>NC_068392.1:4967708-5567708 GCF_023724105.1 Carassius gibelio | reverse complement strand
TTCCAGAGGATGCTAGTGCTGATGCATTCCACATCCCCAGAAACTCCGGGTCCCACCTCACACTTGGCGGCACTGCTGCTTTCGCATCAAGGTCAATCAGGCCTTTTTGGCAGACTTGATACCTTGGATGAACCCTGTTTGGTTCAGTTTTGGAATACCACTACAGGAGGTTTCCAGAAGGACTGTGCTCTCGACAGATGCGTCCATGTTTTTTGTTTTAGGGCACTTTGTGCGAGGGCAGACCAGCCTTCAGCTCGTGGTCACACGAGGAGAGCCATCTACACATCAACTGCCTCGAGATGTTTGCAGTGGAATGAGCCCTTCACTCCTTTCAGGCATTCCAAGGGCTGCCACGTCCTAGTCCAATTGGATAGCATGACAGTGGTGTCCTACATAAATCAACAAGGCGGCCTTTCGTCCAACTACCTCTGTGCACTGGCAAAGCACCTCTTGGAATGGGCATTACCCAGGCTGTGATAGCTCAATGCAACACATGTACCTGGCAGAACGAATCTGGGAGCAGACATGCTATCCTGGAGCAATGTCCCCCCAGACAGTTCCCAGAATATGGGAGATTTTCGGGTTGGCAGAGGTCGACCTCTTCACCTCAGAAGGCAACTCTCATTGCCCAACCTATTTTTCAAAGGACTCAGATGCCCTGGCCCACAACTTACATTTTTACCCCAATTGCTCTGATCCCTCAGGTCATCAGATGAGTCAGGGAAGACAAGGACAGAGTCCTCTGGTGACCCCACTCTGGAGGAGCCAAGTTTGGTCCACAGAGCTATTCAGGCTCTCTACAAAAGCCCTGTGTTTGTTAGCATTTTTGCTATGTTTATACAACAACAATTCGGTTTTAACTAAATAAAACACATGATCTAATTTCACCATAATATTGTGCTTTGCAACAAAACTGTATCAAGTTCAGTTATTATTAATTTCCATCAGTTGGGTTAACATTAGGCCCTGTAATAAGCCAATGGAATTGGAATCCAAATCTGTGTAATTATAATTTAAATCGGACTACTTTTCAAATTGTATTTCATAAAAAATCATCTCAGACATTACCTCAAAATGTTATTGGGGTTTCAAAAAAAAAAAAAAAAAGCTTTGTTACAGAACAGCGCATTGATTTCATAAACGTCCACTGAAGAGGTCATCAGGACCTCTCAGAAGGGGTTGTAGTTGGTGCCAAGTACAAAAATCATTTATACAGCATTTTAATCTATGTTCACGTTATAAACTCCGTTCTCTTGAATTCATCCTATCTTCACATGGTCTTGAAATTTGTTGTATTTCTACTGTTGGTGATGACGGGTTACCATCCAAAGTTGTGAATATAACTTATGTGCAAAATTGGAATATCGCCCAAAACATTTTCGAACAAGCAACGTTTCCATCCGAAGAATAAAAAAGAACAAAATCGTCAACTAATAAACTGGCACTATACATCACTAAGAAAAATAGGAGAAGCTACTGAATATAGTTATTAATTATCTGCATAATTGCATTTATATATTCAGGATTTATACATATTTTCAGATTCATTTCCTTTTATTCAGACTTATGACTTTATATTCAGATTCATTTTTTTATGTTTACAATTTACATTTATTTATTCAGATTTACTTCTATATATTCAGACTTATTAATATATATTAATATTTACTGCTATATATTCATAATTTATATTTATATGTTCAGATGTATGTCTATATGTTCAAATTTACAAATTTATCTTCAAATATACATTCAGACTTGTAACTATATATTAATTTACATTTATATATTAGACATAATATATTCAGGCTTATAATTATATTATTACAAAATATTATATTATTTTGGGGAGTACTAGAACATGCTTGCATTTACTATGTACAGATATGTATTATGTTTTATGCATAGGTATTTTTATTTAATTATATCACAATAACATGAATTTAATTTATTTATAACGCGGTATATGTATGAAAACTGATGCAAACTCATTGTCTGCCAGCAGGAACAGCTCCACACACAACAGCTTCAAAAAAAAAAAAAAAAAAAAAAAACAGACATTACATACAAGATTAAAATGACATCAATTTTTCTGAAGTCCCGAAGTCGGTGTCTTTCAGAAATAAAGTGATGTAAAAACACCTGCACTCAATGTATGGTAAATTTAAATTGTGCACACACACACACACACACACACACACTGTAGGTGCAAAGTCCTATGTTAACTTCACTGGAACAGGAAAAAAGCTTCTTACTCGTCACAGAAGTCAATCAAAAAAGTTTAATCCAAACACAAAATTACAAAACTATACAAAATCCAGATGGCTCCTGTAGCCTTTCCTATGGTTTCACCTGTTAAACCTTTAACTGCTGTTACCTTGAACGTTTAAACAAGAGTTATTTTTTAATGACAGACGAAAACGGTAAGAAAACTATTTCTCCCTTATTTCCTATACACGAACAACTACCCAGTTCGATCTTCCGCCCAAGTGGGCGTAACCATTAAAGAAACAGAACAGAAATTAGCCTGTACATCAGAAAACATACGAAACAGTACTGAAATATATATATAAATATATATAAAATAAATACAGGACAAAACAGAACTACCTCAGAAAGAAAGATACAAATATGATATATTCGGTTTATGCTTGAAATCAACACTCCAAGAAACAATACCATACAAATTATTGAAACGTAAAATTGGCTCTTACACACCAGCCCCTAATTGTCTTTGTGTTCAACGAAACAATTAACAACCTATTTATACTAAAGAGCCAAACAAATTACATAAAAGAAAGATACCAAATAGTTTCAACTGAATCTCCGAATTTTTTCTCAATAAGATGCTAACCTGAATTTAGGTGATAAACCCATAACAGATAGGAGACTATAAATCTGCCTCTAAGAGTAAACAAAGCTTAATAACAGGACGTAAAAGAATGTTTGTGCTTGTTTTCACTCGGGCCTGAGAGTTTCGTGGTGCGGAATCATCAGCAACCAATACAACGTCCCCAGGCTTGAGATTTTGTACTAGGCTTTGCCACTTTTGTCTTTCTTGCAGGTCTGGTAAGTATTCTTTGATCCAGCGCTTCCAAAATATGTCAGCCATATACTGAACTTGGCGCCACCTACGTCTGGAATACAGGTCTGCTTTGTCAAAAACCCCAGGAGACATGGACGGCTTTACTTTCAACAGCAGCAAATGATTTGGAGTAAGGGCCTCCAAATCGTTTGGGTCATTGGACACCTTAGTGATGGGACGACTATTGATTATTGCTTCCACCTCACATAAGAGCGTTTGAAGACTTTCTTCATCAAGAGACTGCTGTTTTACAATGGAGTTGAGAATTTTTCTGACAGTCCGTATTTGACGTTCCCACACTACTCCATGGTGGGATGCAGTTGGAGCATTGAAAATCCACTGTACACCTTTTGCAAGCATTGTGGTTTGAATCCTGTCATTATTTAAACTTTGTATGGCCTTTTGCAACTCCATTTCTGCCCCAATGAAATTTGTCCCATTGTCAGACCTGATTGTTTTAACCTGACCCCTTCTAGAAACAAATCTCCTTAGTGCATGAATGCACGAGTCTGTATCCAAAGAGCTGGTGACCTCAATGTGAACAGCTCTTAACGTCAGGCAACTAAAGATTACCCCATATCTTTTAATCAATGTCCTTCCTCTTTTGATTTCAAATGGGCCAAAATAATCAATGCCTACATTTGTGAATGGGGGTTCATCTGGCAAAAGCCTGTCACGGGGAAGGTCAGCCATGAATTGTTTGCCTGTAGTGCCGCGCTGGCGTTTACAAATGGTGCATTGAGATAGGATTTTTCTGATGGCCGTTTGTGCTTTTGGAATCCAGTATTTTTCCCGTAACTTTGACAACATGTGATTACGGCCGCTGTGACCCACATCTGCATGAATTGATCTTAAGATCAGATGTGAAACAGGATGGTCCTTTGCTAAAATAGCAGGATGCTTGGCCTCCTCAGGCATAGATGACCTGCTTAGTCTGCCACCTACTCTTAGAATTTTGTCTTGCAAAACTGGTGACAACTTGTAGAGAGCGCTGCTGTGTTTTACAGTTTTACCTTGCTGGAGGGCTTTGATTTCCTCTGGAAACATGATTGTTTGGCTGTAGCGAATGATCTCTTCCTCAGCTTTTTCAAGGTCACTTACAGTCAAAGTAACCCCTGACAGTGAAGATTTGAAGTTTTGAAGTTCAGAATTCACTGCTAGATTGTCTCTTAGACTGTGGCACAGCTCATTTCTTTTTTCCATTAGTGTCTTCAGAGTGCTTTTAAACTTGAGGAACCATGCAATGGCTCTTTTCAAACGGTACCAATCGGAGTAGTGTGAAAAGAACTGAGAAGTATAGTCAGAATTGTCTGCACTCACTGCATTTACGCAGACTTCCTTAACTTCCAAATCATTAACAGATAACTTAAGGGTGTGACTAGGCATTTTTGGCCACTCTGATTCTGGCCACAACATAGATTTGTCTGAAAGGATGGACCTGTGAGCCGTGAATTTGCTTTAAGGAAAGCATCTACAGTAAGTCCTCTTGAGGCAATGTCGGCCGGGTTGGAAGAAGAATTCACATACCTCCATTGCGACGCCTTTGAGAGCTCTCTGATTGCAGTTACCCTGTTGGTCACAAATGTACGGAACCGCGTGCTTTCGTTGTTGAGATATTTCAGGACTGAAGTACTGTCCGTCCAAAATACAGACTCCTGAAGAATCAAGTCCAATTCAGATTTCAGCATATTGTCCATTCTAGCAGCCATTGTAGCTGCAGTAAGCTCAAGATGTGGCACGGTAACTGTTTTTACTGGAGCAACCCTTGCTTTACCCATAACAAATGCACAATGTTGGTTACCTCTGTGATTCTCCATGAGCAAGTATGACACTGTGCCAAAACCCAGCTCACTGGCATCTGCAAAATGATGCAGCTGCGCTGAGGTGATTTCACCAAAGTTAAGTGGCTTCATGCATCTTTCAACCTGAAAGTCATTCAAGTTCTGAAGACTAGCCAGCCACAGATTCCACTGACGTCTGAGAGTTTCTGGAATCTTGTCATCACAGTCATGTTTTGTTCTACAAAGCTCCTGCAGTATTTGCTTTGCAGGAAGAATAACTGGAGAAAGTATTCCAAGAGGATCATAAATGGAGCTGACCATGGACAATATACCTCTCCTTGTAAGAGGCTTTTCCTGTAGGGTTACTTTGAACTGCAAAGTGTCTGTCTCAACACACCACTGAACCCCTAGAGCTCTTTCCAATGGTAACTTGTCTTTCTCCAGGTCCAAATCCTTCACTGTCTTAGCTTTGCTCTCCTCACTTATGGATGCAAGTACAGTGCGACTGTTGGACATCCACTTGGTCAAATTAAATCCTCCTGATGCACACATCTCCCTTAAGTCATGCATTAGAGCAATACCCTGCTGTTCAGTAGCCACAGACGTCAAACAGTCATCCACATAGAAATTCCTAAGGACTGATCTATGCTGTGCACTGTTGTCCTTTGCACACCTTTGCAAAGCGTAGATTGCACAACTTGGGGAGGATGTAGCACCAAATAAGTGGACACTCATTCTGTATTCCTCCACTTCCTGTGCAGTGTCCCCTTTAGGCCACCAAAGGAATCTTAACAGATCTTTATCTTTAGCAGGAACTCTGACCTGATGAAACATCCCTTCTACGTCTGCTGCAAGGGCAATCGGCTTATGTCTGAATCTCGCCAGAACACCAATAAGAGAATTATTCAAGTTGGGTCCTTGCAACAGTTGCGAGTTGAGTGATTTTCCTTGGTAGGTAGCTGCGCAGTCAAACACCACTCGAAGTTTGTGTTTTTGTGGGTGATATACCCCGTGGTGTGGGATGTACCAGATTCTGCCAAGGGTTCCTTCAATTTCACTTGCAGGGATTTTCTCAGCATGACCTTTGAGTAGCATGTCCTCCATGAAACTACAATAGTCCATGTAGAAAGCTGAATTTCTTTTGAATTTTCTTTTTAGAAATTGTGAACGCAGAGAAGCTACAACATAGTTGTTGGGAAACATTACATCCTTTTTTTTCAAAGGAAGGTCAATGCAGTAATGCCCATCTACAAGCTCTATGGACTGTGATACAGACTTCATAAACTGTCTATCCTCAATGGACATTTCCAAATTTTCAGCTTGTTCACATTCAGGAAAATCATACCTCATTTGCTGTTGGATTAGGTTCTCCAAAGTTACCACTGAAATCCTGTTTGCCATCACCTGTGTCCATCCTGTGTTTCTGTTAGTTTGGATGTTCTCTCTCTCCAAAGGTCCATTTACAATCCAGCCCAGGATGGTCTTGACAGCATAAGGCCCATCTCCTCTACTGTTGATGACCTTCCATGGCTCAAGAATCTTAGGTACATTTGTTCCGATTAGTAAGCCAATACCGGCATCGATCTGAGGAAGATGCACCTCTTCAAGATATTTCCATTTCTGAACATCCTTCTGTTGCGGAATGTTTTCTCCTTTAACTGGAATCTCTTTTTGAGAGAACACCTGAGGGAGATCCACAAAATTATTCTCGTTCAGTCCACTTATTTCCAGTTCGGTGCAAACATGTGTACTAACAGACCTTTCCTGTCCCATAGTACGCAGTAGGATGTTTGTTTTCCTGCCAGTTAGCTTTAATTCCTTCATTAGCTGTTCTGTACAAAATGTCGCAGAACTTCCTGGGTCCAAGAAGGCGTAAGTCAAAACTTCCTGATTGCTTTTTTTGGACTTAACTCTAACTGGTACTATGGCTAAAGAGCACACCAAATGACCAGCCCCAGTGCAGCCACAAGTTTCGCTGATGACAGTGTCAGTGACAGTTAAGGAGCTGTTTCCATCTTGAGATTTTGGAAGCACTGGCTTCCTGTCTGGGAGATGAAGAATGGTTGGATGCTTTAATGAGCATTTTTGACAAGTTAGTCTTTGCACACAACCTTTACTCATGTGACCTGGTAATAAGCAACCATAGCACAAGCCTTTAGATTTCAGAAAGTCAAGTTTTTCATTGTGTGGCTTATGCTTCAGAATGCTGCAAACGTCCAATCCATGGTTTTTATTACAGCATAAGCAGAGGGTTTCATGGCTTGCTTTTGCTAGATCTTTTTCCTTTGTTCTTTGTTTTTTGGGTTCTGGAACAGGTGTCACACTTGTTGCAAATGTGGTTTTCCTTTCTTTCACTTGCAAGTTACTTGATCTGTTTGTTTTGAATTTGAGATTGTCTTTTGCCATCGTGTTATCCTGAATATTGCCAAACAGTGGATGCGAAACAATCTTTGCCTGCTTGTCTACAAAACTAACCAAGTCACAGAATCTTGCTCTCAAGCCAGTCCTTTCTTGAAGCTCACAGGCAACTGCTCTCCATTTTTCTCTCAGTTTGAAAGGAAGCTTGGATACAATTGCACGCATGTTGCTTGGACTGTCCATTTCCTCAACATATTCCACACTGTCAATGGTGTTGCAACAACCAGTAAGGAAAAGAGCAAACTCATTTAAGGCTTTATTATCCTCAGGCCTTAAAGCTGGCCAGTTCAGTGCCTTTTCTGTATAGGCAGTGGCGATTGTGTACTCATTGCCAAAATGTTGGTAGAGTAGTCTTTTAGCCTCTTTGTAGCCCCTTTCAGAAGGCATGTGTTGACAGCTGCGTACCAGAACCTTTGGTTGCCCCTTGGTGAACTGTTCTAAGAAGTACAATCTGTCTTTGTTATTTGTTGTCTTACTCTCTACTCCATGTTCAAAGGCTCGAATAAAGAATGTGAAATCCAGCGGGTCTCCACTAAACACTGGAATATCCATAGGTGGAAGAGTAGATAAAGACTGCTGTTTTATGAAAATCTCAGCAATGTCATTTTGACGTTGCATTATGTTGAACAAGCTTCCTGTATCAACATGTGAAGGAATTCTCACATCTGACCTTGTTGGTTGTGATTTAGCAAAATCATGATGCACATCACTGTCTCTTGGAACTGCATCAGTATCAGGTGCTAGCTCACGAGAAAATGTTTTTGGCCGTACTACTTGATTAGGTGTAGCTTTAAGGGTTTCTGCAATAGTGGCAGCCCTAGCTGCATTACCAGATGCATCAGAAACACTACGAGCTGGTTCATACATGGACAAAACCTGAAGTTTGGCTTCAGCCGCAGCAATAGCAGTTTGGAGCTCAAAATTTTCCCTCTTTGCTTTGAGTTCAGTTTCCTCTCTCTCAAGCTCTTGTTTCTGTAATAACGCATTAGCTCGTGTCAACAGCTCTGCCCTTTCAGTTTCAATTTTCAGTCTAGAAGAAGCTGTAGATGAAACACCTGAAGCCACCTGACTACGAGATTTTTTTGGAAAGAGAGGCAGTTGTGAAGAAGAGATAACCATTGAGGCACTGTCATTACATTCAACCTCTGCATCACATTGCTCTGCCTCCTTGGATTGGAGTTTTACTTTTTCAACCCAGTCTTTAACCTTGTCTACAAAGTGCTTAACTGCTTGAGACTTCGATTCGAACCAATGTAACTGATCTAAATATGCCTCATCATCTGACATAAATTCTCTGGTTGCATAATTAATGTCTTGGAATGCAGCAAAGGACTGTGCAAACTCACCATTTATGCAATCATACACAGTGTCAACATTACCAGAGTCCTCAAGCAAAGCTTCAATTTCTCTCATTTGCCTTGTTAAATGTCCCAGCTTGGCTCTTCTAGTTCCCAACAAGTGATGAAGCCGTTCCTCTTGTGCTTTAACAGTCATCTTCGGCACTCTTTTAGAGGCCGCGTTCAATTCCTCTGTTTCCATAGTAATCAATGTTCGTGTTCAAAGCGCGCATTGCGTTCATCACGAAAGCAGATGAGATCGCCCTCTTGCGATGCTGTGTGGAAACGCAAACATGGCGGGACCATGACGCTGCAAAGTTCAGCAATATTCAAAGTCCAATAATATCCCCAAAACGTCCGAAAAAGTTGTGAAAGCTCACTAAAGTCCGATCAGCAAAATCCGTAGTGCATGTAATCCAAATGGCATCGGAGAATCTCAGCCGAGAATCCCGCGATAGTCCGTTAATATCCAAGTAACGTTATGGTCTTTGATGTTGCGTGAATCACTCGATAATCTTCTCGTTAAAAACAAAAATATTGCTCGCTTCAAACGAAAAAGAGAAGTTTTCTTACTTTAAATGTAGGTGCAAAGTCCTATGTTAACTTCACTGGAACAGGAAAAAAGCTTCTTACTCGTCACAGAAGTCAATCAAAAAAGTTTAATCCAAACACAAAATTACAAAACTATACAAAATCCAGATGGCTCCTGTAGCCTTTCCTATGGTTTCACCTGTTAAACCTTTAACTGCTGTTACCTTGAACGTTTAAACAAGAGTTATTTTTTAATGACAGACGAGAACGGTAAGAAAACTGTTTCTCCCTTATTTCCTATACACGAACAACTACCCAGTTCGATCTTCCGCCCAAGTGGGCGTAACCATTAAAGAAACGGAACAGAAATTAGCCTGTACATCAGAAAACATAGGAAACAGTACTGAAATATATATATAAATATATATAAAATAAATACAGGAAAAAACAGAACTACCTCAGAAAGAAAGATACAAATATGATATATTCGGTTTATGCTTGAAATCAACACTCCAAGAAACAATACCATACAAATTATTGAAACGTAAAATTGGCTCTTACACACACACTGTGAACAGACACTTGGAGCAGGTGGGGGTTCGGTGCCTTGCTCAAGGGAAGGGAATGATAAGGCTAATTATATATGCATACCACTTTCTGAAACAACCTTACACAGTTTTGATAACGTTATTGATGTACACAATGTTAACGTAGCATGCCTATGATGATGTAATACCGACTGCACACATACACAGGCTTATTCTTGGGATTCCACAACTTCCCTTGATCATCCTCACAACTTATTCAACGTATTGATTGTAGCCATTTTGTTCTCCTTTCCGGTTCTGTATGTTTATAAGGATGTAAAACTTCAATTCATAATTTGTTAGTGTATTGGAGGTACAGATAACGACACAGCAGCTCTTCGGATTGTTTGTCCAATGTATTTCAATCATCGCCAAGGCAATGTTTTCCCCCACGGGCTAAATTCAGATCACGTGACGGGGTGTTCCCGGGGCGTACCCAGACCAACCGTCTGTATGAATGGTTCTTTAGACTAGGACTGTTCGATTCCGATTCCTGATTCTTTTTTCTGGAATCGAAAGAATCGATTCCAAGAATCGAATTATACGTATTGCGAAAACACACGTATACATACACGTATGTATGTGGGTAGATACATAGGGATATACATATATTTAATCCAGTATCATAAAACTATAGCATAAATTCCTGTTAAATTCTAAAAGCATTTTGTTAAGGAACAGACTCATGCACACGATTCTAGATTTCGTTGGTTAAGTCGCTGATTGCCTACACAATGCTGAAGTAATCATCCTACCCTAAACCATACTCTGTTTCACGACTGGATCCATTTATTTAGTTTGAACTTTATTTCTTGTTGACAAATGAAATCGGCTACATGGGCGCGGTTTGTGTAAAAAAAAAAATAATCATAAACAAGAGTAGATTTGGAATCGCCTTGGAATCGATTCTTCTTTCCCAGCCCAAATTTAGACGCCCAGTGTGAACACCAAGAGAAGTTAGTTGAAGAGGAAGAGCAGCGCGATGGCGTCCGCCTCAGCGGTTCTTCTGCTCCTGTCTGCGGGTTTATTCACGGTAACAGACGGTAAGTTTATTACAAAATCAAAGAAACACTTTAAACATGCGTTTGGGCGGTTTACCGATGGCGCCAAGTAACGTTACAAAAATCATTTATAAAGCACTTCATTTATCGGGACTTTTTAAACTATGTTCACGTTTTAAGGTCCCTGTTGTTCTTTTATGTTTAGGAGAGGACTGTAAGAGCTACTTCACCAGGGATAACGTGTACAGGTCTTCGCTTACCTGCAGGTTTTTGGAGCACTGCTGTGGAAGCTGCGATCACAGATACTGCTGCTCCTCTACATCTTCGAGGTTATCCCATGATATGCAAGATATGTGCACTATGTAAGGATTTTCTTTCTTAATACAATTGTCAGTGAGACCCAAAAGTTACTTTTTATACACCCTCACGTAATTCCAAACCAAAATGGTTTAAAAGAAATTACATGTGTGTGTGTGTGTGTGTGTGTGTGTGTGTGTGTGTGTATACATAGTGTGAACTACCGGGGAGTTAGAGGGAGCTCGGCTCCCCTTAATGACACATGGGCTCCCCCAAAAACGAGAAATGTGAAATTTTGGGGGGTCTCAAAAAATATTGACAATGTGTATATTTAGAAGTGCAATTTCAGTTGTGTAATGTGATCATGATGCAGTATTAAGTGTAAAATAGCAAAAATATTATTCCTTCATGCATGACGGCGAATAAAACCTAATTTACTTCAATAAAGATTACTATACATCAGACATGGGGACATGTGACTTGGTGACTTGGACTCGAGTCGACTCGAGTCGCTATTTTTAGGACTTGAGACTTGACTCGGACTTGGAAGTTAAAGACTCGGGACTTGACTTGAGACACGATGACCTGAATGACTTGAGTGTTAATCACACCATGTTTACAGTTTAAATATAAAATATATAAATTATTTTTTAAAATAAAGTTGATTACTCAGCTGGAGCGCAGGCTGAGAATAGCGTCGTGACTGGATCAGGACACTATCATCAGTCATGCCCTCTCTACCTTACACACACCACGCCCACTTAAATCAGATATCACATCACATCAACATGTCAGCCTGAGAGGTACCGAGGGTCATCGCTTTTGTCTTCAATAGTTCGCGCCTAAAAACGCGTGGAAAACGCTAGTCGAGCGGCTTTCACCTTCTTTCCAAAGCGGTCGGGCAGAAGTGCTCCTGGGGCGTCTGTCGTTGCTAAGCATCCATGACACTCTCTCTCTCAATGAAGACGCGGAAATTTCAGCAAAGGATAAATGGATTTGCAGCACTAAAAATCGCTCGCAGTAGCTCTGCTACTAAATTCATTTCAAAATGGCAATCCATATACAGCTATGAACAGCTGTTCCTTCATCTTAGCTGAGCTTTCAACGTTGATACAAGAAAGGATGAAGCTGATTGGTTAGTTATTGTCACATGACCTGCGGTGCGCTTGCGGCATTCTGAAAAGTTTAGATGTTGAGCGCGTTGCTTCCATTATGAGAAGAGAATCCTACATTGCAAATAACGAACTTGCGCGCACAAAAGACGTGATGTGAACGGCCCCTAATGATCCGCTAGCAGGCCGTCAAAAAAAAAGCATTCCAGGGGCAGCGCTAGGGCTGGGCTAAGGGGGCATAAGCCCCGAATATTTTGTTACCTTGTCTTTCTCATAGAGCAAAACAATTAATCAGAAAAACAAATGTATCTGCCGCGATTACCCAATCATGAGAAGTGCATATTACATATATGTGTGTGAGTGTGTGTGTGTGTGTGTGAGTGTGAGTGTGAGAGAGAGAGAGAGAGAAAGAGAGAGAGGAGAAATGTAACAGTTTAATGTTGTATGTAAACTGTGTTTGAGAGAGAGAGAGAGAGAGAGAGAGAGAGGTGTTCAGAGAGGAGTCTGTTGGATGTTTAGTTTTATGGACTCAGTGTTGAAAATGTAAAACATTTCAAACACTGTTGGCAGAAGTGAAAGATAAATAATTTTAGGAAGTTACAATTTTGTTTGATTCCATGATGTATTTTACTGAACATGAGTATTTACAATGCAAATCCAAATTATTTTAATTTACTGACAGTTACTTATATCTTGTCTTTTAACTTTATTAAGATCAGATTCTGCAGGTAAAATAACAATATTAAGGTGACTTGACTTGGACTTGACTTGACATAGCTTGTGACTTGACTTGACTTGCCCAAGAAAAAAATACTTGGGACTTACTTGAGACTTGAAGGTTAAGACTTGAGACTTACTTGAGACTTGCACATGTGTGACTTGGTCCCATCTCTGCTATACATGCTATTCTTGTAATGAGCATCAAGGTGGTGGGATGCTGGGCTGCAAATTCCACTTATGTTAGTACGCAGTAGATTCGTAGAAAAAAAATAAACGCTGGAGGCCATTTATCACGCGCAAAGTCCTTAATTCATTTTGCAGTTATAGCATCATAGCAAGGGCAAAAAGAAAACAAGGCAGTTTAATTAATTTTGGTTTTATTAAGAAATTGTGTAGTGAGTGGAGAGACTGGAAGAACCAATATACATGGCTGTTTGTTAAGGATGGAAGCTTGTGGTGCATCGGAAATAAGCTGCGCTGCTCAGTTTGACCTATCAATTTGTGTTGGTAAAGTATAAGGGGCCGTTCACAATCGCGCCTAAAACCGCTTTCTCCTTCTTTCCAAAGTGATCGGGCAGTTGCGCCCCTGAGGCGTCTGCCGTTGCTAAGCAACCATGACCTGCTCTCTCTATAAAGACGCAGAAATTTCAGCAAAGGATAAATGGATTTGCAGCCAGGCGGCAAGGAAGTCGACCGGAAGTTGAAGTCGGCTGCGTGCTGCCATCTTGTAGCAGAACTTCACTTGCGTTAGCATTCCCATTGACCTCCATTCATTTTGGCATCACTTTGAGAGCGAATAACTTTACATCTGAGGCGTTTAAAGACTCAGTTTGTCCATTATTTATTTCTAAAGATACACGACAATGTATAAAGGGCTCCATTACCTTCTATGTTACATTATGGCCCCGTAGAAACAGTTTTTGTAAAAAATAGGCTCACGATTGCGTCATAACCACTCGGCTCTCTGTCGCATTACCGTACAGACAGGTGGAGAAGCTCGCAGGCAATTAACTTAATATGGCGTACTGAAGTTACATTTTAAAATACTATACAAAATAATTAATCAGAATACTTACTCCTGCTCACTCACGCCAAAGAACTCCCCGCTCAAGCTCGCCGTCTCTGCAAGATTAACGATGGCAGTTTGCACGCACAGCTACTAGAAGATTTACATCTGGCAGACAGGTTGCTGACGTCGTCAAGCTTCGTTTGAGTCTGCGCGTCAGAAACGGAAGTGCTGAAAAACGCTAAAAATGGGCTTCAATTGTCTCAGTTGAGTTCCAATGGGGTCGCTGTGTCCATTTCTTTTACGGTCTATGTTTGCAGCACTAAAAATCGCTAGCAGTAGCTCTAAATGTATTTCAAAATGGCAATCCATATATAGCTATGGTCAGCTGTTCCTTCATCTTGTCTGAGCTTTCAAAGTTGTTACGGGAAAGGATGAAGCTGATTGGTTGGTTCTTGTCACATGACCCGTGGTGCGCTTGCGGCTCTGAAAAGTTGAGATGTTTTTAACTCGATGCAGTGCGGAAGCGCCTGGAAAAAAACATAGCCATATAGAGACATCTATATATATATATATATCTCTCTTTATGGCTCTGGAAAAAAACGATCGCTTCCATTATGAGCGCGTGCCTACATTGGAAATAGCGAACTAGAGTGCGAAAAATACGTGATATGTGAATGGCCACTAATAGTGCATATACAGTTGCAGCTGTTATGTATCTTTTTAAGTCATTGTAAGTCCTTTTTTGAGGCACTCGTGTCGATTATGTATAATAGTGCATAAACTTGTAGCTGCTGTAAGTCCTTATTTGAGGCACATGCAAGCGTATCCAGTCTGATTAATATTAAAAGTTATCCTGTCAGGATAACCTACATACCTACATACCCTTACACATCTATCTTACACACCTCTGTAAAAGCTAATATGCCATATGCATATTAATTTGCGTATTATGCGGCACACAGGCTCTCAACAACAATGACAGCTGATCAACGATTTCAACAGTAGGCTAGATGGGGGTTGGGTTAAATTCAGAGAAGATATCCCTACATGGATCAGTAAGAGTAATCCACCAATACATGATTCACTATGAACATTCACGTCACTCTAAAATGACAACGCGTTCAACAGCAGCAGAACTGTACAAATGCTGGACATCCACACACCCCACCACAGTATCACCACTTACACCTCCATAACAATGTGCATGAATCAATACTCATCAAATAATAAAGCACTCACCTGTCACTTGTAAATAAAGTCAATGCGTCTGTCATTCAATGTCCCTTTACTCGTATTAAAAAAATAAACATGGCCATATAAGTTGTTGTGCTAGCTGTTAGCCACTCATTGATATATTCTTTAAAATGGCGCACAAAACTATTGTCAGTGAATTCAGTTGAAGTAGTTTATCCTTCAGTTATTTCTCTTTTGTTTGCAAAAGAGCGCCTTAAAAAAGGCAGATCGCAGCAAGATCTGGTGTAGAGGCGCTGGTGACAGTGGCTTGGAAATTCCCAACTAAACGATGGACGCAGTGTTACCAAATTGGGCTAGGTGATGAGTGGGGCTAGGCCGTAGGGCTGTCAACGAATATTCTAAATTCGAATATGTATTCGAATAGTTTTAAAAAAACTAATTTTGAAGGTGAAAATGAATATTCGAATAACAAAAAAATGTGGGAAAAAAGGCCCGCAGTAGTAGAGGCGTGGCTGTCTCCTTTGCGAGTGGGCGCGCTAGCGCGCCTGAGGGTTCAGGGACAGGTCACAGCCTCACAGGAGTCGCACTGTCTGTCACAGCATCACTGCTGAAAGATGACGCGTCTTCATGGAAGATTCCTACAAGTGCAGAGCCCAACTCGACCGCAGCAGAGAAAATGAGGTCAAATTGTTGACCCGCGAGATAAAGTTGTATGCAAGCTATTTAAGATACAGTTAGCATACCATTCGACCACTAGCAACATGAGGTCACATCTCAAAAACGTGCACCCAAATGAGCATGGCATAATGTGTGGAACTCCAGCTAAACCGTTACGTCTTGACACTTAACGCTACTTTGCATCGCCCGCCGCAAGCTCTTTGTCTGCAACACGACAAGAGGCCATAACGGATAAAATAATTTAGTTCATTTGTAAGGACATGAGACTGATCAGTATCATGGATGAGGCAGGCTTCGGGGAGTTCTGTCAAGCAATGGATACGAGGTTTATTTATTTATCGTTTCATGTCAAAGAAAAGTTCCATGTTTACCACAGCACAGCTCGCTCGGAGCATTCAATGCCAGTTCTATATGCTGTAAAACTTCAATCACCGAATGAAGCCTGCTATATTTGGGACAACAGTCGCGACCTTAAATTACTTGCACAAAAATTAGTTTGTTCATTTAAACCATTATGCGCAGATAACATGAGGGTGAGAGAGCGTGAGGTCTGCAGTCTTGGCCATTAGTTGATTTCCTTGTTTTTGTGTAGGTAATACGTTGTCATACGTTTAAACTTAAATAGACTACCTACACAAGTAGTTATGTCTCTTTGTATTATTTTGTCCTTTTATTGACGTAATGTGCGTCATTGACAACATGCGTAACTAGATGTTTGAATAGTTCGAATATTCGTGTGTTTTTAGAGGGAATACTCAAACGTAATTTTTGAGCAATTTTGACAGCCATACTAGGCATAGAGCCGTGGAAATGGAGCGAGGCCGGTGGAGTGATTAGAAATGAGCGACACCTGCGACACTCACCGGTCTGGAGTCCCACGGAGGAGATCAGGAGGATATAAAATAGGAGCGACGACAGTGAAGGATGAGAGAGGACCAGGCCTGGGCTTTATTTTGTGTTTGGTTTTTGGTTGTGCGCGGCCGTCATCTGTGACGGGGCTGTCACACTGTTGTGTGTTTATTTTGTTATTAAAGTTTTTATTTGAATGTCCGCCGGTTCCCGCCTTTTTCTTCCTGTGATGATGAAGTTTGTATACTGTTACTAAAGCTCATGACAAATCTGATTCGATGACTTTGAACAAAAGGGAAGCATTATCTGTAGTACTGGCCCGGTTATTACAGTCTATATGTGCTGGCCACATTCCTTTTTTTTATGTAGGATATTCCAGTTCAACCTCAAAGAAACTAATCATAGGTCATTTTGTGGACATTACACAATAAAATGATACCTAAATAATAATTTTTTTTAAAAACCTATTAGTTTTTATAGGATAAGCAGAGAAGGCCCTGCTGGCACTGACAGCACACCACTGCCTGAGATGCTTCATAGGTGAGTAAAACACAAATTAGTTTTCATTTTTGGGTGAATTAATCCTTTAATATCGGTTTTTGAGCTTAGTCTAATAGTTGATGTAAATCTCAAACCATATCTTCAAATTTACTTGCATTTCCAGCATTGCATCTGGTTCTGTCCTTCCATTTTCTTGCATTACCCAACGTTTCCTTCTGAGGTTGTAATTTTTTCACTGAAATGTTAATGTAGTTTGCAAAAAGCACCCTACTCCCTGTAGGTGCATGTTACGCTTTTAACAGCGACTTTGTCACTTACAGAACAAACACTTTAAAAAGCAGTTTTGTTTTGGTCAATTTAAAGCTTAGGCAGAGGAGAGAAGTAGTATGATGCAACCTTTACATTTTTGAGTGCGTTAACCAAGGCAAGACGGGGCTTGATCAAAGTAGTTAAACAAATTTTTTTCGTTTTTTTTGTGGCAATGTTTGCAATAGTGACCCTGATTTGAAACCTGATTTGATAACGGTTTATAATGATATTATGTTTTTAATAATCTAATCTAAGCACAAAGCAAACTAACCAGTGTGTTTTATTGAAACCATAGTGGTTTCATTAAATTAATCGAAAAATAAAATGTTAATTAATAACATTTTCATATAAATAAGATTTATAGATTCAATTATAGATCAAATATACTTTTTACACAAAAGATGCTTTTTCTAATGCTTGTAACTTAATGTTTTTATCTGTCCAGCAGCAAAACCAGTATTGCCGTTACTTTATCAATAGTAGGGGCTGTGGTCTTCGTCATCTTTTTCTTCATCTGCTGTTGCTGCTGCCCCGGCTGCTGTATCTATCAAACGTGTGTAAAACCCAGACGTAAGTGTTTAAGTGGTAATGAAATACTTTAACAAAAACTGAAAATGTACTTGTCCTCAGGCCATTCAAGATGTAGACGAGTTTGTTTCTTGATCCGAAAAGATTTGGAGAAATATTATCACTGCCGAATCCTCTGCAGTGAATGGGTGTTGTCAAAAGGAGTCCAAACAGCTGATAAAAACATCACAATGATCCACAAGTACAGGTGCATCTCAGTAAATTAGAATGTTGTGGAAAAGTTCATTTATTTCAGTTATTCACCTCAAATTATGAAACTTGTGTAAATAAAGTTCAATGCACACAGACTGAAGTACTTTAAGTTTTTGGTTATTTTAATTGTGGCATTTACCCACATTTAACAAAAACCCACAATTTCAACCTCGACCAATTAGAATAGGGTGAAATGTGAATCAGCTAATCAACTCAAAACACCTGCAAAGGTTTCCTGAGGCTTCAAAATGGTCTCTCAATTTGATTCACTAGGCCACACAATCTTGGGGAAGACTGCTGATCTGACAGTTGTCCAGAAGACAATCACTGACACCCTTCACAAGGAGGGTAAGCCATAAACATTCATTGCTAAAGAAGCTGGCTGTTCACAGAGTGCTGTATCCAAGCATGTTAACAGAAAGTTGAGTGGAAGTAAAAATTGTGGAAGAAGAAGATGCACAACCAACCGAGAGAACCGCAGCCTAATGAGGATTGTGAAGCAAAGTCGATTCAAGAATTTAAGTGAACTTCACAAGGAATGGACTGAGACTGGGGTCAAGGCATCAAGAGCCGCCACACACAGATGTGTCGAGGAATTTGATGAACCACAGACAACGTCAGAGATGTCTTACCTGGACTAAGGAGAAGAAGAACTGGTCTGTTGCCCATTAGTCCAAAGTCCAAGGTAAAATGACCATGATGTTGGTGTGCTTGACTGGCCAGCAAAGTCACCAGACCTGAACCCCAGAGAGAATCTATGGGGTATTGTCAAGAGGAAAATGAGAAACAAGAGACCAAATAATGCAGAGGAGCTGAAGGCCACTGTCAAAGAAACCTGGGGTTCATACCACCTCAGCAGTGCCACAAACTGATCACCTCCATGCCATGCTGAATTGAGGCAGAAATTAAAGCAAAAGGAGCCGCTACCAAGTATTGAGTACATGTACAGTAAATGAACACACTTTCCAGAAGGCCAGCAATTCACTAAAAATGTTTTTTTTTCTTATTGGCCTAACTTGTTGAGATAGTCAACTGGTGGGTTTTTGTTAAATGTGAGCCAAAATCGTCACAATTAAAAGAACCAAAGACTAAAACTACTTCAGTCTGTTTGCACTGAATTTATTTAGTAGCCTACATGAATTTCACAATTTGAATTGAATTACAGAAAGAAGTTAACTTTTCCATGTCATTCTAATGTATTAAGATGCACCTGTAGTTTACATGACTCCAGTCCATTAACTAGTGAGGCTAAAAGTGTAAATAAGAAACAAATCAATCAATAAGATGCTTTATAACCTTAAATTGTCACTTTTGGCCAAAATGCAAGTCCTCTATCCATAATATTTCTATCTCCAGTAAAAAAAAGAAAAGCATTATAATGAATGCATAATGCATTATAAAATAGTACAAAGCACATGTCAAACATTCATCTGATCTGATATCTGATCTTATGGCTGTTTGAGAGAATTTCTTTTTTACCATTATTATTATTATCATAAAACTACTACTTATAAGTGGTCTTTGATCGCTTTAAGTAAAGTAGTATCAGAAAAATGGCAAGATATGAGACTTTATACATTATAATCCATCATAAATGTGGATGCAACATGTTTCATTGTGTTATAAATCATCATACTCTTAAAAGCTAGAACCACAACTAAGTTAATATTATAGTATATTAAAACTGTTCTTATTAATATTCATGAGATGAACATGAGCTTTTTATAATGCATTTTGTATTCATTATAATTCCTTAAGAATACACTTATAATGAAAGTGTCACGAAATAAACCTCTTGTCTGAATCACGAGAGAAATATCCACAGACCAATCATTCTAGTCCTAAACCAATATGTTGGTGGAGTTTGATGTGAGACTTTGGACTTTTTTTTACAGGAGAAAGTGCTGTTATGGTTAATTTTGTCCAGAAGCGATGGTTTAAAGTAAAGAATGTCTTTGATAGATTTTTTTTTTTCTTGGAAACGTGTGGCTTGTGTCTTCACAAAACATTAATTGATGGACTGGAGTGCTGTGGACTGCTTTTGGATTATTGTGATGTTTTAGGATTTAAAAAAACAAGAAAAACAAAGCTTACGTGACGTGACGTGACATTCAGCCAAGTATGGTGACCCATACTCAGAATTTGAGCTCTGCATTTAACCCATCCGAAGTGCACACACACAGAGCAGTGAACACACACACACACACACACACACACACACACACTGTGAACACACCCGGAGCAGTGGGCAGCCACTGGGAGCAGTTTGGGGGTTCGATGCCTTGCTCAAGGGCACCTAAGTCGTGGTATTGAAGGTGGAGAGAGAACTGTTCATGCACTCCCCCCACCTACAATTCCTGCCGGCCCAAGACTCGAACTCACAACCCTTCGACTGAGAGTCCGACTCTCTAACCATTAGGCCATGACTTCCACACTGGTGATGTAATGCTACATTTCTCCAAATCTGTTCTGATAAAGAAACAAACTCATCTACATTCTTCATGACGAGTAAATGTTCTGCAGATGTTTATTTTTGGGTGAACCGTTCCATTAATGGGGTTCATAGATGATTCAGGATGCTAATTATTGAATTATTAATTGACTTCTGTCTTTTTTTTTTAACAGCTGTGGATGAAACACATGTAACTACAGTCGTGAATACACAATCCATTCAGCCGCAGCCGGTAATGCAGGGAGGCCAGTATCCACAATACCAACCAGTGCCGACTCAAGCAGGTTACGGGGGTCAGCCTATGCAGACAGGACCATATCAGGGACAGTCATATGCACCAGAACCCCCACCCTCATATGACGTGGCCAGTAAGAACACCTAGTGCTGGATAGACTGAGACCATGTAGTAGTCTTTTCTGTGAAAGTAACTAGTGTCTTTTACTGTTTCCAGCGAGTCCTGGATATCCCACTATTCAAGGTGCATATAATGGAGGCCAGGCCATGTACCCCATGAAGTCACCTGACCAGCCGGGTGCTGCTCCTGTCCTTTCAGAGACATTGAATCAGCCGGCTTACAACCCCGACTACATGCAGCCACCAAAAACCGGTTACTAAACTGCAACCATCTGTCAAATCAGTCATTGCTGGATTGTGGAGTTTGACGCAGTTTCGCAAGGCAGTAAAAATGTGCATTATACAAGACAATGTGCTATGGTCAGGGTTATTAGTTTTTTAATTTTAGTTATTTAGTTTTATTTCAATTTCTTTCATTTTATTAAAAAATAAATAAATGATTACTATAGAAAGTTTTACATGAAAATGTACAAGCAATGAGTGAAAATAGTTTCACACATTAAAAGAAAATGCAGTTTAAGATTTATATTAGTGTTTTCTGCCTTCGGTATTAATAATTCTGCTATACACTGATATACAATATAAAATTAAATATACTAAAAATACCAAAATGTAAAATATAACTTGCCATCTTTATTTTATTTTCATTATTTTTGTTAGTTAATATTCTTTAGTTACAGCTCATGTAATTCTGTTGAGTTTGCATAAAGGTTTTTTTTACTGAATTTCAAATGGCAGGAAGTGTGATTATATATAAAGAAAGGTGTCAACTATTTTTTTTCCTTTTGAGGGTATAAATGCAACCGCGTTTTGAATAACAATGAGTGTCACAAAACTTTCACAATTATGTCATGAGTCCCACTGACATTCTGCACCAACAAGTTTAAACCCACACACTCGTTTTCAAGCACAGAATGGCTGTTAAGGTAGGAAAAACATTACTTTTTTAACCTTTATTAAAGCATTAAGAAACCCCCGTCCCAACATTTGCAGTGCCTTTTCAGATTGTATTTTACTGTTTTAGGTGATATTGCTTTTATGAGATGCAGTCTATTTGTTTAAATGGCTATACATTTGTGAATATGTTAAATTGGTGTTTTATGTTTTCTCTGTGTGAAATATGGAAAAAAAAATTTTTTGTCTCTTTTACCCAGGAACTAGGGACTTTGGCCTGGTACTCGGTGTGTTTCCACCACAGGAACCAGGAACTAAAAGTTCCGGTTAAAACAATGTCCCTGCTGGCGAGGTGGTACTTTTTCAAAGTTCTGGAACTTTCGGGGGCGGGACTTGGGCGCTAAACATCCTGATTGGTTGAGTTCACGCAGCATTGGCTGGGTTCAACGACCATTTATTGGGATCATTTTCAAAATATTACTGTTATTGTGTCATGAAATATAATTTTTAAAGTATGTAAGGTGAGAATGTAGTCGTTTAAAACTCAAATCTGTGGTTTATTTATAAAGACAGTGCCTATTTAAAAATGTGTTTCGCCGATCTCTGAGACGTGAGCTCCACGTGATCAGCGGGAGCTCAGTCCTCATGTATCCGCCGAAAGCAGCCTCACCTCGGCTAGACCTTCTGATGTGTGCCGCTGGCTCCGATGTCTCTTTTTAGTGGTTAAACATAAAATATAATTCATTTTGGGTAAATCTAACAGGTTATCTTTGGTCTGTATTCAATTTATCTATATGTTAAAATGAAAATAAAAAGGCAAATTTATATCATATTTAGTTTCATTGTAATGACTATATATACACATTTCCCTGAACTAAGTACATTTCTGCAGCTGTTATTATGTTTAAAGGGTAACTAAACCAACTTTTTTTTTAGTTAATGATCTGTAAGAATGGGGCTTTATTAGTGCGGTTCATTGATTCGAGTAACGTTTTTGACATTTGAGTATGAAGTGTTTTAATTCTACAATATCTGATGTAAAAACGTCTGAGTGCTGCCCTCTTCAGGTTGAACTGTGGCTACTGCGGTTGATTTTTCCTATTGGATGTTGCGGTGACAACAAGTGACGTAAGCGGTTTCCAGCTCACCACGCCCTAGGTAGTATAAAACCATCTTGTTCCGTCAAAATCACTGTAGAGAGTCAGGAGTTGGAATTGCGAGTATTGAAAGCGACCAGGATAGACTATTATAGCATCTATTTAGCATAGCGTCTACATACTTATTTAGATTTTGTGTATCTTATATAGGTAATTAGCATAGTTGTTGGTGTAATGTTAGTATTGTTAGACGCATAGTTAGTTGCATAGTATTGCATCATTTAGGATAGCTTCAAGTTGGCTTAGATTTATCTGTATTTAGTACAATGGTCAGGATGGTACGTATGTGTATAATGTGTTGATAATAAGATGGCGCCAGTGTGTGGGGCAGGCCGTCTGTTGTCTCTAGCCTTAATCGTGTTTGTGTTGTTTTTACTAACTACTTTTAACAATGTGGACTCTCTACTTGTGTATGATCGCCAGATACTGCTGAACATTAGATTAAATATGGAAAATATGCTAATTTATAATTCTGGTGGATCGCAAACCTTACCTCACCTGCATGAGTTACCTGCGTATCTCTGCCGAACGCCGTTTCCTGCTCGAAAGAAAAAGCGACGTAAACGTCGGGGGAAACGTGGCGGCCTGCTGATAAAAATTAAATCCCGTCTGGCAGTTTCCCGTAATCTCCGTAGAACATTAGCGGAGTATCAGATAGATGACTGCAACTATATTTCCATGCGTTCTTTGGATCCTGTCCACACCTGGCTGGTACCGGTGGTCGACGCAGACAAGGAGTCCAGGGCTCCCCGCTCCGTGTCTCCCCGCTTCCGGAGAGGTAGAGTTAACACATCGTGCCTACGGGTGTTGGATCGTGAGCCCCGGATAGCAATTAACCCAGCTCCGGCCAGGATTGCCCTGGTAAATGCCAGGTCGCTGGTAAACAAAACTTTTATCTTAAATGACTTTTATACCTCTAATAACTTGGATCTACTGTGCGTGACTGAAACCTGGATGAACGAGGGTGAGTTAAGCCCCTTTTCGGAGGTTTTACCTTTAAACTGTGACTTTTTTAACTCTCCACGACTTACAGGACGGGGTGGTGGAATTGCGATTATTTTTAAGGAAAAATTAAACTGCCGGCGTGTGATGTGCAACTTCTACTCAAGCTTTGAGCTGATTGTATTTGAGCTGAATCAAGCTGAACCAGTGCTATGCGCTGTGATTTATCGTCCTCCCAAATACCATAAAGACTTCATAAACGACTTTTCCGATTTTCTGGCAGAAATCATGCCGAAGTATGACAGAGTTTTAATTGTTGGAGATTTTAACATCCATATCTGTTGTCCCTCCAAGCCATTGGTTAAAGACTTCTTAAATCTCACGGAGTCGTTTAACTTGATGCAGTTTGTGGCTAGCTCTACACATGAGCACGGACATACATTAGACCTGGTTTTATCGTGTGGTCTACCTGTTAACAATATTAATGTTTGTGATGCTACTTTTTCTGACCACATGCCTGTGTTATTCGAGATTTCTTGTTTCTGTAGTGCTAAACCATGTGCTCCTGCTCGTCGCTGTTGCGCATTTAACTCTTTAACTGCAGAACGGTTTACTGATGTTTTTAAAAGCGCAAATATGGCCTTCTCAGTGTCCACTCAGCATTATAATACTGATGAGTTAACATCATTGTTTTATACTTCTTGTCAGAATGCACTGGACATTGTTGCCCCTTTCAGGACTCTTCGTGCTAAGTCAAAATCTGAACCATGGCTAAATGACATTACCCGTGCTGCTAGGCAGGAGTGCAGGAGAGCAGAACGCCAATGGAAAAAAGATAGGCTGCAGGTTTCGTCTGAGATCTTGAAAGACAGCTTGTTTAAATATCAAAAAACTGTAAAAATGGAAAAGTCAAGGTATTTCTCAAATGTCATCGCAAATAATTCTCATAAACCTCGTGTTCTGTTCAACACTATTAATTATGTTTTAAATACATCTCAACAAATGAGTTTGGAATTTTCCAAAGAAACATGCGAAAACTTTTTGCAGTTTTTTAATGACAAGATTGTGACTGTTAGAGCCAATATTGTTCACCCTTCTGCTGATATGTCTTCTTTCTCTGTGTGCTCTTTTGTTTTTAATCAGTTTGAGCCAGTGTCTCTTGCTTGTTTAAAAGACATCATTGACAAAATGAATCCATCTGTTTGTCCCACAGACATTATTTCCCCAGATTTCCTAAAAAAGGTTTTTGACACCCTTGGCCCTAAAATACTAATAATTGTAAATAGTAGTCTCATTCATGGAGTTGTACCCCTACATTTTAAACACGCAATAGTGGAACCACTGATGAAAAAACCCAATCTGGATTCATCGGTTCTTACTAATTTTAGACCCATTTCGAAACTTCCGTTTCTTTCCAAAATATTGGAAAAAGTTGTTTTTAAACAATTAATGTCCTTTCTAGACTTACATGGTTTGCAAGAAATGTATCAATCTGGTTTTAAATCACTCCACAGCACAGAAACGGCCCTGTTAAAAGTTTATAATGATTTATTATTGGCCACTGACACAGGTAACTATGCTGTTCTTATGCTGTTAGATCTTACTGCTGCTTTTGACACTATAGATCACAATATACTGATCTCTCGTCTTGAGCATTGTGTTGGTATAAAGGGTGCCGCGTTACAATGGTTTAGATCTTATCTGGGTGAAAGAACTTTCTCGATACGTCTTGGGGAATTTGTGTCTTCTACTGCATCTCTTGTATGTGGAGTCCCTCAGGGTTCCATTCTTGGACCCATTTTATTTTCCTTATATATATTACCTTTAGGGTCCATATTTAGGAAACATGGCATCTCATTTCACTGTTATGCAGATGACTCGCAACTCTATCTGCCTTTAAAACGAAACAATGCAAACTCTATAGCACCTTTGTTGAGATGTCTTGAGGATATTAAAGCCTGGATGGCCTCTAATTTTTTAAAGTTCAATGAAGATAAAACTGAAATCATTTTGTTTCGACCTGGTGGTACCATCAATACCCCTGATGTAGATCTTGGCGACTTAAAGTCATATGTGAAGCCCGTTGTAAAAAACCTAGGTGTTTTAATGGATGGTGACTTTAAACTAGATAAACAGATTAATTTGGTAGTTAAATCGTGTTTTTATCAGTTAAGGCAATTATCTAAAGTCAAGTCATTTGTATCTTTTACTGATTTTGAGAGGGTCATCCATGCTTTTATATCATCCCGCTTGGACTATTGTAATAGTCTCTATGTAGGCATTGGTGAGGCATCTCTAACACGTTTGCAGAGGGTACAAAACGCGGCTGCACGTTTATTGACAGGGACACGCAAACGAGACCACATTACACCTGTATTAGCTTCCCTTCACTGGTTGCCAGTTCGTTTTAGAATTGATTTCAAGATTTTACTTTTAGTCTTTAAATCATTAAATAATACTGCTCCTAAATACCTCTCAGATCTATTACAGCCATATGCTCCATCCAGAGCACTTAGGTCTGCTGGGCAACTGCTTTTAGTTTCCCCCAATGCAAGATTAAAGAGCAGAGGTGACCGTGCCTTTGCAGTAGCGGCCCCGAAACTCTGGAATAATTTACCTTTGTACATTAGGCAGGCATCTTCACTTGCTGTTTTTAAATTACATTTAAAAACATATTTGTATAGTACAGCATATAACACAGTATGAGAGTTACCTGTTAGGAGTTCTTTTAAGTGTGTGTTATAAATCATTATTGTATTTATTGCATATTTTATTGTGTTTTTATTTATTATATTTTATTTCTTTTTATGGTTTTTAGTTCTACTGTTTACTTTATATTGTATGTACAGCACTTTGGTGAACACCTGCTGTTTTAAAAAGGTGCTCTATAAATAAACTTTGATTTGATTTGATTTGTAGTGTTGCTGGTTGCACTGCTGGACTGCATAGTTTTCCAGCAGACTTTAAAATTAGGCACCAGTGGTTGCATGCACTTGGCCTGGAAGACCGCGAGTTCCCGCCTAGAGCTATAGTGTGCAAACTGCATTTTACGCAGGATTGCTTCTCCAACGCAATGGAGGTGGTAATGGACTTCTCCACACAGCTTGCACTGAAAAGTGCAGGAGTTAAGACCGCAGTTTAAGCCAGTGGCTCGAATTGATATGGCTCATGCCACAGATACCTCGACATCCTCCACTTCAGGTGAAGGTGGGGGAGAAAAGTCCTCTACTTCAAATGAACGCTCTGTTGCAAAGCTACTTGCGTCACTACAGTCACTCTCCATTTTAGCTACTCTGACAGCAGCTGTCAATCAATCCGTCACTGCGTGTCTCAGGTTCACACCCCACCCGCTCAGCCCCGCCCTCCGTTTATCCCATCTATCTCCGCTGTGCTGACTAGGGGTTTAGTTACCCTTTAAATGAAAACAAAAGGAGGAAGAGGTGTTTGATATCCCATTTTTCACAAAAAGATGAATCTTTAGATCATTCTTGAAAATGAGTAAAGACTAATTGAAAAAAAATTAGCTGTACGAATTGAGATTGGGAGGTCATTCCACCAGCTGGGCACAGTCCAGGAAAAGGTCCATGAGAGGGATTTTGAACTTCTTTGGGATGGCACCACAAGGCGTCGTTCACTTGCAGAGCGCAAACTTCAGGAGGGCACATAAGATTTAACCAGTGAGTTAAGGTATGTTGGTACCGTGCCAGTGGTCGTCTTGTAGGCAAGCATCAGTACCTTGAATTTGATGCGAGTGGCTACTGGTAGCCAGTGTAACATGATGAGGAGGGGATTAACGTGAGCTTTTTATGGCTCATTGAAGACAACCCTCGCTGCTGCATTCTGGAGTAATTGCAGAGGCTTGACAGTACATGCAGGAAGAGCCAGGAGAGCATTACAATAGTAAGTGAAGGTATGACTGAAGAAGAGATCGCTTGAAGGAGGTGAGTGGGGATCGGATCAAGTGGACAAGTAGTAGGATGATTGGACAGGAGAAGTTTGGAAACGTCCATCTCTGACAGTAGGGGAGGAGGAGGAGAAAGAGAGCATCGGTCATTGTGAAGTTGTCCTCAGTCTGAGGTGTGGAGAATTGGTCACTGATAGATCTTGTCTTATTTGTGAAGTAAACTGCAAAGTCATCCGCTTTAAGAGTCGATGGAGGAGGTGGTGGCGGTGGATTAAGAAGAGAAGAGAAAGTCTTGAAGAGTGTCCGAGCGTCACGACAGCTGTTAATTTTGTTGTGGTAGTAGGATGTTTTAGCAGTGAAGACATTTTCAGAGTTTCTTGATTTCTGCCATTTCCTCTCTGCAGCCCTGAGTTTATAGCGATGTTCACGGAGAACCTCGGACAGCCAGGGGCAGATGTGGTGGTGCATGCTGGCCGAGACGTCAGTGGGCAAAAGTTGTCCAAGCAAGATGTTAAAGTGGAGCAAAGAGTGTCCGTATCGCTGTTCGTGTCCAGAGCAGAAAACTGAGAGAATGGTGGAAGAGAGGATGAAACCACAGCAGATAGGCGAGATGGAGAGAGTGAGCGTAGGTTCCGTCGAAAGGTGACCTGCGTTGGAGTGTGTGCCGCTTCAGGAGTAAGTGCTAGGTTAACAGTAATGAGGAAGTGATCAGAGGTGTGCAGTGGAGCAACTGAAGAGTTGTCCACAGAGCAAAAGCGTGTGTAGATGAGGTCCAGTTGGTTGCCTGATTTGTAGTAGACACTTGCTTGAGATCAAATTAGGTGAGCAGAGTGTTGAAGTCAGCAGCCTGGGGTTTATCTAGGTGGATGTTGAAGTCTCCAAGCAGTACCAGAGGAGTACCATCTTCAGGAAAGTTTGATAGCAGCACATCCAACCCCTCTAAGAAGTTTCCCAATTAACCTGGGGGACGATAAATGACCACAAAGTGGATTTTAACAGGGTGGGTTACAGTAATGGCATGTGATTCAAATGAACCATTACCTGTAGGTGATTCCTGAAGATCAAATTTCCATTCTTTTGATATAAGGAGACCCGTACCTCCACCCCTCCCAGTGATACGAGGAGTTAGGGAACAAGTGAAATTAGTGGAGAGGGCTGGAGGGTTGGCAGTATCTTCAGGTTTGATCCAAGTCTCAGTCAGTGCCATGAGGTTGAGACCGGAATGAGTAGCAATAGAAGAAATGAAGTCTGCTTTGTTATCTGCAGACTGGCAGTTCCAGAGACCAACTGGAATAGAGAGCATAGTAGTAGAGGTCAGAGGGACAAGCCGTAGGTTTGTCAGACAGGCCGTCCTGCGATGTACGTAGCGTTCTCTTTGAGTGTTAGTAGTGATAGTAGAGATCTGAATCACACAGTGACTACAAGTGTAAGAAATATTTGAGAACAAGCTATACAAAAAGTAAAGAAAGGGGGGGAAAGCAATACTCAATTGCCCTGTCGTTGTCCTTGCTCGGTGGAGTCGTGCAGGTAGAGTCGATTGTCTTCACACGAGGGCGGCCGCTGCGAAACCTACTGCTTTTGTATTTGCCTGATTACCTGTGATTGAAGTCAGCTGGCCACGCCTCACTATTTAGCAGATCGAAACTGGGCAGTCCCACGATAGGCAAACGCAAAACCAATCGCCACTTTCAGCACATATTTACCAGGGTAAGACACACACAATTAAAACCAAAAACTTCCCTAGCAATGACAATCACACAGTAGTCTAATGAGAAAACGAGACAAAACACTCACAAGCTGCTGTCCTTCTCTGTTGCTCGACTGTTTCTTCTGACAAGTGCTTTCAAAACAGCTAATTAAGTAATTTCACTGGCTTTGGCCACGCCTCACTATTTATCAGATCGAAACTGGGCAGACGCGAAACCAAGTGCCACTTTCAGCACATATTCACCAGGGTAAGACACACACAATTTAAACCAAAAACTTTCCTACGAATGCACAAAGTCCGCCACTGAGGATGCACGTCCAAAATCAGCGTACTTTGTATTGAGAAACGTGCACAGACCTACGTCACCAGTCTATTTGCCTAATCTTCCTGGTACTTTACACCGTGGTGGAAACGCAGAAAGCAACAGGTCTGGGGGAAAAAAAGTTCCTGGTACAAATATTCCGGGTAATTTCGATGGAAACGTGGCATAACAGGTCCTGCATGCTCACTCTCCTGTCAGCACTTTAATTTATATTTATATATTCAGATTTGATTTGATTCTATGTTAAAATTTATACATTTATATTCAAATATGCATTTATACATTCAGACTTGTAACTATATATTCAGATTTACATTTATGTATTAGACAGTATAATATTGTGTAATAATATAATTATAAGCCTGACTATATATTATTTTGGGGAGTACTAGAACATGCTTGCATGCATTTACTATGTACAGATATGTATTATGCATATGTGTTTTTATTTAATTCTATCATAATAACATAAACTGCAGTGAAACTGTTATACAGTTGAATTTATACCATAGTACGGTCTCAGGCGGCAATGTATAAAAACCGATGCAAACTCATTGTCTGCCAGCATGAGTCGCTGTTGGAGTGGTACAGATCAAGGTTTCGCCGGGAACAGCTCCACACACACACAAAAAAAATCCTGCTTTATCAGACATTACATACAAGATTGAATTAAAATGCCATCTATTTTTTCTGAAGTCGGTGTCTTTCAGTAATAAAGTGATATAAAAACACCTGTACTCAATGTATGCACACTGCACACTGTAGTATCACAACTGAAGTGTAAATTCTGCAGATTACATCATTGTCCAGTATTGTACAGTCAGTAATTTATGATCAAAACGTTTATAATAATATTCGAAAAATTTTACAGTTGGTTTGATACATTTATCTCAAACGGAGTCAGAATCTAATTAAAGTGGATATGGTTTAATTAACATGAAAAATATGGATTCAATATTGTATATAAAAACAATAAAGGCATAATCAGAAAAATATTGTGCATTATAGGGTATTGTGAATTATAGGGAATAATATTCTGAATATTTTACAGCTGGTTTGATACCTTTAGATCAAATGGTGTTATCGTTTAATGGATTTATATTATTGCATAAATTAAAAGTTGTACAATTATTATAAAACACACAAAAAGGTAGCATTGTGCAATAACAGGGATGTTTTTAATATTGGTTTTATATTATAATGTCACATAGTTAAATTGTTTAATTAATTTATATGGTTAATAATAATAATTTAAAAAAAAGAAATTAAGCCTTGTGCAACGTGAAGGACACATATTTATGACCATTTAAGTTAGTCTGGGCTCAAAACATAACAGCCTCAAAGAGTTTAATTGGCAAAAAAATAAAAATTAATGTCTAATGAATGTCAAACATAACTTTTGTAAGATTTGGTCATAGGAATAAATGACATTTTAAAATATATAAAATAGAAAACAGTTATTTTAAATAACAAAAATATTTCAACATTTAAAAAATTTAAAATCTCACTGTTCAAAAACTTTTGACTGGTAGTTTGTGTGTGTTTGTATTTTTTTAAGACTAGACTGTATATGCATAAAAATGACTATAAAACTATAAAAATGTTAAGAGATATGCCACTTCAATCTAATTTGGCACAGTTGAGCTGACTTAACCCTTATTCCAAACCTAAATGGTTGGAATCTTCAAAAATGACACACACACACACACACACACACACATATATATATATATATATATAAATAGTTAAGCAACATGGTAGTTCTCTCATAAGTCATCGATGTTAGCAAGACAAAACTATTTTGACAGGGACAATTTTGCACAAACAGAAACACGCACACATGTAAAAAAAAAAAAAAAAAAAAAGATCCCATTTGATGTCTACTGTAAGTGAACACGTGCCTGGTTTGGACTGTCTTTTATGGTATGTTTGGAGAATTTGTAGCACTTGAGTGTATATGGGGCCCCCTACTGGTGAACTAATAAAGAAACAATAAAAAAATTAAATAGCAGTCTTGTCTTGTCTTGTACAGAATTTAAATAACCAACAAATTATTAGTAACAAAACACATGAGTGTGAATGATGCAATTTCTACCTTTGATCTCGTAGGTGTCTGATTCACTATGAAAAGTGAGCACTGTCTTGACTGAACTTCTCACTCTTTCCCTCAGTGTAGCCATCTCGTAACGTTCACCTTGGAGATTGAAAATGAGCAGTAAACAATACAGAACCAGAACAATAAAACCCACAGAAGAGGTGGGAGTTCAAAGAAGGAATCTTTATATTACCAAACTGCAGGGAGAGGAAGACCACCTCAGAGAAAACCAGGGTTGAGCTGCTGCAAGAGCTTTTGAAGCACAGCAGCTGTGGTCAAAGAGTTCTCGTGTGTTCTGATTGGTGGATGATGAGTGGATAAAGACTAGACCAATCAAATAGTGAGAGAGTGATCTGCTCACCTGGTTATGTTAAAATGCCAATCCATATGATTCGCGAACACAGCGTTCGGAGCTTGAATAATTATACTAATTTCGGGAGTTCGGAGCGGGTTCGCGAATCATTTGAGTCAGTTTGGGGATCGCGAATCATTTCAGTCTGTTCGGGAGCTCGGAGCGGGACCGCGAATCATTTGAGTCAGTTTGGGGATCGCGAATCATTTGAGTCAGTTTGGGAGTTCGGAGCGGGTTCGCGAATCATTTGAGTCTGTTCGGGCGCTCGGAGCGGGATATCGCGAATCATTTGAGTCAGTTTGGGAATCGCGAATCATTTGAATCAGAGTTCGGAGCGGGATCGCGAATGAGTCAGTTCGGGAGTTCGGAGCGGGTTCGCGAATCATTTGAGTCCGTTTGGGAGGTCGGAGCGTGAATCATTTGAGTCAGAGCGGCTTCGTGGATCATTTGAATCATTCTGAGAGTTCGGTGCGGGTTCGCGAATCATTTGAATCAGTTCGGGAGTTCAAAGCGGGTTCGCGAATCATTTGAGTCTGTTCGGCAGTTCAACGCGGGCTCGCGAATCATTTGAGTCAGGTCGGAGCGGCTTCGCGGATTATTTGAATCATTTTGAGAGTTCGGAGCGTGTTCGCGAGTCATTTGAGTCAGTTAGGGAGTTCAAAGCATAGACAGTAAAAGAAATGGACACAGCGACCCCATTGGAACTCAATTGAGACAAATGAAGCCCAGTTTTAGCATTTTTTAGCACTTCCGTTTCTGACGCGCAGACTCAAACGAAGCTTGACGACGTCAGCAACCTGTCTGCCAGATGTAAATCTTCTAAGTGGCTGTGCGTGAAAACTGCCATCATTAATCTTGCAGAGACGGCGAGCTTGAGCGGGGAGTTCTTTGTCGTGAGTGAGCAGGAGTAAGTATTCTGATTAATTATTTTGTATAGTATTTTAAAATGTAACGCCAGTACGCCATATTAAGTTAATTGCCTGCGAGATTCTCCTCCTGTCTGTACGGTAATGCGACAGAGAGCCGAGTGGTTATGACGCAATCGTTAGCCTATTTTTAACAAAAACTGTTTATACGGGGCCATAATGTAACATAGAAGGTAATGGAGCCCTTTATACATTGTCGTGTATCTTTAGAAATAAATAATGGACAAACAGAGTCTTTAAACGCCTCAGATGTAAAGTTATTCGCTGTCAAAGTGACGCCAAAATGAATGGGAGTCAATGGGAATGCTAACACAAGTGAAGTTCTGCTAAAAGATGGCAGCCCCCACCCGACTTCAACTTCCGGTCGAGTTCCTTGCCCCTTGAGAGCAGCAGCTCCGCCATCTTGGACTGAACGCAACACAGCTGTCATAGAATTGAATGATACCCGGTCCCATTTCAAAAGCGATCAGATGTTAAAACACTATAGTCACATTTAAATCTAGACTCAAAACTCATCTGTTTAGCGGTGCATTTATTGAATGAGCACTGTGCATTGTGTACGAAATGTGCTATATAAATAAACTTGCCTTGCCTTGCCTTACGGTAGTTCTGCCAACGGTAAAGCCGTTGGTTCAGTCCAAAATGGCTGCAGCGCGATAGCAGCGCCATCTAGCGATTGTTGTCAAAACTGCAATGGAGTTTCGCCTCTTGTTACTTCTATACTCTTTGCCTTGGTTCAAATCGGGTTCGCGAATCATTTGAGTCAGTTTAGGGATCGCAAATCATATGGATAGGCATTTTTAACTAATTTAGTAGTTAGTTCTAATAACGTTTTCCACGCGTGTTTAGATGTGATATGTGAACTCATATTTTTTGTTTGAATGATGTGCCTTTTAACAGTATCAAGTATATTCAAAAACTAAACAAATCGTGCCTAAAAAAGTGCAAGCATCTATTCTAGGCTAATCTAAAGTTACATGATGAAGTCATTCTAGTGCGCATGGCGCGTGTGCATTTTGAGTGCTTTCTTTCACTGCATTATTTGGTGTATTCAAATGCATTTATGAATGCATGTGAATGATCACAAAATTCAAGACATGGGGGTTAGAAAATGTACCTATATATTTATATCATTTTATGTAGTTAATCAATATCACACGAAGAGTGCCATTTCGGTTTTTCTCCAAAAATCAGCATGATTAAAATGTGATATTTAGTTACTACAAACAATAATTTAATTACAAATACAAAATGTTGCAGAATAATGTAATATATGAATGAATAATAGCCTAAAGAACCTTTGAGCCAAAAGGGATCTTTCTTGTCATTATAGAACCTTTTTAGAATAAAAGGTTTTTTGGAGTTGAGTAAAGAACCCTATGATTCTATATAGAACCCCAATGAACCCTTTTAGTGTTGTCCAGTGTTGGGCAGTAACGCATTATTAGCAACGCGTTACAGTAACGCAGTTACTTTTGACAATAACTAATACTGTAACGCATTAATTTTTAAATAAATTAACTCCGTTACCGTTACCATATGGTGCATTTTCCATTGCTTTTTTTAAAATTAATTAATTTTGACTGATTGGCAGTCTAACCTGTTTGCAGCAGTGATGCATTGTAGGATTGGTGGATGCCAACCACTGTAAACACGAATGTGGGCGTGTTTCCGTTTATTCAAGTATGTGCGGCAGTCTTGGCGAGTCAAGGCTTGAGCAACACAAGTTTCTCAAAGTGGAAATATACTCATTATTTCACTTTAGTTGAGCATAAAGACAAAAACCTTTTAATCAAATGTAAGGTTCAAGTAAGGTTCAGCGTTACTTCAAAGTGTCATCAGCTGTGATTAAAGGGATCTGCCCTTATGTTGTTAAAGTTTGTTAATTAAGACATTCATGATAAATATTAATAAAGCAAGATGCCCTGTTTGAAATATATGACATGCATGGTTTATTCGAAGTGAAAAGGTAAAGTATAAATAAAAATTATTACAACAGATGTGAAGGGGAAGGAGAATTTATACGTGCGTCAAGGTAAGTCGATAAAAGACTTCCGCATAGGATACACCTGTGTAAGAAGCACCCCAAGTGTTTACATGTCCTCTCGCTCAGATTACAAAAGGAATAAACCACCCCTTAAAATCTGATCAAAATTTAAGTCGGATCTGGCCAATTCAATCTGATTGATGTGTTTACATGTGACTTTTGTTATTCTGACTGTGCTTCTAGTCTTATTACGATCGGATTAGTAGTGTCCATGTAAACGTAGCTACCGAAAAGTCCAAAATTAGGAAATGCCTATGAGAAGTATGCAGCACTGCAGAAATGTCAACTTGAAGGCATGAAAACTGGACAATGAAATGCTCATTTGGCTATTGGGGTTTCAAAAATCTGTTGAGAAAAAAGACTAAGACTTTAAGAATTAAGGCAAAGATTTCAAGTTAAACTGAATTTGTGACAGATCTTATGCATAGCCAGATTGTGATGCACATCTGGGTGAAGAGTATTATCAGAACTGGGTTCATCCTTTGGTTGGATGGAGGAAGATCTGAATTTGATTTGCTGCATTCAAATTGCATACTTCTAAAAACCGTTTATGAACATGTGTTGTGGAAAGTTACATTTAAAAACGATGCAAAAGCTTACTTATATGTTTTTAATATAAAAAGTTATATTTTTGCCAAATTATTTTTGACATTATTATTACCATAGTGGTTTTTCAGGATGGCCTTTATTTTGTTATGTTCATATTATGTTTATATTGTTATGTTCATCTCCTGCTGCCCGAGTAAAAGAATGAAAAAGCTTCATGGTAAGTGTCATATTTGTGTAAAAAGAGCTACATGTGGGTTTTGTTCATACTAAATACTGTCTTTTGATTCATCTTTTGTAGTACATATGGTGCAAACAATTACAACACCATTCACAGGAGAGTCAGTACTCACCTTACCCGACTAATAACCTTCACCCAGTTTATGGATTGCAACCCATTCCGATTGGACCTACTCTGGGACAACAATGTGCCCCAGGACCAGCATCCACATATCTGGAGGCTGGTAAGATCTGTTAACACCTACCTGTTTCAAAAAGAATAAAGCCTAGCTCATTCTACAAGACCAAATGTTGTTGAACTTTTATTGTTCCTCCATGCCACGCCGCATTGCTGCAGTAATTCAGGCAAAAAGAGCCCCTAACTAAGTATTGAATGCTGTACATGCTAATACTTTTCATTTTCATACTTTTTAGTTGGCCAAGATTTATAAAAATCCTTTCTTTGTATTGGTCTTAAGTTATATTCTAATGTATACAGAGTTTGGGATTTTCCTTAGTTGTCAGTCATAATCATCAAAAAAAAAAAGCAATTACCATTTGAAATATATCAGTCTGTGTGTAATGAATGAATATAATATACAAGTTTCACTTTTTGAATGGAATTAGTGAAATAAATCAACTTTTTTGATGATATTCTAATTATACGACCACCACCTGTAGGTGTACCCCTAGTGATTCAGGACAAGCTAAAAACACGGTTTGGAAAATGGATTCATGCTGTACTCGCTTATTATATACATTTTGTAAATTTTGAACACAAAAAAAGTTATGGACCGAAGCTCTGGTTGATTCTTTCAGGGAGCGGTGTATTTCTGCAAATGGCAATAGGACCACTGGGAGGAGCCAGAGGAGCTTGATTTTATATTCTACTGTCAGGACATAATGACAGGTTAAACAAATATGTAAAAAATAAATTTTTGCAAAAGTTACCTACTGCAGCTTTAACAGAAGAAATAAACTCATACAGGGTTGGAACACGGGCGTGAGTAAATGATGAAAGAATTGGCATTTTGTTTGAACTATTGCTAAATCTAGTACTAGTTTTTATTTTCCAGCAGGTCAGTTTCCTGCTTCCTTCAGTCAGGCTGCATATGAAGATCAGATCATGTACGTTTTTTTTTATTGTAGGCTATATTTTGGACATACTCTTAAAGATAAAGGTTCTTCACTGGCATTAATGGTTCCACAAATTACTTATAACATACATAGAACCTTTACATCACACAAAAGCTTCTTTATAGTGGAGGAAGGTGTTCTCTAAATATTCACTAAAAAGTTCTTTGGGGAACTCAAAATTGTTCTTCTGTGGTATTGCTAAGAAAAACCCCTTTTTAAGATTTTTTAAGAATGTATCAACTTCCAGAGCTGCAAATCCAGACTACCTAAATCAATTTAAAAAAAATAAATGTATATAAAAAATAATATTTTATACATTTTACGAGCAAATAACGAACAAATCCTGACTGTATTGTTCAGATTTACATATTTAATACTTTTTTTAAATTTTCTTCTTCTTGTTCTTTCGCTTTCGTTTCTCCCCAGTGTTTGCTTGACGTTGATTACAGAAAAATAGGAAAAAAACTAAAACGGATTCTTCAGACGCCCACGAGCTGATCTGGTAACACTGTGAGCGTCAAGAGAAGTTAGTTGAAGAGGAAGAGCAGCACGATGGCGTTCACCTCAGCGGTTCTCCTGCTCCTGTCTGCGGGTTTATTCACGGTAACAGACGGTAAGTTTATTACGAAATTCAAAGAAACACTTTAAACATGCGTTTGGGCGGTTTACCGATCGCGCCAAGTACAAAAATCATTCATACACTTGATTTATCGGTACTTTTTAAACGATGTTCAAGTTATAAAGTCCGTTCACTTGAAATTATCATGTGATCACACTATGAAATGTGTCGCATTTCTACTGTTCTCTTAGGTTTTGGAGAGGACTGTAAGAGCTACTACACCAGCGATAACGTGTACAGGTCTTCGATTAGCTGCGGGTTTTGGCAGCACTGCTGTGGAAGCTGCGATGACAGATACTGCTGCCCGATTGAATCTTTGAGGTTATCCGAACATGAGCAAGATATGTGCACTATGTAAGGATTTTATTTCTTAATACAATTGTCCGTTAGACCCAAAATGGTTTGAATCTTCAAAATGACACACACACACATATATATATATATATATATATATATATATATATATATAGAGAGAGAGAGAGAGAGAGAGAGAGAGAGAGAGAGAGAGAGAGACAGAGAGAGAGAGAGAGAGATAGATTTAGGTTAGTTAATGGTTTAATATCCCTCATCATCCATAGCTGTGATCTACTGATAATTATGTGAACTGAATCATGGTACAATCAAGAAATTTACAGTTAAATGTGTTGTGTATATTTTGTTAAGGGGTTAGTTCACCCCCAAAAAAGAAAATGATCTTGTGTTTTACTCACCCTTGTGAATCCTAGGTGTAAATGACTTTCTTCTTTCAGATGAATCCAGTCAGAGTTATATTAAAAACTATCCTGGCTATTCCAAGCTATATCATTGTAGTCAGCAGGTGTTGCAGTTTAACAGTCCACAAGGCAAGAGAAAAGTGTTTATTACTTTTGAAATATGGATATTTTTCTTACAAAAACGTTACGTTTTATGATGAATGTGCAAGCTTTATTTGAAGACTAGTGGAGTGTTAAACTGCAACACCCACTGACTACAACGATATAGCTTGGAATAGCCAGGATAATTTTTAAAATAACGTCTGAAAGAAGAAAGTCATATACACATAGGATGCTTCAAGGGTGAGTAAAACACAAACTAATTTAAATATTTGGGTGAACTAACCCTTTAATATAATTTTTTGATCTTAGTCTAATCATTGATGTTAATTTCAAACCTATCTTCAAATTTACTTGCGTTTTCAGCATTGCATCAGGTTCTGTCCTTCCCTTTTCTTGCATTACCCACCATTTCCTTTAGAGGTTGTGGTATTTTTACTGAAATGCAGTTTGCATAAAGCACCCTACTCCCTGTAAGGTGCGTGTTACGCTTTTAACAGCAACTGTATTACTTATAGAACAAACACTTTAAAAAGCTGTTTTGTTCACGTCAATTGAAAAAAAAGGCAGTAGAGAAGTAGTATGATGCAACTTCTACATTTAAGGCGTTAACGTGGTGACCCAGGCAAGATGGGGCATGATCAAAGTAGGTAAAAACTGTTGTAAGAAATATTGGTTGCACTTTATTTTACAGTACATGTACTAACATGTACTTATAGTGTACTTACAGTGTATTTATCTAAGAAAGTTCTGGTAAAACAAGGTAACTACATGGGGTAAGGTTTAGGTTTAGGGGTAGGTTCAGGGTTAGTACCTAGTTATTACATAGTTATTGCAATTACTATAAAAAGTACATAGTATGTACATGAGGAACAGGACTGTAAAATAAAGTGCTACCAAAATATTTTATACAAACAAATGTTTTCTATTTTTTTTAAGTGGAAATTTTTGCAATTATGGCCCTGGTTTGAATCCTGATTTGATATTACTGTTTATAATGATATTATGTTTTTAATAATTCAGAGTGGTTTCATTAAATTAATTAAAACAAATGATATAAATAAGATTTATAGATTCAATTACAGATTAAATTTACTTGAAGATGTTTTTTCTAATGCTTGTTACTTCATGTTTTTTATCTGTCTTACAGCAGAAACAGTGGTATTGCCATTGGTTTATCAATAGTAGGGGTTGTGGTCTTCATCATCTTGTTAATCACCTGCTGCTGCTGCCCCTGCTGCTGTATCTATCAAATGTGCAGAAAACCCAGATGTAAGTGTTTAAGTGTTAAAGAAATACTTGAACAAAAACTGAAAATGTTCTTGTCATCTGGCCATTCAAGATGATAGATGAGTTTGTTTCTTGATCAGAAAAGATTTGGAGAAATGTTTCATTTTATCACTGGCTCACCATTGAGTCCTCTGCAGTGAATGGGTGCCGTCAAAATGAGTCCAAACAGCTGATAAAAACATCACAATGATCCACAAGTATAGGTGCATCTCAATGAATTAGAATGTTGTGAAAAAGTTCATTTATTTTCAAATGTTCAAATTGTGGAACTTGTGTATTAAATAAATTCAGTGCACACAGACTGAAGTAGTCTACGTCTTTGGTTCTTTTAACTGTGATGATTTTGACTCACATTTAACAAAAACCCACCAATTCTCAACCAATTAGAATATGGTGAAATGCAAATCAGCTAATCAACTCAAAACACCTGCAAAGGTTTCCTGAGGCTTCAAAATGGTCTCTCAGTTTGGTTCACTAGGCTACACAATCATGGGGAAGACTGCTGATCTGACAGTTGTCCAGAAGACAATCATTGACACCCTTCACAAGGAGGGTAAGACACAAACATTCATTGCCAAAGAAGCTGGCTGTTCACAGAGTGCTGTATCCAAGCATGTTAACAGAAAGTTGAGTGGAAGTAAAAATTGTGGAAGAAAAAGATGCACAACCAACCAAAAGAACCGCAGCCTTATGAGGATTGTCAAGCAAAATTCATTCAAGAATTTGAGTGAACTTCACAAGGAATGGACTGAGACTGGGGTCAAGGCATCAAGAGCCGCCACACACAGACGTGTCGAGGAATTTGATGAACCACAGACAACGTCAGAGATGTCTTACCTGTTCTAAAGAGAAGAAGAACTGGTCTGTTGCCCATTAGTCCAAAGTCATCTTTTCAGATAAGAGCACGTTTTGTATTTCATTTGGAAACCAAGGTCCTAGAGTCTGGAGGAAGGGTAGAGAAGCTAATAGCCCAAGTCCAGTGTTAAGTTTCCACAGTCTATGATGATTTGGGTTGCAGTGTCATCTGCTGGCGTTGGTCCATTGTGTTTTTTGAAAACCAAAGTCACTGCACCCATTTACCAAGAAATATTGGAGCACTTCATGCTTCCTTCTGCTCACCAGCTTTTTCCAGCAGGATTCAAAGAAACCTGGGCTTCAATACCACCTTAGCAGTGCAACAAACTGATCACCTCTATGCCACGCCGAATTGAGGCAGTAATTAAAGCAAAAGGAGCCGCTACCAAGTATTGAGTACATGTACAGTAAATGATCATACTTTCCAGAAGGCCAACAATTCACAAAAAATGTTTTTTTTATTGGTCTTATGAACTTATGAAGTATTCTAATTTGTTGAGATAATGAATTGGTGGGTTTCTGTTAAATGTGAGCCAAAATCTGTTCCTGTTCCATTAATGGGGTTTATAAATAATTCAGGGGGCTAACAAAATGTAATTATTAATTGATTTCTGTCTTGTTTTTTTTTTCCACAGCTGCGGTACAAACACATGTAACTACAGTCGTGAATACACAATCCATTCAGCAGCAGCCGGTAATGCAGGGAGGCCAGTACCCACAATACCAACCAGTGCCGACTCAAGCAGGTTACGGGGGTCAGCCTATGCAGACAGCACCATATCAGGGACAGTCATATGCACCAGGACCCCCACCCTCGTATCACGTGGCCAGTAAGAACACCTAATGCTGGATAGACTGAGACCATAAAGTAGTCTTTTCTGTGAAAGTAACTAGTGTCTTTTACTGTTTCCAGCGGGTCCTGGATATCCCACTACTCAGGGAGGCCAGGCCATGTACCCCATGCAGCAGCCCGCCCAGCCGGTTCATGCTCCTATGCTTTCAGAGACATCGAAACAGCCAGCTTACAACCCAGCCTACATGCAGCCACCAAACACCGGTTACTAAACCACAACTGTCTGTCAAATCAGTCATTGCTGGATTGTGGAGTTTGACGCCCTTTCGCAAGGCAGTAAGAATGTGCATTATACAAGACTATTTGATGTGCTAAGGTCAGGGTTTATTTCAGTTTTTAATTTTTAATTTTATTACTTTCAGTTTCTTTCAGTTTAGTTTTCGCTTTGTGACACGCTGGAAAAATGCATTTTGGAATTGTAAATATAAAAAAAATTTTTTTTAGAAATGTTTACATGAAAATACTATTTCAATCTTTCTGCAAGCACTGAATGACATTTTTTTTTCATGCGTTTTTGTTTTTTATTAGTGTTTTCTGCATTCAGTATTAATTATTAAACTATACACTATTTTCCCTACATTTCAAATGTCAGGACGTGTGATTCTTTTTAAAGAAAGTGTCAACAAGTTTTACATCTAAATGCAACCACATTTAACGCAAGTGTCTTAATACTGAACTGCTGTGAAAACCAATATTATATTTGCTTGATGCTGATTGATTATATGAAATGAAATAAATATATACATGTCTGCCCCCATTTCTTGAATTTTCGGATAATTTTAAATGCATTAAAATAAACTGAATCATGCAGTGAAAGAACTCACACTGGTGTAAATACTAGACTTCTGATTGCTTTAGTTAAAGGGTTAGTTCACCCAAAAATCATTAATGTCATTAATAACTCACCCTCATGTCGTTCCAAACCCGTAAGACCTCGTTTCATCTTCAGAACACAGTTTAAGATATTTTAGATTTAGTCCGAGAGCTCTCAGTCCCTCCATTGAAGCTGTGTGTACGGTCTACTGTCCATGTCCAGAAAGGTAAGAAAAACATCATCAAAGTAGTCCATGTGACATCAGAGGGTCAGTTAGAATTTTTTGAAGCATCAAAAATACATTTTGGTCCAAAAATAGAAAAAACTACGACTTTATTCAGCATTGTCTTCTCTTCCATGTCTGTTGTGAGAGAGAGTTTAAATCAAAGCAGTTTATCATATCATTCGTTTGCGAACGAATTATTCGATGTAACCGGTTCTTTTTGAACCAGTTCACCAAATCAAACTGAATCGTTTTAAATGTTTTGTGTCTCCAATACGCATTAATCCACAATGAGTTAAGCTGTTAACTTGTTTAATGTGGCTGACACTCCCTCTGAGATCAAACAAACCAATATCCCGGAGTAATGCATGCACTCAAACAGTACACTGACTGAACTGATGTGAATAGAGAACTGAAGATGACCACTGAGCCGAGCCAGATAACGAACAATAGACTGACTCTTTCACGAGTCAAGAACCGGTTGCATCGGTGTTCGGATCACCAGTAGTTCTTTCGGACAGTTCGATTCAATAAACCGGTTGAAGAAAATGGTTCACCGGTTCTTTTGCCCTCGACGTAATGTCATCATTTGCGATGATTGCCCTTGATTCAAGCCTTCGGTTTAGCCGCGCTCATAACACTAGCACAGAATCAGTTCAGAATCAATCACCAAAAGAACCAGTTCAGTTCAGACGCTCTGTGTGTCGGTCTGCTTCACGCTGAATCACACATGCACAGTATCATCAGCTCCTCGGTTCTCGAATCGGACGCGTCTGACAGAAACGGTTCTTGACTCGTGAAACAGTAAATATTTAGTTCATTATCTGGCTCGACTCCCTACTGAATTACTCCAAGATATAGGTTTGTTTGAACTCAGAGGGAGTGTCAGCCACATTAAAAAAGTTAACAGCTTAAGTCATTTGTGGATTATTGCGTATTGGAGACGCGAACCGTTTAAAATGATTCAGTTCGATTTGGTGAACTGGTTCAAAAAGATCTGGTTACATCGAATGATTCGTTCGTGAACCGGATATCACAAACTGCTTTGTTTTAAACTCTCTCTCACACAGACACGGAAGAGAAGACAATGCTGAATAAAGTCTTAGTTTTTGTTATTTTTGGACCAAAATGTATTTTCGATGCTTCAGAAAATTCTAACGGACCCTCTGATGTCACATGGACTACTTTGATGATGTTTTTCTTACCTTTCTGGACATGGACAGTAGACCGTACACACAGTTTCAATGGAGGGACTGAGAGCTCTCGGACTAAATCTAAAATATCTTAAACTGTGTTCCATAGATAAACCGACGCCTCACGGGTTTGGAACAACATGAGGGTGAGTTGTTAATGACATAATTTAGATTTTTGGGTGAACTAACCCTTTAAGTAACATGGTAGTTCTCTCATAAGTCATCAATGTTAGCAAGACAAAACTATTTCGACAGGGAAAATTTTGCTCAAACAGAAACACGCACACATGTAAAAAAAAAAAAAAAAAAAGAAAAAAAAAAAAAAAAAAAAAAAAGGCACTTTCTCAAGGAACATAAAGGGAGAGGTGCTGAAATCCCATTTGATGTCTAAGTGTACACGTGCCTGGTTTGGACTGTCTTTTATGGTATGCTTAGTGAATCTGCACTTTGATCTGCCGGTGTGTTTTACACGAGAGGATCGGCACCACTCGTTTACGAGAGGTGTGATCTTTTTAGGTGGATCGGAGGATAATGATGATACCAATTATTTCATATCATTGAATGTTTCAGATTCAATATTTAATAAAAATCTCATACCGGGACCTTCTGGTGAAAATTACTTCTCTCTGATGATGCATGCCAGACTTCTCCAAACATCAGTCAGAAAAATTTAATAACCGGTGTCTTGTACAGAATTTAAATAACTGACAAATTATTAGTAACAAAAAAGTTTTGAAAAACATGAGTTAGTAAATGATGACAGAATTTCCATTTTGTTTGAACTATTGCTAAGTCTATCCGACCCATCTTTATGTATGTGCGCTCCGTCTTCGACAAGAAAGACAGCAACAAGGTGCCACTTTAAAGTGTTCCTGTGGCTCAGTGGTAGAGCACACACACACACACACACACATACACACATGGCCACTTATCAACTCTGGATTGTGGGGGTTTCACATTCCCCAGCTTCTTCTACAGACTCTGAAAAGATTGTGTTGAGATTAAAAGTATTGTTGCTTCAATTTTGCTTAAACTTGCTTTCTGAATTTATTTTTACTCCAGTCATGACCCGCTGTTTGTCTGTTTCTCTTCATTTTAACCAGATTTGCTCTCAGTGTTTTGACACCTTTTGTTGTATGGCTTTTTGTTTAATGGTCAATAAATTGCATCTTAAACAACATTGTTTAATGGTCAAAAGTTAATGCATCTTATCTAACTGTGAAAACAATCCTTTGCACAATTTTTTGTAGTTTTTGGACATTATTCTATCAAACAAATCCAACTTCAGACTTTGGTGAATAAATAGCAGAAATCTTAAACTGAACTGCTCTCCATTGTGAGAAAACAATCTTGCAACATCTTAAAGACTATTTTTATTGTATATTTAGGAAATACTCTTAAAGATAAAGGATCTTCACTGGCGTTAATGGTTCCACAAAGAACGTATAACATACATAGAACTTTTCCATCACACAAAAGGGTAGCACTTTATTTTACAGTCCTGTTCCCCATGTACATACTATGTACTTATTATAGTAATTACCATAACTATGTAATAACTAGGTACTAACCCTGAACCTACCCCTAAACCTAACCCTAACCCATGTAGTTACCTTGTATTACCAGAAATTTCTTAGATAAATACACTGTAAGTGCACTATAAGTACAAGGAAGTACACGTACTGTAAAATAAAGTGCAACCCACAAAAGCTTCTTATTGGAGGAAGGTGTTCTCTAAATATTGTCTAAAAGGTTCTTTGGGGAACCCAAAATGGTTCTTCTCTAGCATTGCTAAGAGAATCCCCTTTTGTAACCTTAATTTGTGTATAAACTTATAGCGATCCAAATTCAGAAAATTCCTAAATCCATTTCATAAAAACTAATATATAATATAAAACATGTTTTTAAAAATATTTGATATATTTTTCGAGCAAATCACGAACAAAATCTGATTGTAATGTTTAGATTTACACAGTTTCAATCCAAACGGTACTTATTCTCCTTTCTTCCGCTTTCGTTTCTCAACAGTTGTTTGCGTGACGTTGATTACAGAAAAAAGGAAAAAAACTACGACTAGTTCATTAGAAGCCCACGAGCTGATCTGGTAACACTGTAAGCGTCAAGAGAAGGCGATGGCGTCCGCCTCAGCGGTTCTCCTGCTACTGTCTGCGGGTTTATTCACGGTAACAGACGGTAAGTTTATTACAAAATCAAAGAAACACTTTAAACATGCGTTTGGGCGGTTTACCGATGGCGCCAAGTAGAAAAATAATTTATACAGCACTTGATTTATCGGTACTTTTTAAACGATGTTCATATTATAATGTCCGTTCTCTTGATTTCTACTTTCTACTGTTCTTTTAGGCTCTGGAGATGACTGTGAGAGCTACTTCACCAGCGATAACGTGTACAAGCCTTCGTTTAGCTGCGGGGTTGGGAAACACTGCTGTGGAAACTGCCATCTCAGATACTGCTGCTCCTCTGAATCTTCGAGGTTATCCGAACATGAGCAAGATATGTGCACTATGTAAGGATTTTCAAGCCTTTTCTTTCTTAATACAATTGTCCGTGAGACCCAAAAGTTACTTTTTATACACCCTCACGTAATTCCAAACCAAGGTGGTTTGAATGTTCAAAAATGACACACACACACACACACACACACACACACATATATGTTTGGGTCAGTTAATGCTTTAAAATCCCTCATCATCCATAGCTGTGAACTACTGATAATTCTGTGAACTGAATCATGGTACAATCAAGAAATTTACAGTATTGTGTAAAAGGGTTAGTTTACCCAAAAATGAAAACTAGCTTATGTTTTATCCACCCTCGAAGCATCCTAGGTGTAAATGACTTTCTTCTTTCAGACAAATCCAGTCATTATATTGTGTTATATATGGAGTTATATAAAAACTATCCTGGCTATTCCAAACTATAATGTTGTAGTCAGCGCGCGTTGCAGTTTAACACTCCACAAGTCAAGCCAAAATTGTGTTTATTACTTTTTAAATATAGATATTTTTCTTACAAAAACACATGGATTCGCTCCAGGGGGCCTTTATTCATCCCCCGGAGCCGTGTGTGGTACGTTTTATTATGAATGTTTGAAGACTGTTCAACTGCAAAACCTGCTGACTACAGCCAGGATTATTTATTTAAAATAACTTCGACTGGATTCATCTGAATGAAGAAAGACATATACACCTAGGGTCAGTAGTGTGCTGTGGGGCTTTAGCCAGGGCCTTTAGTAAACAACTGTAAACTACATACCATTACACATCTATCATACATATCCATTAGTGATGCATGGGTCGGCCTTCTTTCCAACCCGCGGGTCCCGCTTCATAAATGGATTTTTAAAAATGTTGTTTTTAGTGACCCACCCCAACCCGCCCCGCAAATAAAGTGCTCTCGATTATGAGATGACCCGCGCATCACTAATAACTATATAATTTGCGTATAATGCCGCACACTGGCTCTCAACGACAATGACAGCTGATCAACAATTTCAACAGTAGACTAGATGGGGGTGGGTTAAATTCCCTACATAGATCAGCAAAAGTAATCCACCAATACACGATTCGCTATGAACAGTCACGTCACTCTAAAATGACGACACGCTCACAGCAGCAGAACTGTACAAATGCTGGACATCCACACACCCCACCACAGTATTATCAGACCCAATTTATAAGAGACATGCTACTTCCTCAATCCTCCATACAACTATATAAGGAAAACCCGTAACGGCAAAGATGGCGGTTGTATGCACATGTCCCGCCCCTCCCGCTGGAAAGCCAATCATCTGCTTTGAACAGTCAAGCCGGGAAACACTGACACATGCGCACAGTTGCAGCGAGTTGTGGTGTGTGCAAGATCAGATGGAATCCACATAGAAGAGGGTGATAACAACGCAAAGGCACCGGACTACCAGTTAAAGCATTTTATATCGACCAAAAATATGTTACCTTACATTCTAAGTAAAAGACACCGGCATTCTGGATAGAGACGTAAATGAAGTTGGTGTCGGGAACCCTTTCACATGCGTGGTAAAAGTAAAAGTTTCTATACATACAGTTTTCACGTCCGGGTGACCAGTGAAAGTGCAGTTCTGACTCTCTGCCCATTCATTTAGATAGGAGCCTGGTCTTGTTAGTCTGAAATAGCTGCCTGGAGGCATTGCCAAGATGGCGGCCGAGTGGCACGACTTGCCTAAAAAGACATTGGTATTATCAACCACCATGTTCACCTCCATAAAAATGTGCATGAATCAATACTCGTCAAATAATAAAGCACTTACTTGTCACTTGCAAACAAAGTCAGTGCGTCTGTCATTCAATGTTCCTTTACTCGTATAAAAAAAAAATAAACATGGACAAATAACTTCTTGTGCTCGGTGCTAGTAGTTTATCCTTCAGTTATATTTTTTTTGTTTGCAAAAGAGCGCCTTTAAAAAGGTAGATCAGCAACAAGGTTTGGTGTAGAGGCGCCGGTGACACCGGCTTGGAAATTCCCAACTAAATGCAGTGTTGCCCAATTGGGCTACTTTAACAATGTTGCCGCGGGTTGTCTGCTGGTTGAAGCAACCTAAGTGACGTGATATTTAGCCCCTGGAATGTGATCTTTACCAGGAGAACCCCGCCAAAAATGTGTATTTAACTCCTGGAACACGATTTTTAAAGTTGGACACCTCAAAAACGTGATTGGGTGGGTTTTGTCGAGAAAACCTGACAACCCTAGCTGGGGGAAGCACTTGGCATGTAGCTGGTCCCAGAGGGCGTGCTGTCATGGAACGTCAAAATTTGATTGGCTGATGATTCTGTCACTAATGTTCGTTACAAATCAGATTCAATGACTTTGAACCAAGGAGAATCACCATCAAAGTCCTTTTATAAATTGTCTCTGGCACTAACTGTGGTGCTGGCCCAGTTATTACAGTCTATGTGCAGGCCGCAGACCTTTTTATTTTTATGTAGGATATTCCAGTTCAACCTCAACGAAACTAATCATAGGCCATTTTGTGGGCATAACACAAATGAAAATGATACCTAAATAATAATAATAATTTTTTTTTTTACACAATTTTAATTATTATAGGCGAAGCACAGAAGACCTTGCTGTCCCTGAGAGCCCACCACTGCCTGAGATGTATCAAGGGTGAGTAAAACACAAGCTAATTTTTTTTTTTTTTTTGAGCTTAGTCTAATCATTGATGTAAATCTCAAACCCTATCTTGAAATGAATATTTCCTGAATTGCATCAAGTTCTGTCCTTCCCTTTTCTTGCATTACCCACCATTTCCTGTAGAGGTTGTGTTTTTTTTTTACTTAAATGCTGTTTGCAAAAAGCACCCTACTCACTCCAGGTGCATGGTACAACCCCTTTTTTACTTATAAAACAAACACTTTAAAAAGCTGTTTTGTTTTTGTCAATTTAAAGACAAGGCAGGAGAGAAGTAGTATGATGCAACTTCTACATTTTTGAGGATGTTAACGTGGTGACCCAGGCAAGATGGGGCATGATCAAAGGAGTTAAAAACTGTTGTAAGAAATATTTTAAAGAAACAAATGTTTTCTTTTTTTTTAGTGGCAATGTTTGCAATTATGGCCCTGGTTTGAATCCTTATTTTATATTCATGTTTATAATGACATTATGTTATTAATAATCCAAGCACAAACCAGCTAACCAGTGTGTTTTGATTAAACCAGTTTTATTGAAATGTTAAATAATCATATTTTAATATAAATACGATTTATAGATTGCATTATATATTAAATATACTAGATGCTTTTTCTAATCCTTGTTACTTCATGTCTTTATCTGTCCAGCAACAGAATCGATAGTATTGTCATTGGTTCAACATTAGTAGGGGTTGTGGTCCTCATCGTCTTTTTCATCTGCTGCTGCTGCTGCTGCCCCTGCTGCTGTTTCTATCAAATGTGCAGAAAACCCAGACGTAAGTGTTTTAGTGTTAAAGAAATACTTGAACAACCACTGAAAATGTACTTGTCCACTTGCCATTCAAGATGTAGATGAGTTTATTCTTGATCAGAAAAGATTTGGCAGTGAACGGGTGTTGTCAAACTAGAGACTCCAAACAGCTGATAAAAACATCACAATGATCCACAAGTATAGGTGCATCTCAATAAATTAGAATGTTGTGGAAAAGTTCATTTCAGTAATTCTACTCAAATTGTGAAACTTGTTTATTAAATTAAATAACCAAAGACTCAAACTACTTCAGTCTGTGTGCATTTTAATTGTGATGATTTTGACTCACATTTAACAAAAACCCACCAATTCACTATCTCAACAAATAAGAATATGGTGACATGCCAATAAGTTAATCAACTCAAAACACCTGCAAAGGTTTCCTGAGGCTTCAAAATGGTCTCTCAGTTTGGTTCACTAGGCTACACAATCATGGGGGAAGACTGCTGATCTGACAGTTGTCCAGAAGACAATCATTGACACCCTTCACATTCATTGCTAAAGAAGCTGGCTGTTCACAGAGTGCTGTATCCAAGCATTTCAACAGAAAGTTGAGTGGAAGTAAAAAATTGTGGAAGAAATAGATGCACAACCAACCAAAAGAACTGCAGCCTTATGAGGATTGTCAAATAAAATCTATTCAATAATTTAAGTGAACTTCACAAGGAATGAACTGAGGCTGGGGTCAAGGCATCAAGAGCCGCCACACACAGACGTGTCGAGGAATTTGCTGAACCACAGACAACATCAGAGATGTCTTACCTGGACTAAGGAGAAGAAGAACTGGTCTGTTGCCCATTAGTCCAAAGTCATCTTTTCAGATAAGAGCAAGTTTTGTATTTCATTTGGAAACCAAGGTCCTAGAGTCTGGAGGAAGGGTGGAGAAGCTCATAGCCCAAGTACTTGAAGTCCAGTGTTAAGTTTCCACAGTCTGAGATGATTTGGGGTGCAATGTCTTCTGCGGGTGTTGGTCCATTGTGTTTTTTGGGAACCAAAGTCACCGCACCAGTTTACCAAGAAATATTGGAGCACTTCATGCTTCCTTCTGCTTACCAGCTTTTTGAAGATGCTGATTTCATTTTCCAGCAGGATTTGGCGCCTGCCCACACTGCCAAAAGCACCAAAAGTTGGTTAACAAATCAATCATTAAGATGCTTTATAACATGAAATTGTAACTTTTGCCCAAAATGCTAGTCCTCTATACATAATATTGCTATCTTCAACAACAACAAAAAAAGAGGTCTTGTCTGAATCAGGAGAGATATTTGCCCAGACCAATCTTTGTTTACAAGTGAAAATAGTCAAAACCGTTCTAAACTAATATGTTGGTGGATTTTTATGTGAGACTTTTTCACAGGAGAAATTGCTGTTATGGTTTACTTAGTCCATAAGCGATAGTTAAAAGTAAAAAATGTTTTGATAGATTTGTTTTTTGGAAATGTGTGCCTTTTTGCTTCACAAGACATTAGCTACTTTTATCATGTAGACTGCTTGTGAATCATTGTGATGTTTTTATCAGCTGTTTGGACTCTCGTCCTGACGGCACCCATTCACTGCAGAGGATCGGTGATGTAATGCTAAATTTCTCCAAATCTGTTTTGTAATACTTTAAAAACCTTATCATCACGGGAAGAAGGAGGCGGGAACCGGCAGACAATCAAACAAAGACTCTAATTACAAAATAAACACAAAACAGCGCGACAGCCCCTCGCAGACAACTGCCGCGCACAAATAAAAACCATACACAAAATAAAGCCCAGGCCTGGTCTTCTCTTGTCCTTCCTTGTCATCGCTCCTCTTTTATATCCTTCTGATCTCCTCCGTGGGACTCGAGACCGTTGAGTGGAGCAGGTGTCCCTCATCTCCAATCACTCAATCAGCCTCGCTCCATTCCCACGGCTCTCGGCCCAGCCCCACTCATCACAGTTCTGATGAAGAAACAAACTCGGGTTTATAAATGATTCAGGGGGCTAACAAGATTGAACTATTAATTGATTTCTGTCTTGTTTTTTTTTTCTCCCACAGCTGTGGTACAAACACATGTAACTACAGTCGTGAATACACAATCCATTCAGCCGCAGCCGGTAATGCAGGGAGGCCAGTACCCACAATACCAACCAGTGCCGACTCAACCAGGTTACGGGGGTCAGCCTATGCAGACAGCACCATATCAGGGACAGTCATATGCACCAGGACCCCCACCCTCGTATCACGTGGCCAGTAAGAACACCTAGTGCTGGATACACTGAGACCATAAAGTAGTCTTTTCTGTGAAAGTAACTAGTGTCTTTTACTGTTTCCAGTGAATCCTGGATATCCCACTACTCAGGGAGGTCAGGCCATGTACCCCATGCAGCAGCCCACCCAGCCGGTTCATGCTCCTATGCTTTCAGAGACATCGAAACAGCCAGCTTACAACCCAGCCTACATGCAGCCACCAAACACCGGTTACTAAACCACAACTGTCTGTAAAATCAGTCATTGCTGGATTGTGGAGTTTGACGCACTTTCGCAAGGCAGTAAGAATGTGCATTATACAAGACTCAACATAGTTTTTTGAAATTGTAAATAAAACAGAACAAAGATTATTATAGAAAGTTTCACGTGAAAATACCATTTCAGTCTTTCTACAAGCAAAGAGTGAAAATTGTTTCTACAATTTTTTTTTTAAATGCAGTTTAAGATTTATATTAGTGTTTTCTGCTTTCAGTATTAGGTATTCTAGTATACACGGACATACAATATAAAATTAAATGTACTAAAAAGACTAATCTAAATCTATTATTATTTTTGTTAGTTAATATTCTTTAGTTACAGCTCATGTAATTCTGTTATTGAGTTTTCATATTAAGTTTCATTGTGTAGACCACATAAAAATGTTTTGTTTTTTTCCCTCAATTTCAAATGGCAGGAAGTGTGATTCTATTTAAAGAAAGTGTGAACTAGTTTTTTTCCTTTGAGGGTATAAATGCAACCGCATTTGAATAACAATGAGTGTCACGAAATTTCCACTGACATTCTGTACCAACAAGTTTAAATCCACAAACTCGCTTTTCAAGCACAGAATGGCTGTTAAGGTAGGGAAAATTGTTAATTTTGTTATAGCAATCTTTATTAAAGCATTAGTAAACACCCGTCCAACATTTGCAGTGCCTTTTCAGATGTTTCAGTTGACTTTGCTTTTTTGAGATGCAGCCTATTTGTTTGATGACTATACATTCTGAATATTTTTAATTGCCGTTATATGTTTTTTTATGTGTGAACGATGTTCTCAACATACTTTCAAACTCAACATAGTCGTCCAAACCCTCTGTAGTTTGGACTGTCTTTTATGCAATGTTTGGTAAACTTGCAGCACTTGAATGTACTTGGGTAAAAACTGTGTAAATTAAAAAAATGGTGTAATAAAAAAGAAACAATCTCTAGTGTTTGTATTGTTACTAATCATCTAAAAGGTACGACATGCTCACTCTCCCTGCAGCACTTTGATCTGCTTATGTGTTTGATCTTTTTAGGTGGATTGGAGGAGAATGCGTAACTGATGATTCTTTATCATTGACAGATTCAGATTTGGATGCACCTGGGCCACGCGCACGCTTAGGCTTAGGCAGACTGCTCTCACTGCAAGAGCATTAGCGTCGCGTAGCACTTTAATCCGCAGGTGTGTTACACGTGAGGATCAGTGCTCCTCATCTAATGAGTGCTCTGATCTTTTTAGACCGGTGCCGTTTTTCCCAGAAGTTAACGATGAACTCACCTAGGCATGGCACGCCCCTACTTTGTGCTAATCCACTTTTCTACTTCTACCGCCCTCACCTCTGTTGACAGCACTGAAGAAAAAGGGATGCAAGCCATTTCTGTGGCTGATTTTCAAAGCACTTCCCTGCTGCTCAGAAGTTGTAACACGTCATGTGCCACTTCCTGTCTAACCGCTCCAGCACTGTAGAATTAGGTTACTTGCTCCAGTATGCTCACAGGCTCTCTTCAGAGGTATTATTCAAACTTCAGTACAGGACAACAATGCTCACGTTGTCCAGTCTGAAGTGCAAACACTGTTTGCAAAAGGAGACGTAGAAATGGTTCCTTCAGTGAACAGCGAGTCTGCTTTTTTACTGCTGCTACTTCCTTTTTCCCAAAGAAGATAGCGGCTCAGATCCCTACAGTAGCCCCCTGGCCGATATCATAGAGGAAGGACCTCTTCTCACAAAAAAAAGGGCACGATTTGGCATCCCTGGCCAGAGATGTGGAGCCTTCATGTTTGGCAAAGTCTTTGCAGCTTCCTGCAAGTGTAACTCCATTTTGGAGGCTATAGCTCTGTCTACAACCGAGACACACTGCACAATGTTTGGATGTCCCAGACAAAAGATTGGCATTGTGAAACAATCGTGGTGATTTCAGTGATCGTGGCTCCTAATCGGTAGTCCTATGTCGTACAGTGAGAGAGGTTCAAAGATGGCCGTTGTCACAGTTATGTGACCAAAGATAGCCTACGATAATTTTCCGGCAATGTCAGTAATTCATGTTTATCACACAGTGTGTTTTCAGTTACGACTAACGTTTACTGACCAACCTGTAGAAATGCGAAGAAATCAACGCGACATGGCTCTAAAACACAAAACTGCTCTTATTTCTTCCACTTTCACCACTCCTACTTTTTTCAGCACTCATAAAAACTACAACTGTCAAAGTGTAATTCATTATGCTGTTTTTCTTTACTACTAACGCATGCTAATTACTTTTTATTCTTGTATAGAAACATGCGTCGTAGCCTAGGAGTCAAAAGGGAGGCAGATCTGAATGTGATTGGCTGCATTCAAAATTTCACACTTCCCGTCATATATCAGGCCAAAAACAGTATGTGAACAGAGTAACTGTATTGTGGAAAGTTACTTTTAAAAGTAAAGCATTACAATATTGCGTTACTCCCAAAAAAGTAACTTATTGCATTACTTAGCTACTTTTTATGTAAGTTAATGTGTGACATCACTTTTTCGTTAATTTTTTTTTTACTTATATGTTTTTAATATAAAAAGTTATATTTTTGGCAAATGTAAAAGCCCTTTTACATCAAAAGTGAAATGAAAGCTTCTGGTTGAAGGAAAGGTAAATTTACATCTGTACAGTAGGAGGGCACAGCTCAAACAAACCTTTCAGCAAACTGTTCAGCGTCAATTTGAGAAACACTGAATCTGTTTTTGTGCCATTGAGATGAGTATATGTATTTTCACATTTAGTCTAGAATTACAGTAAGCATTATGTTTACATGGTGCACACAACACCTCTGCACTAACTCCCGATTTTTCTCTCAACATGTGGACAGTAGAGCTGTCGGTCAAAAAAGAGAAAACAATATTTTAAAAACTCTGATATTTTCTTGCAAATAAAAATTTAATTAATTACTTTACTAGATACTTTAAAAAAAGTATCTAAAAGTGTTTTCCTCCAGATGTCAACCAAGGATGCCGAAATACAATTGGGTAAAGTGACAGTGGGCGGGTTTCACAAACCCAAACAACGACAGACATTCTGGCCCAGAACGCAAATTTTCAAAGGAGAATAACTGACTGTAGCTTTGTTTTGTTAAATTAGCATGTTCCTTAAATATCTGCAAACATATTATTGTTTTTTTATGCTTTAGTAGAGTCAAAATCTTAGATACAGCACCTTTAATCTTAATCTTAAAATCTTAAAGTTTGGCATGTGTGCCAGCATACAAACAGTCTGTATATGTAGTTCTGCAATTTGCAATAAATAACCAGTTTAAGAAAAAAAGAAGAAGTTTGATTAGCCTAGTTGTTTTGGAAATAGTAGCCGGTTGACCACCAACCATGTTCCCAAAATCTGTTTATATGACCAGACCGAGTCGTGAGTAGATAAGATCCCTAAAATTGCAAATACTAAAGTTTCAAACCCAAAGAGATATCCTTTTTAAAAGTTAAGAGTTGGTCAAGCAATAGACTGTATAAAAACATGGACGTAAAGTCCGTGACGTTATCCATAAAATCCTAAAGAGCTTTTTTGAAGCTCAAATTGGGCGGAGCTGGATGTCGCCATCTTGGCAGCGTTTCACAGAGCTTCACTCCTGGATAATCGAAAATGGGCAAAAAGGCGGGAGCTGGTTGCTGAAACCACACCCACCTAACTCGACTACGGTTAGAGCAGCGGCAATCCACCTGTTACTCAAGTTGCCACACCCTTAATTATGCAAAACTTTAAGACTTAATATAATTTAAACGGATAAGTTATAAAAAAAAAAAAACTCCACCCCCCTCACAGTTGTCATGAAGGGCATAATTAAGTATATAGACAAAAAAAAATGTAACCAGGCTGTAAACGTTTTTCTTCAGCTATTAAGTTGGGCATTTTAACACGAGCAATCTATGGGACTGACTCCCTTTTGCAGCCAGACTCAAGCGGTCAGACGATGAATTGCAGTTTTAGTCACTTAGACTTCACGTGAGAGAGCAGGAGCTTGCCGCTCGGTCCACGCACTCCTAAATCAACTCATTTTAACACGCCCCCACATGTCTACATCACAATGTGGGAAGATTTGCAAATGTTCACAAAGAATGACGGTTAACTTTGATTCTTGCTGTTGCCGCTTGCGCCATGTTGTGGAGACACTGTTTCGTTGTGAAAGCGAAACTAAAAGCGACTCGCTATTTTTTTCCAGGCGCGTCCCCACCGCATCGAGTTAAAAACATCTCAACTTTTCAGAGAACCGCAAGCGCACCGCAGGTCATGTGACAAGAACTAACCAATCAGCTTCATCCTTTCCTGTAACAACGTTGAAAGCTCAGAAAAGATGAAGGAACAGCTGATCATAGCTGTATATGGATAGCCATTTTTAAATAAATTTAGTAGCAGAGCTACTGCAAGCCATTTTTAGTGCTGCAAATCCGAGCACTTTGGAAAGAAGGAGAAAGTGGCGTGCCAATCGTTTTTAGGCGCGATATGTGAATGGCCCCTAAGTCATTATAATTAGTAATTATGTCCCCACTGGATGCAACAAATAGTATGTTTGTAATGGGTTTTATTGTTTTTGTCTTCTCGGTCAGATGTTTTGACCGGGACACTACATCAGAGTATGTTATGGGGCGTAACATTTCTGTTAAATGCTTGAGGCATTAGGCCAATCACAACGCATTGGATAGCTGGCCAATCAGAGCACACCTCGCTTTTCAGAGAGATGAGCTTTGTAAAAAATGATGTGTTTCAGAACAGCGGGGCATAGGGGAGAAACAAAAATCTGGAAAATAATGTGTTTTTTTTTTTTAATTTTTTTACCTTTTTCAGCACAGCAGGGCATAGAGGAGAAACAATGATGTTGAAAATAATGTTTTTTTTTTTTTTACCTTTATAAATACATTTCATTATACCAAATAATATTATTTTTAGCAACATCATATGACCCCATTTAAAATATATGTGTGGACTTTCGTTTTCGTTTCCTCCATAAAGGCTCCAGCATGGGACAGGCATTTGATTGGTTAGGAGATCCACATTGTGACAGAATACCAGTCCCTTATTCAGCAATCGATTCCCATTGTCGTGAGTGTGTCAGTGTGTTGTGTCGTGTGGTTTTATGGGTTTACAACAAAAAAATAATCTTTTATCTCATGTTTACGCTCTGGACGTCACATGCCTAATAGTGTAAACCTGTATGTTAAGCAGGACAGGGCTTTTTCCTTCCTAGTTCAGGTTTTGGCGTGTTCTCAGGTTACAACATCCGCAGGACTCCGCACGGAACGAGCTAACGTTCCTGAAGAGGAAGAGCGGAGCGATGGCGTCCACCGTCCCGGTTCTTCTGCTGCTGTCTGCGGGTTTATTCACGGCGACGTTCGGTGAGTGTCTAAGATACCTCAACAAACGGCTTCTTAGCGTTCACACGTCTTTTCTTTGACGGTTTCTCCGGGTAAATCGATGTCTGCTAAGTATACAGCTGGATCTGCCCTGAAAAACAAATTCGTTATGGATGTCTCGAGTCTTATGTGCCATTTGCAATTTTATTATGTATGTTTCACGTGTAGTTTTTAGTAGAAAGTTAGTTGTTTTCTTTATTTCTTTTTTTCAAAAAAAATTTTTTTTTGAAGTAAACAAAAAGATAATTTGAGTGGCCTACGTTTTACTGAGAAACTATTGCCTTCTTTCTAAAATGTCACAAGTAATTTAGTATTTTTGTAATTATTGTTAAAATGTACTGGCAATTTCAGTTTTTTTCTCTTTTCCAAGATTATTATTATTTTTTTATTTTTTTTCCGGTAGTAAATTAATTTATTTTTTCTAATCTGTTTTGTGTATATGAAATGTTTTATCTTTATAAAGTCTATACATGTTTCTGTAGGTTTAAAAACATGTGATGCATTTCTCCATACCCTATGGATCTCAAATCTGCTCACAACAAGTGATGCATACAGCTTACAAGAACAAGTCTACTTAATAAATATGATTATGTTGTTCCAACGCTTATTATTTTCTAGAATGAAGCACAAAAGAAGACATTCGGCAGAAAGTTTTTGCTACTCGTTTACACACAAGAAAAATATATGGTTGTTTACACTGTAAAAACTCTAACAAGCCATAAAAAATACCATTAAAGATGATCTAAATCAAATTCCAACTAATTGGGTTTGGATGACCTGTCAAATAGCAAGATTTTTAATTGTGGTGGAACTACTCCTACGTGTTAGTTTTGGCCAACATGTCATTTATTTCTCTTGTCTTTTTGCTTTGTTTAGCTGATGAGGACTGCAAAAGCTACATCAACAGTTATGGTGTGCCGAAGCCCTCCATTGACTGCAAACTTTTACAGTTCTGTTGTGGGACGTGTGATAACAGATACTGCTGCTTGAATCCATTTGACAAGTTATCCGAGGATGAACAAGACAACTGTTTTTTGTGAGTGGTTTGACTTCTCTCGTGATTGAACAAATGTCTTTCATAGTTTCATACTGACATGCTCGTATACTCTAGCGTTACCAAACTATGTTTTAAAAATATGACTTCCCAAACCCAATCCCCATTTTTGTTTGGCCGGACAAACAGATAGCGATGCCATTGGTTAAGTCCGTGTCGCTGTGCTGGGACAGCATCGATGTTTTGATACTGACACAGTAATATTTATGTTCATTTTTCAGGGAAATCCATCTGTGAATTGGAATAAGATTGTGATTAGGTCATATATGATTTGATGTAGTGTGTTTCTAACCTGTCTTTTTTCATCATCTGTCCTAAAGCAATGATTATACGTCTATTGCCATCGGTGTGTCAGTAGCAGGGATTGTGATCTTAGTGGTTTTGTTCATCGTCTGCTGCGTCTGCCCCTGCTGCTGCCTCTACAAAATGTGCAGAAGTCCCAGACGTAAGTGTCTACAGTTGCAGAATGCATCCATTCTTGTTCTTGTTTTCAATTTGAGTCGTGATATAATTGGACGGGAGTCATATTCCATGTTCAAATGTGAATCAAACTGAATCTCACGAAACGCATCACTAACTTGTTAATTGCGACATCATATCCACAAGTTTCGCAATTTCATTTCTTTCAGTTTTGGTGTCGAATGTAACCTAGGTGTGTTTTCGTGAGACTGATCCATGTATAAAACAGGGCTAAAATGTTTAAAAAACAATTTCCACAAGTTTAGACTTTCTCTGACCTTGTAGCCTATGATACAAATGTCACATTGTTTTCATAAACATGCATCAAACAGGGAAGTGTTACAATGAGAATGTTTTTATGCCAAATAGATTACGTTGTGGGTCAAAATGTGACATGTTAGTGTTTTGTCCAACTGGCCTCCGTGTAAGACAGCATACAACTTATTTTCCACAAGTTTAAACTTTCTCTGACCTTGTAGCCTATGCCAAAAAACTGGAATGTGACTTTTGAGAGCTGAAAACTGAATGCTGGAGCATTCTGGGATTCCGCACCCAGTCTGAGTCACTGTGTACATGCACAGCAACCACAAACAAGGGGAGGAACGCCCTTGTGCCCCGGTGTCTTGTGACACCATTGTTAATAATCGTGTCACAAGACGCTCAAATAATAGTTGATGTCTTATCTTTAGAACTTCTGTTTTTAACATTTAGTTACGTAGAGGGGGAAGAAGGGATTCGGTTTTCCATTCTGGGAACTAGGAATATAGTATTCTTCTTAAAGTGACAGTGCACTTAAAACCAGAATTTTCATTTATGAGTGCTCTGGCCCTTTAAGAAGCATGTTCATCATATGATTAGATTAGATTAGATTAGATTCAACTTTATTGTCACTGCACATGTAGGTACAAGGCAACGAAATGCAGTAAAACTCACTGTTAAATTCACTGACCTGTTAAAATGGTCAGCCTGTTTATTTGTTTTCTGCTTTAACCAGTGCTATTTTAATATCATTGAAATACCACTGTAAGTTTTTATTAATATCTTGAATTAGTTTTTATAGTTTTGTTTCCATTTTGATTTTAACATTTTAGTCATTCTGTTCTGTTGTGTTTGTAACTTTTATTCGTTTTTTATATTTGTATAGTTTTCTTCACAGGGAGGATTGTTTTTATTCTCAATCACATTAAGAATATTCTTTAGTATTGTTGTAAAGTTATTCATTTATAATTGCGATATAATTTAATAATAACTTATTAAATTATTTAATTTATAATAACTTTTTAACAGCGTTAGCTGATATCTGTAGACCAGGGTGGCAAATATAATACCAATTTTTATATAATGTAATGATATCAAATGGCAATTTATAGAAAATCCGTCTTCATATTAAACAAATGGTCAGATTATTAAAATGCATGGTCTCTCTCTCGATTAATAATAATAGAGCCTAATAATTAAAGCACAAACAGAAGTTGAACATTTAACTGCCACAAAGAGGAACTACAGCTGTTATTGTGGTTGCAGATGTTATCAGGCTGAACTGTGTATAAATATATTATTAAAAAATATAATATTAGTCAATATTACTGTTTTAAAGATTTTCTGATAAAATACATGAAGCCTTGGTGAACACACAAGGCTTTTTCCAGAAGCATTTAAAAATCTGCAGTGTATTTTCTATAATATGCATGAATGCTACGCATTGACTGTGACTTTATCAGCTCAGTGAATTCATCTTCTCTTGCCTTTGATTGTTTTACAGCTGTTATGGGAGCAACAACCACTACAGTGATAACCACACAATATCCCCAGCAGCCTGTCGTTCAGGGAGTTCAGTATCCACCGTTCCAGCCCATGCCACCTCAGGCCGGGTACGGCGGCACCCCAGCCTATGCTGGAAAACCCATGCCGACGGGACCCTATCAGGGCCAGCCATTTGCAGCGGGACCACCACCCCCGTATCAGGAGGCCGGTAAGATAATACGAGCTTGCACTACAGAAAATCCAGTCCGCTGGACTATTTACAAATATTCATTTGAGAAATTTTGAGGTAAATGCTGTGAATTTTGATATTTTAATGCAAATCTTTTTATTTGGAAATAAAGTGTCTTTATATAGTATTGCAATCCTTCACTGTCTCATGACTTGTGAGTTATGAATATGGCAGTCTTAAAGGAATACGCTTTCCACAGATGATTCAATTATTACTGAAGTGTTTTAGTAAAAAATATATTTTGGTAACAATTGCTGTAAAAATTATTTTTAGATTATTGTTGTTTTTAATATCAGACTGTTTAACAGACCTTTTAAACTTGCGTTATTGCATCATGTAAGCTACTTAAAATGACAAAATGTATATAAGCATATTTGAGATCTCATACCATCAAAAAAAAAAGAAAGAAAAAAAAATTGCCATTCAAAGGTTTGGGGTCGTGAGATTGTTTTAATGAAAGAATCTCTTATGTTTATCAAGGCTGCATTTATTGGATCAAAAATACAGTGAAAAACAGTCATTTTGTAAAATATTATTGCAATTAATTTTTTTTTTTATGTAATTGATTCCAGCTGAATTTTCAACATCATTACTCCAGTCTTCAGTGTTCTTCAGAATTCATTCCAACTCTGATTTAATTCTCTTGAAACATTTATTATTATTAGTGTTGAAAACAGCTATGTTGCTTCATAGATGTTTTTTAAGGATTGTTTGATGCATTGAAAGTTCGAAAAAACAGAATTATTTGAAATAAAACAATATGAATTCAATATCAATTTAATGCATCTTTGCTGTTTGAAAGTATTAATTTCTTTAAACCCAAACCTTTGAACTGTAGTTTTAAATTATCAAGTTGCATGGCTTTCACTTGAAAATTTAGCTCTAAATCGAACTCAGAAAAAGTGAAAGTGTTGGTAGAGGTTTGATTGACTCAAAGTGAAGCTGTAATTCTGCTTGTGTTTTCAGGAGGCCCAGGATATCCTGTTCCCTACAGCCAGGCACCGTACCCCATGCAACCACCCGTTCAGCCTGGATTCGCTCACCCACCCCCACCAACAGACTACAGCTCGACCCAACCAGCTTACAACCCCAACTACATGGAGCCACCAAAGACCGGCTACTAAACCACAACCTGGACTGTTGAGGATTATGTAGTTTTATCTTACAACTGCGGAAATGTACATCTACTGTGAAGCAGATCCTCCAGTCGGGTCGGGAATTAAATGACCAGTGTTTGCTATCATTGCCGCTTTAAAGTCTTTGCGTGTGACAGCAAACCACGTTTTCTTTACACTTGATTTTATTTAAATATTCTTATTTTAATTTACTCCAGCCATTGTCTGTCACTCCAAGCCATATATGTTGGTTTCGTTTTGTTCGTTTTTCTCCACTAGGCAAAAGGGAATATGTTTTTTTCGAGCCTCATAACTTGACATTCTTCATCTTGAAATGTCGTTAAGGCCCGTTCATAACGAGAACGATAACTATAAAGATAACGATATTAGCGTCTACACCAGTGAATGATATTGTCTGTTTAGTCTAAGCTCACGTGTGTCTGCCGCTTTAAATTCTCCAGCTCATTACAGCAGGCTTGATTCTGATTGGCTGTCAATGTTTTTATCGTTAATCAGAAAAAAAAATAGTTCTGAAAGTGATTCCAACGATATCGTTTCTCTGTGGCTTTATCGTTATAGTTGTGGTGTGGACTCTGCTATTCTTTAATATCGAGAACGATTTTTTTAACTATATCGTTATGTTTATAGTTATCGTGCTTGGTGTGAACGGGCCTTTAGACGACTTAAAGATCGCACACTTTATTTTATCCTGGGAATTTGCACAAAACTTCGACACTTTATCAGTTGGTACAACCATCATGTGGTTTAGATGTTTTCAGAGGTTTACGCATTTGTGAATGTTTGTAACTGTGTTCTCGTGACGGAGATCCAGAATATGCCTTGTTCAATGCAGCAAATTACACGTGGATACCATGTGTTCGGATTATTTTGGATGTTGCAGGAATTGCATGTTTATGAAGGAGGCGTCAGCACGGTTTATAGGTTTTACTTAAGGGTCTGAAATACATTTGTATTTCGCTGTGTGAGGAAGAGGTTTTGTTTGGTAATGTGACAAGCTCTTACGTGTTATGAAGGTCATGTGTTATCAATACCTCGCTCTGTACCGTCTTCAACAGATTCCTGTTGGGTGGGACTTTTTTTTTTTTTTTGATATTCTTGGTTTGATGGTATGTTAAAACTGATGTTTTATGTTCAAATGTTTATAATTTCAATCTCCATGTTTGCATCTGCAAATAAAAAGAAGTTGTGCTGGAACCAATGTTGAAGTCAAATGATGTGCCTAACATTTCACCTTCTTTCTTTTTTGTTTTTGTCAGACTTTTCTCATCTTTCTTACAAGTCTTTTACCTACACAGAGGAGCTTAAATGTTGTAGAGGAAGTGAGTTTACATAAACGTGGACCAATTCTAATTTAAAGTAGCACACTTGTACTACAAGATACTTTGAGGTCTCGGGAAAGTACACACCACTTCCCTTGATAGCACTAACAACATGCACTCAAAAAACTGATTTTGCAGATGTCAAATAGACGTCTATGTTCATCTGCAATGAACGTTTCCTATCAGATGTCAAATAGACGTTTAGAAGATGTCTTTAAGATGTTTGTGAAATCTGACATCTTAAAGACATCTATCAGATGTTAGTACACCGCAGATAGCTACTCTAGCATCTCGAATCCACCGGTTTCTTGTCTCACTTTAATACAGAATACAGACTAGTGTAACTTACCTCAGATGATTCTGGTATTAATATTAGGGTAATATTACTGCAGTATTCACCTTGTTGCTATGCTGATAGTTTTGTACATTAATTTATTGTTTTTGTGTGTTTTGGGATAGCAGGTGAAATTATCAACTTTAAATAAAAATTACATGCAACTATTTTTTTTTTCATGTGAGTATCCATTTAAATAAACGATATAATGTACAGTCAGTTGTTCATGAGTATTAACCCACATGGTTAAATATTGTATATTTGTCACCTGCTGTTAATTACCACAGATAAACCCTTTGGTTTATAAAAACTAAAAAAACTAAACATTTCTACAGTAGTGCAGCTACAATGGAGGACTATATCCTGTAATACAAAAAGGCGATATAGAATTAATTCTTTAATTCGGATCATTGGTGCTCACAGTCTTTTAAAAGTATGACGAAATCTGAGGACACACGGAATGTTTCTGAGCAGACAAATTTCAAGATATACACTAAATATCATTAGTTACAAAACTTGACTTCATGTTTGCTCATCACGACCCGGTTTCCATATCCATGTCTTCAACGTACTCCGTTTCCGATCGGCAGATCTCGTCCAGAGCCAGTTCTGCGGTGATATAACACAGTTTAATGCACTGCAACTGATTCATTTGAAGATCAAGGTTTAATGGTGCTTTATCATGCAGACGTTCATGCTGGCATCACTCGTACGCACACAAACTGACCTTCGCTCTCGGACAGATCTGGGACCAGCCGGAACGTGTCTCTGATGGCGGGAACGACCTGATCGTACATGTGCAGGACTTCCAGACAGTGTTCGGAAAACGACGAGTCCTTCATCAGCAGCCAGTGCAGTAACATCAGAGCTTCTCGCAGTACCTGCAACCCAGGACACGTCCAGCTCCGACCACCCACTGCTTGACTTCCTCTGCCTTTTGTCTTCAGCCATTGTCTGTGTAGAACCACAACGACCGTCCGCACCACCTGAAGAGGAATAAAATGCATCGTGCGCTCTGTACCAGTCACATCAGTAGCTATTGTTTCACCCAAGTTCCTCTTGTGCTTCTACAGACGGGTTTTGCTTTAAAACTAACAGACAGTGAGAGTAAAGAGTATCAAACCTCATTAACACACTGGCAGGAGGATTCACACAACGCCGCCCATGTCCCGGTCTTCTGTGTGAACAGTTTGGTTAACAACCGGATGACCTGTTTACAACAGAAAACCGTTTTTAATACCATCTTTATATTTCCAATGAAGTATTACAAGATGATCACCTCCAGTTCTAAGCGACTCCACACGTCCTCAGAAGCGGATCTGTCCGGTCTAGATGTGACGTACTGGAACATTTTGAGAAAAGGACACGGATCTGGTGGAAGAGCGAGTGTTGGTGTGAAACCACGCCAGCAGATGATGATCAGTGGAGCACTGGAACACACTTACATTCGTGTGAGCAGAGTTTAGCAGCCATGTCTTCATTATAGATGAGAAACGACAGACATCTCACAGACAGACGCACTATTCTGAACGACGTCTCCTGAGTCAGACATTTAGGCAACACTTGACTCGACATCACCACCTGGAGTCTACGTCAGAGAAATTAGAGTCAGCAGATTAATTATTATCATCAGGATTGAAATAAATACTAGTAAATTACTATAATAATCAGACTTTTAAAAAGAAAAAACACTGGCTTTGTTTGAAATGGAGTTGGAACTGTTATTCCATGCGAGGCATAAATGACTGTGATTACTTTCTTTAAGATATAATAGTACGTTTTCTGAAATAAGGTTCTTCAGAGGACTGAAACTGACTGTTTTTCAAAATCTTTCAAAATTGTCTCATATTAACACAGTCTAGGCAAGTAATCCAGATGGCATAAATTGTGACTGATATTCTTTATGGTCCATTTTTCATACTAAAAATCTGCATAAACTGAGAACACTGCATTCTAGAAGTTACTTCAATCCAAAACCAACAAATAGAAATGAAGTCTAGTGCTAGTGTGCAATGTTCTTCATTAGATATTGAGTTTTTAGATAGACAGATAGATAGAACGGCAAAATGATAAATAGATAGACAGACAGATAGAACGATAGATAGAACGATAGAACAACAGATAGATAGATAGATAGATAGATAGATAGATAGATAGATAGATAGAAAATAGACAGATAGATAGAACGATACAACAACACATAGATGGAACAATAGAACAGATGAAAATAGATACAGATAGATAGAATGATATAAACAATGATAAAACGATAGAACAGATAGATAGATAGATGGAATGATAGAACATAGAAAATAGACAGATAGATAGAACAATAGATAGAATGATAGAACAACAGATAGATAGATAGGTAGACAGATAGATAGATGGAATGATAGAACATAGAAAATAGACAGATAGATAGAACAATAGATAGAATGATAGAACAACATAGATGGAACAATAGAACAGATAGAAAATAGATACAGATAGATAGAATGATATAAACAATGATAGAACGATAGAACAACAGATAGATAGATGGAATGATAGAACATAGAAAATAGACAGATAGATAGAACAATAGATAGAATGATAGAACAACAGATAGATAGATAGATAGATAGATAGATGGAACGACAGAACAGATAGAAAATAGACAGATAGATAGAACGATAGATAGAACGATAGAACAACAGATAGATGGAACGATAGAACAGATAGAAAATAGATACAGATAGATAGAACGATAGATAGAACAACAGATAGATAAATAGAACAACAGATAGATAGATAGATAGATAGATAGAACGACAGAACAGATAGAAAATAGACAGATAGATAGAACGATAGATAGAACAACAGATAGATAGATCAATAGATAGAACTATATAACAGATAGAAAAGACAGATAGATAGAAAGAATGATAGATAGATAGATAGACAGATAGATAAAACGATAAAGATAATAAATATCTTATAGAAAATAAAACAGATATTATCAAAAACTAAAATGCAAACCATAAGACTTAAAATTAAAATAAGTATTAATTTTATGTACTCAATTTAAACTAAAAATATAATAAATAGTAAAAAAAAAAACTATAATGACATCATGAACGAATAAAAATGATGAAAACACACAACAAAATGACTAAAGCTAACTAAAATTAAACTTAAGACAGAAACCATTCGAGTAAGCTGTAAATCTGAATCTCAACTGTGTGAAGTCTACTACACCTGGAGAGCTGGTGGTCCCGCGCTCTCTCGGCCAGAACACTGAGGGTCTTCAAACACGTGCTCACCAGCGCCTCCCTCTGGCCCGCGGCCGTAATGAACGCAGGATCTGCCAGCTGTAGGACCCTCCTGAGCAGAGACAGCGGGGTCTGCGGGTCCCCGTTCAGATGTTCAGAGGTGCTGAGGAGGGTTCTCGATCCCTGCGGCTGCTTCACGTCCTCCTGAGGGCACAGGAGCACGTCCAGAGCCTCGCTGCTGTAGCACACTATGTGATAGAGCGCTTTGAGAGCGGCCAGGGCGAACTCCTCCTGACCGCTGAGAGACTCCTCCAGACTCGAGGCCAGGCTGCAGTCAGACGAGCCGGACAGTGAGCTGCTGTGGAGCGAGGACTTGGCCGAGCTCTCCACCGTCTCCAGAGACTGACAGTATGTGCTGATGTGGAAGCTGAGCAGGGGGAGGAAGTGTGCCGCGGCGGGACAGGAGCGCCGGGTGCGCTGGAGAGCAGCGTCTGGGTTCTGTGGGACACTGTCGGGGCCATGGAGAGCTAATGCGGTCAGAGCGGACATGGCCAGATTTTGCAGCTGGTGAAATCGAGATTGAGGACGATGAAAAGATCTGAACTCTGTGGAGGACGAGCTGGAAGTGGTCAACGATCCCCTGAAGAAAGGAGCAAGTAAACATTGAGGAAATAGTTTTTTTATAGTTATATAACATGCTACAGTAGAATACATGGATAGAGCTAAACTCTGCAGGAAAGTGGATCTCGCGGGCCAGATTTGAGGACCCCTGGTATAATATAATGCTAATTGTTATTTAAACATGGCTGATTTTTCATTTTCACCAGTTTTCCAGGCCTAAAAATCTAATTTTAGAATGACATTTTCCCCCAATATTTCTAGGCTTTCATAGTTTTACTTTCAGAAATGAATTAATAATAATACAAATATTTTATATACATTTAATTGTAAAAATAAATAAAAAATATTATAGTAAATTTAAAAGGAATATTTAAGTCATATATAGTTATCAAGTCAGAATAGTTTTTACCAATACAAAATTTTAATTAATAATAAATAATAAAATGTTAATGAAAACTACATTTTGAAAATGCAAAAACAGTTAATTTCATGATGTAAAAAGTCTTTTAAACAAGCCGTTTTTACAAACTTTTTTTATTTTCTACTCTAAAATGAATGTGAAGCTGTAGTGTTTTATATGTTGTTCTTAATGAACCATGTGTTTGGGTGTTTGTGTATCTATCTATATCTATATCTATCTCTTCCCATGGCTTAAAGTATATTTGATCATCGTTTCCAAAGTTGACATTGCTCAAACGTTCCATTAGGAAACACCAATATTTACAAATGACGCAACGGAATATCGTATGATAAATGTTGTAAAAGTGGGCGACTGATTTCTCCAAACAAACAGTTGTATGTAATGCAATCCGATGTTTACAGTAGGTTTCTCATGTTTCAGGACACACACTAATGCTCTCAGAAGTGTTGTGTGTTTAAGTCAGAAGCTCCTCCCAGTGGGCGGGGCTTGTTGAGGCTTACGGGCTGACGTAGCCGTGCTGTGACAGGACTTTTGGCAGAGCGTCAGGACTGATGGACAGCAGGTGACACAGACCCAAAGAGCTGGGATCCAGCGGCTGCTGCAGAAGCAGGTTCAGTAACACACACCCTAGTGTGAAACACAGCATCATCAACACACACCGGGATAACACAGACAAGAAGAAACATGCTAGACATCTGACCAGCGCTTACCCTCCTGCTCCGATCGTGGCTCTTCTGTGAGGGAACGTTTGGACTGAGCTGGTTCACCATCTGACAGATGTTGATAATGTGATATTAAGGGACTGGATGACAATATAAACACATCAGCAGTCAGGAAAGAAAATCATTCATACCCTCTAACAAAAGGGCTTTTTTGACAGGAGATGTTTTCTTGGAGAATTCGGCTGCAAAAGTTTCTTTAGTCATGAACACTCGACTCGCAGGAGACTGAAGACTGTTAACACAACAACACACACACACACACACACACACACACATCAGCTCATATTAGTCTAGAATCTCAGCTTTCAAGACACATTCGAACCTGCCAATAAATAAACAAGGATTAATATTAATTTTAATAATATATTTTAAAACAGTAATACCTACACTTTTAATAACAATAAGACTAGTAATTAATATTACTGTTATAAAAATATGCAATAGTGTAACTTAACATTATAATGTTTAACAATAACAAAAAAAAATGTATTGTAAGTATTGTGTATACTTATTAATAATAATAATAATAATAATAAATACAATTAGAAGTATTATTAATACTATTATTCATGTTGTTGTTGTTATTAAAAATAAAAAAGTATTACTATCAATTTAATAATAATAAAATATTAATCAATAATAATTATTGCCTTTTATAAATCACATAATTTTTTATTATTGCTATTAACATTAATATTAGTAATACTATTGTTGTCATTAAATACAATCATTATTATTTCGATGACTTGTTTTTTAATATTAATAATATGATTATTTTCTTTATTTTTTGTTGTAGTATGATCACAATCAATATTCCTGTTGCTATTAAAAAATGATTAAGTATTACTATTACTTATGTACAATATTAACAATTCTAATAACAATAATTGATATTATTGAAATATTTAATTTAATAAAACTTAGTAGCACACAAACAATGTAACATGATGCACTGAGGAGTGGAGTGCATGCAAAGAGATGTGTTTATATGAGAAAAAAAGGACATGCATATATTAATAAATTGTTGTATCAGTCTCTGGTCAACGAATGCTGCATTTACATGTTTCGTGCAGGAGTGGCGGGCTGCTTTCCTCCGCGCTCGATGCTCTGAAGTTTCCCTCTCATTTCATTCATCTCGGCTTCTTTAAAGTGCAACTCTGACTGCAGTGACTGCACCTGCAGAGAAACAAGCATTCGGATCTCATCCGAGCCGATTCATCAGCCCAATCATGTCATGAGTCAAACTCAAGTGCCATACCTTCCTGGACAGCTCCTTCTCGCGTTCGCTCTGAGCGTCAGCTTTCTCCTTCTCCAGGGCGAGCTGGGTCTGCCGCTGCTGCTCCTTCTCCTGATTGGCCAGTTTCAGGGAGTCCCGCAAGACTCGGATCTCTCCGTTCTTCATCAGGATCTCCTCCTCTACCTCCTTCAGCTGAGTGGCAACAGACATGCAGACAGAGTCATGAAACACTAAATGATGACTGGAATTCAGGAATGAAATGTTATAATGGGGTCTCTATGAGAGCAGATCTTGAAGCACCCAAATTAACTGCGTGTTGTGTTGAAGAACTCACCTTTTTCTTCAGGTCTGCTTGCTGTTGCTCTAACTGCTTGAAGTGCAGGTCTTCTCCATCTTTACTGGAATGCCCATCTTTTGAAAGAGATGCAAAATTACACATGCATACATGTTTAATCTCCAGTTTAACACAAAGTCGTTACATTTTTAGTCGAACCCATTCATATAATGCAAAAACGAGCTATGCAAAGAACTGTGGGAATATGCTTTTATCAGAAATGCTCGGTCCAAAAGCAGACATGGCAGTGTTTGAGAAAGAAGGACTCGTGGAACGTGCATCCAAAAAGTCTAACACTAACCCAACGCATCTTTTCTGTGAGGTTCTCTGTTGTTACAGGTGTTGATGCTGCTGCTGCCGTCTCCGATGGCGAATGTTTTCCGTCCGGATCTCACAGGTGCTTCTCTTCGCTCATCAGCGGACGTGAACAGCGAACCGAACGGCCTCTTCGACCCGCTGTTCTGGCCGTCTCCGGTGATGGCCTGGGACGCGATGATGTCAATCTGCTCCAGGTCATCCTGCGTGAAATCGATGTCATCGTCAAACGGGTCGGGCTCAGCTGTGACCTGATGGCTTTTCAGTCTCTTGCTTGGTGGGAAGTCCATGACAAAGAGGAGCTTTTGGGGGGGAAATAAAGAATGGCATTGGTTTTATTCTTAGTGATAAAGTGTTTTTTTATTATTATTAGCATATTTTTGTGTTTTGCTTTGGTGCCTAAATTGGTACCGAGAACCGTGGATTTTTACTTGGTACTGTGACAAATATACATAAATATATATATATATATATATATATATATATATATATATATATATATAGTGCCAGCTGAAAAAAGTACCATAAAACAAAAACACAATTGATAATACCATAATGCTACTAGTCAAAGCAAATAATCCAGTTATTTTCAAGCCACATGCGGTAACAAATAATATCTGTTCTCCATGAAATGCTCTTGCAGAGTCTCATACTGTGTTTACTGTGGTGAAACTGTAGTGAAGTGCTCAGGTTGATCAGTTACCTGCTGCTTCAGCGCGTGTCTCTCTCAGACTCCTGCATGAACCCGCGGCGGACACGCGGCACGACCGAACTGAGAACCTTCCAAACAACCTGCTACTCTGAACCATTAACATAAACACAAATGACTAAAGAAATAAACGGCAAGTTGTGAGGTTTGAAACATGTCTGAGCTTTGCCTCTCAAATCAGTGTGGAGGAGGGTCTACATGCGGACAGTAGAAAACGCATACGGTAGTAAAACCTCATTTGATTGGCTGAAGAGCGAGCCTAGTTTAGTACAGCGTGCACTGATTGGTCCATTGACCAGCGCACGCACAACGGAAACGCTCGTGAGACAAGTCATATGCAAAATAGTTTTGAAACTCAAAGTTGTGATTTAAAAGATATTATATGGTCAAGTTTGGCCCAATGAACGGTGCATTTTTAGAGGTTTTCCCTTTTTAAATATCCGTGCAAAATTAATTATGGAACCTCTGCTTGTTTCCGCCTCGGGATAAAAAATACAAGGTAACCTAATTTACCCTTTTATTTTATTTTTTTTTTACTGAATTTTCACACAATCTCACAATTTTGACGAGAATACGTTGAAACTGTTAGATATAAATCCCAAATTAATTGTGAGAAATAAATTCCGAAGTGTAAAATAAAAAATAAATACAAATAAAAAAGTCTCTGAAGTCATCTGATAGACGTATGTAAGATGTGAGTTTTGCATAACTAGATGCACTATACGTTGTAAATAAGTATACAGAAGTACGCATCGTTTGATACGTGACACGCCGTCTGTTTATAGAAATGGATCGCTTGTGACGTCATAGGGCCAGCTCGCGCTCTGATTGGCGGAGGCGCGAGGCTCTGGAGTGTTTACCATCGGAGCTCGGAACAGCAGCTGCACGTAGCTCGAGCCACCGCTGGAGGAGGAGGTCCGTGGTCGAAAATTTGGTTTTATTTGTCCGTTTTCACTACCGCGTCGATAAAAGCACTTCCAACAGCTGTGGAAACTCTTTGTATCGCTAAACCGAGTCACTGGAGCAGGTCGGTGGCGTTTAAGAGGCGTTTTTCCGTGTTGTTTTGAACAAAGGAGCGCGCCAGAGACACTGGCCTGGCCTACTGAGTTCAGCTTTGATTGTAATTTTTATATTTTATTTTCCCTTTCAGCTCATGCGAAATCTTCACGATGAAAACTGAGGTCTCTACTGCTGCTCACTTTGTCACACGTCTGTTGAGAGGAACGAGACTGCTTTCAGAAGAGCTACTGGAACAGTTCAGATTCTCTTTGGAGGAAGCTTTAGGGGGTGAGAGAGCCTCGGGCATCTCCTTTCCATTGTTTACAAATAAATGCAACTATATCATGGTCCAAATTCGGTAGTTTACAATGAAAACGAATATTATTTTGAAAAAAGCAGATGAGGATGAGACTGGGTTTATCGCAGCCCCAAAAGTCCATTTACTAAACTTGAATAATTTTGTGTCTTAAAGTACCAGAACTGTTTTGGAATTGCAAATAAGTTCATGATCGATTGCTCCAAGGCTTAACTGTCTTCTTTCATTGTAGATCATTATCAGCACCACTGGTTCCCAAGCGCACCGTGCCGAGGTTCGGGTTACAGGTGCATCCGGATCAACCACAAGATGGACCCTTTGATAGGCAAAGCGGCCTGTACGATCGGACTCACAAAAGAGCAACTCTTTTCACTGCTGCCAAGCGAACTCACCATGTGGGTCGACCCGTATGAAGTGTCCTACCGGATCGGAGAGGATGGGTCCATATGTGTCCTCTACGAGTCCACGCCTCCGGACAAAAACCAGCCGGAAAGCTGTAAAGATGGACTGAGAATCGGACGTCCGAGTCCGTCCAAATCCTTCAGCATGATGACCTGCTCCAGCTGAAGAGTGATTCTGTGTAATTAGCTGCTTGTGAGCGCAGTGAACCAGGCTTCGCTTGCATTCGATTTCTTTTTAAACCTTGTTTTTTATTTTTTAATCAACAGTGAAATCTTCATCCTATTGACCTCATAGTGAAAACAAATGTATTTTGATTAAATGTGTTTTAAGCTCCCTGTACAGTCATGTTGAATATGTTTTTTTTAAATTTCTATTAAAATGTTTCTATGGATTTCTAAAAAAAAAAAAAAAAAAATTAAACTGTCTTTTGTGGTTATTCCATGTAACTATTAGATTTAATCAGTACATAAGCCATAGAAGAGACTCTTTATACTTACAATTTATTAAATGCCTTATTTTTCTAACACTTAACATGTTTCTTATAATAATTAGACAAGCTATAAATATGCATTTTTCTTAAAAACTACAAAACTAACTTACTCTTCCTTAATTTTTCTGTATATGGAATTCATCTTAAATAAATTAATATTAAATACAATGAAATATAATGTTCCCTATATAACATTTAGACCTAGACTAAAATGCATGTTTGGACTGTTTTAACAGAAAGACATATCTGAAAATAAGTTAGTGCTATTGTTTTGTCTTAAGATACACACAAGTATTTTGTTATTTTCAAAGGCACGTTTATAAAAGATACTTGTATGTCCTAACTATGGCCTAATCCTGGCTTAACCTGAGCCTGTCTGTGAAACCAGGCCTAAATCTTGAAATCATTTTCTTAATTGAATGAAAAAAAAATAAAAAATCCAGAACAAAGAATGATATTTCTGGAAGTGAATCTGAAAATAAAATGTTGAATCGCTATTATAACTTACTTTTTGCTTGGTAATACTTTTTATGGTTGATCTTAAAGAACATTTGTTTTTTATTTTGTATTTAATTATTTATAAGGCATTTTCATTGAATTTTCTTCAGCATTTTAAATCATGAGTAGTCATAAATGCATACATTACTTTAGTAGTCACTTAATTATTTAAAAACGTTTTAATTATCCTACTCGACCAAATACAACAAACTTCGGCCTCTGAAAATGCCCCTCATATTTTATTGCTTTAGTTTTTAATTTTTAGATTTAGATTTTCTAATTCTTTGCCAATACATAAACCCCCTTACAATCCCAACCTATTTTTAAATATAATTTAAATGCAAATTGTATACAATAATTATATTAATACTGATAAGGTATACAATTTAAAATGTATTATTTAACAAATGTTTTATTTATGTTTATTAATTAATTATTTATAACTCAAAAGTCCTAAAATGTGATGTTTTTAGTCTTTCCGAGTAAATCATGTGCAGGCGAACACAAAAGGGGAGCAATCACAGCAAAACAGCAATCATATGTCCATTACATCATTTTATAGACACAGTCTATATATAATTGTATGCATTTAGCAGACTGTTTTATCCAAAGCAACTTACAGTGCATTCAGGCTATCAATTTTATGTATGTATGTATAATTACATTTTTGGATGGATAATATCCAATACTGAATCGTTCTGTTGTTTTTATATCATGCGCAAGCGAAATTAAAAAGGAAGGGAAACGGCAATCATGCGTTCATGACATCATTTTATTGATACAGTGGGACGACAGTTTGATTGTCACTTTCAGCATCCAATCCTCGGACGAATTTAACGATGACAAACACTTCTGGCCAATGTGAGCGCAGGGGGGCGTGTCCTCACGAAAGCGGTAGTAGCGCCTCACCCGACGGTGTGTCAGACGCGGCTCCTCCAGAAGTTTTGCGCCCGACCCCGATCACCTCACCCGGACTCTCAAATCTGCGTCAAACCCCTCATCAGTTCACGGTTCTTCTGGGTTATGGAACTGGATAAAATGGACGAAAACGACTGGAAATATCACGGGGAGGGCAACAAGAGCCTGGTCGTGTCTCACTTGCAGGTTTGTGTTCAATAGTTACTAGCTTTTAGCTTAGCCAAGATTCATATAAACTCAACCGAACTGGATTCAGTCAACGGAAAAAACAATTCAAACTACCTGGAAATGACCTAAACATAAAGTTTGGTAACCTTATAGTACTATCAGACGGAAACAAACTCCTCCTTCGTCTTAAAAGGGTGTTGTCAGGGGTTTAATGCTATTAGCCGCATAGCAGGCTAAACTAGGATTCATTGATGAAGTGAATGTACTACATGTGTTACCGATGTCACACTCACTTTATGTGCTCTAAAGTTCATTAAATCTTCGCATATGTATATGTAATGCTGAGATTCGTTGAATTAATGTTTGTGGATGGTTATGTGCATCTAAAATTGGGTCTTTATCGGCGATAAGTTCCCAATGAAAGCTTCAAAGTTCAGTTTGGAAACATTTAGCAGTTTGTGTAAAAGAAAATGCAGGTTTAGACCGGTTTTAGACCACCATGATGGATGTAAATGAAGATGGTGATCACGTTTATGATTGATCTTTGGGGAAAAAGGTACAATTAGAGACTAAAACACATGAATTTTCAACAGTGCAATATTTTTTAAAGGTATTTAGGTTATTGCATGCAAAAACACTTCTGCTGAAACTTGCTCTTAGTCTAAACTCTCCTTATTTGGACAAAGTAGAGACATTTTAAATAAAATCTGTTCCAAATAAGTCATAACTTGTGTCTCAGTTATAATATTAAAATGGAAACTATGTGAATAATTCATTTATCAGTTTAATCCGCATGCAAGTGAGTCCTTGTCTCTGTAGAATTGCAATGTCAAGGTCAGGATTTGTTAAGATCGGGGATATGTTCCTGGAAAACAGAAACAGCTTAACCTTTGTCTGATTTTCCAGCTTGTTTTGTGATCGGCTGTACCATCATATGATAAATAAAACGTCTGGAGTCATAAATGGGGCTGGATGTGTGTTAGAGATTATAACACAGTATTGTGTGTCCAATCACAGGAAGCCGCCCGAGACAACATTGACCAATATATTGATAAAATCGTGTCAAAACTGGGTGTGAGGAAAACACTCCCACTCTTTCTGGTCTGGTTTTTACATTCTTTGAGTACGAGCTGGACCACATTGTCCTGATCAAATCAGTCTGAACTATTATATAAAACTATTTAAGGCATGTTGGATGAACTTTGATAATATGATGCAGGTTTAAATACATAGGGTTGAATTTCACGAAAAAATACGAGAAATTCAGGTTCATTTATTTTGCGACAATTATTTATGAGTTTCCCCTCTAGAAGTTGAGTCATTAATGACAATTTGGCTGAACTAACCCTTTAATCCTTTTTTTTTTTTTTTTACTAAAATAAAATATGGAAAACTTTTTTTAAATTTCATCTAGCTAACATTTCTCATGGTTATTTAGTTGAACTTTAAATAAGTAAAACTGGAGTAAAAATTTATTGAAAGTATATAGACAAAGACAAACCTACTAAAAATGACAAAAACACAGCAAAGTTAAATATTGGTAAAAATGTTAAATATAAAAATAAAATCTGATTTAAATTAATACAAATATAGTAGTATCTAAATGATACTTTACATTGATATATTATAATTATGATTAATTTACTCATAAACTTCATCTTTTTACGTTAAACATTTAATGAGGCAGAAGTAGGTTTTCTTAGTGTTGAGCAAGTGTGTTTAGAAACTGCATTTGCGTTTAAGTCACCAACGATTGCATCAGTCTATAAAACACACCGTCATACTCTGAGTTCATCGTCATTGACGGGATCGCACCTTTACCTTTGTGGACCTTTTTAGTTCTAAGAGCATTCTGGGAAAAACAATGTATACTCCGGTGACAGTTGAGGGGATGGAGCATTTGTTGTGCACACAAGTACAGTCACAGGCAAACCCGTTTCAGAGGATTGCCTTCTGAACTACAATAAGACGTGGGTACAGACAACGATCAAAGTCTGTTTGAAATGAGCCGTGTGATTCTGTTTTCAAACATGTCACTTCCTATTACAGCACTGTCGAGTTCTTCGTCTGCTGAAGTTTCCCTCTGAAGACTCTGCACATACACGACAGGTAAAACTTCCTCAAATAGACTCTACTGAACGCTAGTACTTCCCAAATTTTTCCAGTGTGCACCATTTAACGGTGTTACCTTTTCTCACGCTATGAAATGATGGTAAATTGTTGATAAAACTTGTAAATAGTTAATAAAAGTAAGTTTTTGGTGATTGATTTGACTGCTCTACAATCTGTTTGGTTAATGTAACGACTAATTTGATGGTGAAAGATCTATTCATAGCATCTATCAGTCAGCTGGAAAGCTGGAACACAAACATGGTTATAGACTGAACCTCCGACACAGATTGACTGGATGGATACTGTGACCCAATTTAAAAATATGGAAATAATAACTTTTCTATTAATTGTACGGATTAATAAATATTTGCAATGCTTGGGAAAAATGGATTGTGTTTATGACTTAAAGGTATACTCTCCCCAAAATGAAAATATTGTCTTACCCTCATGTCGTTCCTAACGCGTAAATACTTTGTTTGTCTTCGGAACACAATTTAAGATATTTTGGATGAAAACCTGGAGGTTTGTGACTGTCCCATAGACTGCCAAATAACTGTGCGTTCACACCGCCGGCGTCGAGAGCGTCAAAGCGGCCGGAAGTCATTCATTTTCAATGTAAGCCGGCGTCGAAGAGCGGCGCTGAGAGTTGAAATCAAGGCAACTTTATGGTAATGAGCTATGACGCGGTTGGGCAGGAACCAATCGGAACGTAGAAGTCCACCACTTGAGAGGATTCCAGAGAACGCATTAGTTCTCAAGCACAATAGAGGACAGGTTGATTATTGCTGTTTCGCGTTTGCAATAATCTATAATGTGTCCCTGTTTGCATACAGGGACATAAAAAATAAAAGTGATTCGTAGACCAAGGTGTCTGAGATTGTTCATTTTCAGTAAAGTATCTTAATATTTCGTCCACAACAATATTTAATGAGGTTAACTTATAACGTTACCCTCCTTGTGGTTAGTCTTCACGAGATCAACAAGCTTGTTTGCTTTGCGGCCGCTTTAAATACAAAATAAGCATTCGATCTACGTCAGAGCGTCTGAGCGCTCACGAATCTCTCTGCAGCGTCGTGAGCAGAGCGGCAAGAGCGATTTTTGACGCTCTCGACGCCAGCGGTGTGAACGCACCGTAACAGTGTCAAGGTCCAGAAAGGATGAAAAGCATCATCATAATAGTCCATCAGACATCAGTGTTTCAGTCGTAACATTATGAAGCAACGAGAATAATTTTTGTACGCGAATAAAACAAAAATAATGCCTTTATTCAACAAAATGTATCCTCTGTGTCTCTCCACATCACTGTAGCGCCACTTTGGAGGACATCGACAGAACGCAAATGGTGTATGCTCTTCTGTGACAGTTTAGCTCTTATTCTCCAAAATGGCGCTACAGTGATAATTTTATTCGCGTACAAAAATTATTTTCATTGCTTCATAATGTTATGGTAGAAACACTGGTGGCAGATGGACTATTATTATGATGCTTTTCATTCTTTCTGGACCTTGACACGGTTATTTATTTGGCAAACGTCATCTATGGGACAGTCACAAGCCTCCCGGTTTTCAACAAAATATCGTTAATTGTGTTCAGAAGATGAACAATGCTTTTACTGGTTTGGAACGACATGGGCTAATGATTTGGTGACTAAAGACAAAATGTTCATTTTGGGGAGGAGTATCCCTTTAAGTCATAAACACAATCCATTGACATTGTATTATTTCCATCAATATAATTTAAGTATGGATGCATACATTACCAAACAATCTTTTCAATAGCCCCTTTAATTTTAAGCGTAGTTCTGTCAACAATTTCCACAAAAAGGCACAATGTTTAACGTTAAACATACTATTTCTGTGTGTTTTCTTGCACCATATTGTAAGTTTTTAGCGTCTCTTGGTACGAGCATCTGCAGCAATGTAAATATGCATCAAATATTTGGTCCTGGTTTACTTGCATTGATGGTGAAGCGTCAGCTCATTTTCCTGTGTCTTTCCTATCAGACCGCAGAACAAGCTTTTCGACACATCCTAAACATCGTGGATTATAGTAAATATGTCATGAAGCCTTTACTGGAGGAGAAATACGTTCACAGTGGAGTGAGTTACAGTTTAAGACATTATTAAATCATGTTGCTTTAACACACTCCGTGACCCAACAAATGAGCTGAAAGTAAGGGCTTGAATCTTCACAGGAGGTTGTTAAACTACCACTGGACTTTGTGAGACAGCTGTCGCTGAAGGTCCAACAAGAACGACCTGGTAAGATCTGCAGTTTTCAAGAGTTTTTTGCAGTGACATTGCAATAACCCCCAAAAACCAACAGTGTTATGATAGAGTTTGTTGCATTTTGATTGCAAAATCCTACAGTAATTTCAACATCGAGAATGGATATTCTAAAAACCTCAAAAGCAAAGAGTACAGATCCATTATGGAAATGACAACTGTCCAAAAAATGCAATTTACCATTGGGGTAAAATCTGCCTTGGATATGTGATTCATGAGATTCATCCTCTAAAGAAAAACTCAAGTCTGTTGTTCATCTAAACATGTTTATGTGAGACACAGTCCGTTTTTTTAGACCGGATCTGATGTTGCGTAACGGTGTTGTGATCTTTCCTTCACGCAGAACTGCGCTGTGATAAGGTCATGGACACTTTCAGTGGGTGTGGTTTATGCCTTCCCAACCTGACCCAACTTCCCCTCCACCATCTCAGAGACCACAGACCTCCAATCTGCGTTGAGATTAAGGTGAACTCCTTCATTCCGAAGCACGTAAATGTTATTTTGGAGAATATGGGTAACCAAACAGTTGCTGGTCCCCAGTCACTTCCACAGTATTTTCCCTTACTATTAAAGTCAATGGGTACCAGCAACTCTTTGGTTACCCATATTCTTCAAAATATCTTCTTTTGTGTTCAGCACAAGAAAGAAATATTCCTTCAGAAAGCAGAGACATTTGAATCGTCCACGATAAAAAATCGCGATATTGCACCCCCCTAGTTAAGTATGTCTGGTTTAAAGGAATAATTCATCAAAAACTGAAAATATGCTTAAAACTTACTCTCAGGCCATTCAAAATGAAAATGTAGTTGAGCTTGTTTGATGTGAAGAGATTTGAAAAATTGAGCATTCCATCACTTGCTCACCAATGGATCCTCTGCAGTGAATGGGTGCCGTCAGGATGAGAAAAGCTGCGTATTTATAAGAAACAAATCGTTAAGTAATTTTAACTTTAAACGTCACTTCTGGTCAAAATACCATTCCGTAATCCGAAATAACACTTCATACAGTGAAAAAGCATTGTCCTCCTACATCAAAATCCATATTTGTGTAGAACTGTTTTTGAAAGGAATATTATGAATAGAGAACTCATATTCTAGCCAGAAGAAATGGTTTTGAAGTTAAACGGGTCTTATGATGGATTACAAACATGCGGTTTGTGGATTACTTCCATTTATTTGTGGTTTTTATCAGCTCATTCTGACGGCACCCATTCACTGCAGAGGATCCACCTGGTAGGAAAGTTATTTAATGCTACATTTCTCCAAATCAGTGCAGATATAGAAACAAATTTACATCTTGGATGGTCTGATGATTGCTACATTTTCAGCTAATTAGAATTTTTTGGAAACTATTCCTTTAACCTTTTTCTCCATCTTGTGATCATCATTAAATGAATAACTGATGCAGTGGTCACACAAAATGCTTAGATTAATTATCTTGGTAAATAAAGCATAAACTATATGCCTAATTAACAGTTTTTCTCAAGATTATGACAATATCTTTTGAAACTATGTATAAGTGTGCCAAAAAACTCTCCTTGAATGTGTTGACTTTGTATCTTTTTTTGTATCTTCATGTGGTTTGGGTGTTAACACTATTGGTTTGGATTAGTGACAGTTGTTAAACTGGAGTCTCATAACTGATTTGTTATGATCTGATAAGAATTGTTTTTAAGAGATCAGTTTAATATGAACGCCCGCTCTTGGGGAAGTAGACCAGAGTAGCCGAATGACTCATTGAATCTATTTGTGTGGAATTTAATCACATGGCCAGTCAAACAAACGGGAAGGTGGTGTGAATCTGATCTGAAAAGCTTTGTTTGTGTTCATAAAAACAGCTAACATTCTTTACATAAAGTTATTCACAACACTTCATTGTGCAACTCGAGATCCAGAGATACAATTACATATTTTGCTTTTTCCCCACTAGCCAAAATGTGGATTTCTACCCTTTTCAAGACACATAACCAAGGAATGTAAGCGCAAAGTTTGCAGATTCTGCATGCATCAGCATTACAAGGCAAGTACCAACTGAATATCTAGTCGTTGCCAGACTTTTATAGAAGTGAAGCCAGATTTCTCAAAGCAAACTTCTGCTTTAACCAAAAAAAAAAAAAAAAAAAATGGTGCAGTGTAGAGAACATCCTGCTGTCTGTTTGCACTCTACGTTATCATATAATCAATTCTTTGTGGGGCTCAGATATTGCTGAAATACAAAAATCAGTTTCAATCCCAAAGTAGAAGTGAAATGGCGAGTCTTTCATCATTACACAAACTTTACAGTAAAAACACTTTGTAAAGTTCTAGTAAAATTCCTAAGATGTTATTTTGTTCTTTACAGTTAGCCAATGGGAAGTGGAAGCGATTGAGCAGATATTGCCCTCTGGATCTCTTCTCAGGGTGAGATACTGCTTCAGTCACTAAATGCAGGAATGGAAAGCTGGATTTCTATCTTTCACTGATGGGAAGACCTTAGGTCAGCATTGTTGACAAACCTAACTGACTGCGGCAAAGTCATTCACCACGCTGGATGTGTCACTAGCCTGTGTTAAAGCAAAGACATTTTCTATTGAAAAAGGAGGATAGCCAACATTATTGCAAAAGAAGTGACTAACCTTTCAACTGTGAGACCAGTGCTACAATCTATAATGCCTGAAGCCTTTATACTGCTGCTTGAGTCACAGGAATGCAAAAAAATACAAAAAACAAGATTGGTTATCCAGATAATTTCTATTTGTGCTGTCTTGTCAAAATCAAAATGAGATACAAAGAGTTTAACATGTTGCTAATGAAGTAATTTTAAACCAAATAATCTTGTATTCCAGGAGCAAACAGCGAATGTTCGTTGCATTAAAGAATCTGTTAGAGGAACCACAAAACAACTTGAAAATCTTTAAGGTAAATATGAACTTCGCACAGATTTCAGCCTGCTGCCTATTTTTGGAACTTTACACTTCAGATTTAAAGATCGAAAGTCTTCCCTCGACTTCCGTTAATAGAATGTTCAGCATTCGAAAAGTAACCGACACAGATGATGTCATGCATACTGATTAGCTGTTGCTCTTCAATCCAACGGATGAGAATATTCTGTTTATTACACAGCAGTTTTACCGTCTGGGGTCTTTAATGCTTCAGCTTTTAAAAGTTGAGTGGATTCTGATTGGCTGTCAGTGTTTATTGTTCTTTCGCTAGAATGTCATTATGATTATGGTGTGATCTTCCATATACTAATAGAATTAGAAATGTTTATCATGTTTTATTTATTTAATATTAAAAACATATTTAGTCAGGATGTTTTCATTGGGATTGTTAGCTGGGAAACCAGCTTTGTTGACCATCTTTATACCTGGTTTTGTGACTATATTAAACCACCAAAGACTAGCAAACCACCTGGTTTAAGGTGTTTTTTTTTTCAAGGGAAAATCAAAAATATTAAAAAATAATAAACTCTAGCTACTATGTTTAATGTTTGATTAATAGAAAAGTAGCATTAATTCAATGTTTCTCTACTTTTTCAGGGTGGAGAGTTGATATTTAGCTGTAAAGATGATGCCAAGCAGCAACCCGAACTGAACGATCTCATTCAACACCTTCGGCCTTATTTCTCTCATAGTAACGGCCTCTATAACGGCCACCAGCCAGGCAAAGCCGTCCTGAACGAGTTCATTCAGGTGATCTGCTCTGCTCTGCTCAGCGGCGGGGACTCGAATCGCTCGGGAGAGCCCAGGAAGGTGCACCTGTCCGAGAGCAGGCCGCACTGTGAAGCCAGTCCCTTCCCAAGAGACCTGCTCCGCAACGGTGAGCACGGAAAACTAATGAATATCTGGATGGCCGGCAGTGGAGAAACATGGCTTTATGCCCTTCAAAATATTGTTAAACAAGTGCAATGGAAATGACTTCATTGATCAGTCACAATATATGCGCAGGACTGAACTGGAGCGAAAGTGTTTGACATAGTTGAAGAAAAGACACTTATGGAGTGTATAAAAGGCTGGATTGAATCATACAAATGGCAGCAGTCGTAAATGGGTTTACGCAAGACCAGTAGAACAAATTGAGCTCATTTTCATGTGTTCACAGGTAACCACGGCCTCCCTAAAGACAGTGTCCTTGCAAAAATCCTCCAAGTCCAGATGCTGGATAACCTGGATATCGAAGGAATCTACCCTTTGTACAAACGTGTGGAGCAGTATCTAGAAGAGTTCCCGAAAGAAAGGTGAATTTTAACCTGGGATATCGAGTGCTGCGTTACTGATCTGTCGGATCAATACTTCGGTGCAGGAATGTTAAGTTCCTGCTGAGTAAAGATTCTGTTGGGCAGATACTGTGCAGAACCCACCTGTACCGAAATCATTTAATAAAAAATACAGAATAGTTGGCCATCTTTGTTTTGAGTTACTATAAATTACAGTGCAATTTATTCAAAGTAAGTTTAAGTGATATTATGGTGCCTTGAATGATTTAAAGACACTAGGTGGTGCAAAAGACCCATTTGTTAATGGATATACTTCATTCCAGTCATGAAGCACTGCATCCACATGGTGGTCCTCACATGCTGAAAATCACTTAAACGTAATCAGCACTTGTTTGTATCTCCAGAAACCGACTGCAGATAGATGGGCCTTATAATGAGAGTTTCATGGACATGGTGAAAAACTGTCCTGCTGAAGATGACGGCTCTGTAGAATACGCAGTTGGGAAGGTAAGACCGTGAACACGTGATGCCGACGAGTTTAGGTTTGTGTCTAACAAGAAGAAATGTTCAGGTTGTATTTCATCGAAATCAAAAAAGAAAAAAAGTTAAGGTATATGTGATTTATTATAGCATGCATATATTATTGATTAGCTTATTTACTGAATCAAATACAGGTTTATTGATAATTTAACTTCTTGTCTGGCATTTTGCATGTTTTTTTTTCTTAGCTCCTAATTTTTTATGCAAAAAAAATATTTATTAAATGTAAAAACATGTATTGTTGAATATATATTTAAGATAGTTTTTTAATGTTATAATACATAAAATCATAGTATTATAAATCTAATTTAGGAAGGGTTAACTCTTTTAATTTCTGATTTCATTTTGTCACTTTCCAGGTTTATCAGTATAGAGTTGCAATGACCGCCAAAGACTGCTCAGTCATGATCACGTTTGCACCCGACGAGGAAGACGAGGAGTAAGTTTGCTTCCGCTCTTTAAAATCACCGGCTATCTGATCTGCCGCGACATTTGCAATCATTTTACATTCCGATGCCTTGTTTTCAGACAGCAGTTGAATCTGGAGAAGCCTCGTTTCACATATTCCATCTCCATTCTGGATCTGGACCCCAAACCATATGAAGGCATCCCTCACCAGTACAAGCTGGACACCAAAATCGTCAACTACTACCTGCGGAGCACGCAAGCTCCGCCCCCCTCCAGCCTATATAAGGAAAGGCAGGAGTGTACGCTGCTCTTCCATGCTGTATGAGACACCTCCACAAGTGCTGCTAGGGAAATACCCAGAAGTGCAGTTGAAGTAGTGATACCGTTAGTTTTCTTCTTTTTGTTTGCTATTCTGTCTAGTTTTTTGCCCTCCCACAGGATTCCGCGACATGAAGTTGGCAGCGATGGCGGCGTTCGCAGTTGTTTGCCAGAGCGACCTTTCTTTTCGAGGGTGATGTTCTCATTGGGGCTGGTCTCCTAAAGCACAGAATACCTGAATGAGTCTGTCATTGGCTGTAAAGAGGGAGGACAAGGAGTCTCTGTGTGTTTTTGTGCAGTGCTGGGTTTTTCTCGCACGCAGCAGTGCAACTGTGGTTTCCAAGTGCCAAAACAGGCTCGAAGCGATTTCCTCTAGTGAATGTTTTACCGTGCATCAGCTTGGCCGTGTCTGCAGTCGCTGTCCAGGCAGTTTGGAATTGAAAAACAGAAAAGTACTTGAGTTTTTTTTTTGCGTGACTTCATCCCTAGAGCTCCTCAAACCACTGACCCTCCGCGAGCTACAGTAGCGGGATTTATACTGACAAGCACAGACCTATTGCATGCTAGCTAATGAGGTCGCGTTAACACCGTCACTACCCGAAAGATAGATTTGATAAATTAGAGGATAAGTCTAATGACATTACTCGCTAATGAAAGTGTCTTTTTGTAACATACGCTTGGCTGGCGTAACCGTTTACCACCATATACACATCGAAGTGTCTTCTTAACAAGCAGTTCACAATAAAACCTTTTTTTTTAACTAACCCTCATGTCATTGCAAACCCATTTGATAGAATCGTTACGCAGCTTGTCAGTTCATTCTGAGCGGGTATTTTGTCCGAATTGTGAATGAACAACTTTTTTTTTTGAACAATCATCAGTGAATCAGGACTTAGTTTTGAGTGAAGAACAGACTAAGTTTTGTTGTTCAAGTAGTGCACGAGTGAAATTAACTACAGTTGTTGCATTGGAGCTTGACGATACTTGGTCACATACAAACTGTTGTGTAATGATTTTTCAAAAATCTGGAGAAATATAAGTATGCAGACATGATGGTGTGCAAATAACTAGTCACTATCACCTCAAACGCCACCGTTTTCCCCAGAAATGCAAAAATATGCTTTCTGTCCATCAACGATTGCTTTGTCTCAGAGTTTGACACTAATACACTTAGTTGTTGTCTGTTTTGAAACCGTAGAGCAGAAAACAACCAAAGGAATCCAAACCCAGCATCTCGAATGCTACTATGGTTGTGTTCGGATTGAGTTTTAAAAGCCTTAATTGGTTGCAGAGCCATTATACGACCAAAAATGGACAGCATGCCAGTTTTAGTCATTCGCACAAGTAAAAAGATGATCTAGCAGGTTTTCCCAACAGTGAAGATTATTATTATTTTTCTTCAGAGAAGCAGTATAGGCCACAGAAATGGTAGTGTTGATTTAAAATGAGTTGCAAGTTTGGCGCCTTTGACCCCAAAAAAACAACCACAGTGAGATGGTTGGCATAGATTGTGTGCTGCAACTTTAACACTAAAGATGGCACCTCATGGTATACTTTCTTTGTCATGGGAAGTATTACTGTTACAATATACTGTGGCATGAGAGATACTCATGTGCCTGTTTACCTCATTTGACGTGATGCAAACTGCGTCGGCTTGCTTTTCTCAAAGTCAATGCAGTTCTCATCAGGCGAATATTGTTTTGAGTTTTACATGGATGAATATTCAACATTGCCAAATTGTTCACACTCCCCTTTGTCTTAAAGTGAACTGGTGTCAAGAGAAGTATTAATACGCCTTACCTGTGAGTGAAAACGCCTTGTCCAACCAATGGCGTTTATTTGACTGTCATGTTATGATGTAACTGATTGAGCATTTCATTACTCTATTTGCCTTTGTTTTAACATCTTTCCCGTTGAACCAGACGAGCCAGAGATTTTAAGAGTCTTAGGTGGGACACTGTGTTATTCTAATGAAATAAAGACTTATAATCACTATGTAGGCAAGAATGGACTTTAATTCTGTTATTAAGCAAGAAAAGAAAAGAAGATCACCGTTACAGTGATGGAATCTAATGTTAAAATTTAACTATTTGAAAATACAAAGTGGATTTTGCAGTCAAACATTTTGTATTTGAAATTATTTATTTTTCTAGCTCTTGTCTAATAATGTATATTTCCACGCAACGTGGGCCTATCATGCGTAAAAAATGATTGACATGTACAGGTGGCGTCACCATGTAGTTCCTAACGGCTGATTGTACAGGTGTTTATATCGAATAAAAAGATTAGGTATGAAGTTCCCACGGCGTGAACGTTGGCTTGTTTTATGACTTCTCACAAACATACGGTTCTTATCAAGCCCTCGATTGACGCTTCCACCCCGAGAACCTTCAGGAGGCTCTGAAAGTAATTCGAGCCGTTTTCCATCACTTTTTTGGTGTCAAACTCCCGAGCTGAAAGCAAAATAAAACATTTAAGTCATTGTAGCAAAAGTCACAATTATGAATTGTACAAGTGTAAAATACTTGATTCTGATAAGTCAGTTGTGTCACTTTTATTGCAACCACAACATTTTATATTTCACATACAACATAACGAAAGTTTTCTCATTGTCAACTTTTCTCACAATTTTCCTCAATCTCAACAAAACGAAAGTTTTGTTATCATAAGGGCTGGGTTTTGACACAAATTTCACAATTCGATTATTGATTAGATTCAACATCGAAATGTATATAAATATATTTCAGCCAAATTATCTTGGACAAAAAATCTCTCAACTAATGCTTTAAAATGTAGAGTATGTTGGTACAACGTTACTGTATAATTGAAGGTTAAAACTGACTGATTTGTAGGCCATACAGCTGCAAAAATTACACTTAAGTTTTTAAAATAAAGTTGTTGTTTTTTAAATTCAAACATTTAAATGGTGGCCGCCATTAAAAACTTGGGTGTATTCAAACAAATGAAAACAATTATGATACATATGTTAGGCTATATAGTGAGTATACAGTATTTTTTGTTACAGTGTTTTCTGAGTATTTTTCTAATGAGTTTATGGTCACCGGATAAAGTTAAAGTAAATGTCTGATGTAAATGTGAAGTTGTGCGACATTGTTTACAAGCTGTTTACGGCTAAAACACTGATTAAGCGAATACATGAGAAAATATATGGATTGTAAAAGTTTTTTGTAAATATTTAGTCATGTTTATTTTGTGCTGAAGCAGGCATTAATGTGGAAGAGATGATAAGTCCATGTGCGCCTTACGCCGCCGTTTTTGTTGGAATCGCTATAGCTATCTGCCACTCCATATTAAACAGCACCAAAAAAATGGCATTTATTGTTTGGACAGATGGACAGAATTTGAAATCCGACTGTTTCAAATTAAAAATACCAAAGCAGAATGCTTAATTGGTTGGGTAGTGCGCTTAAATCAATGTTCTGTTCAGTAACTGAAAACAGGCTGCACTAATCGATTTCTGGGATTTAAGAATTGATATTGTTCCATAAAAATTAAGATATCTATATTTTGTTTTACCCAGCCCTAGTAATCATGACTTAATTTCCTTGTGATTTTGACAGTTATACCCATCAGTTATATTTAGTTACAATGTACACTACAAAAATGGCCAGTTTCGGAATGGAGTAAAAATGGCCATGAAAGAATTTCAATCTATTTAAAAAGCTGAATAAGCCGGTCAACCCTGATGCAACATTATCCCTTACATAATCATATGGTTAATCTTACCCTGGTCTGGCATTTTCAGCAGGAGCTCAAGCGATGGCTTTACCACTCCTTCCATGGACACATCGATCTTCCAGAATATGGTCATGGAGGTCCTAAGAAAACATACAGCCATTGGCTCTTTCTGTATTTCATGCATGTAATCTGAAGAGATGAGTCATGGTCACCAGTAAAAGATACAGCAACTTGTAGTCGCTTGACACTATATATGTGTTTCATGTGCCATCAACAGTTGACAAACGGCAGAAGTTACAGGCTGCAATTTCCATTTGGCTTTCCTAGCTGATGCAACTTACCCGGGCAGTTGAGGACTCCTTATAATCATGAGCTCAGATCTGCATCCCTCTGGAAGGCTGACCACGTCTGGGTACTTCTCCTGCCAAACAAACCGCCTGTTTATTAAAGGAATCAAAATCTCAACAGATTCCATCCGACCCACGGCAACCTGGTTCCAAAACAGTGGCCGATAACTAAACACATACAAACTAAATATGTGTAGAAATTTTACATTTTAAATGATTGCGTAATTGTAAGTGGAAATACACTTTTTGCTTCCTTAACAAGGCAAGAATACACTGAATTCAGTCTGAGACTGCACTGGGAATAAATCACTCAAAAATTTGGTAACACTTTAGAATAAGGTTCCATTAGTTAATGTTAGTTAACTACTTTAGTTAACATGAACTAAGCAAGAACAATCCTTCTACAGCATTTATAAGTCTTAGTTCATGTTAATTTCAACATTTACTAATGCATTATTTAAATCAAAAGTTGTGCTTGTTAACATTAGTTAATGCACTGTGAATTACCATGAACTAACAATGAATAACTGTATTTTCATTAACTAACATTAACGAAGATGAATAAATACAGTAATAAATGTATTATTCATTGTTTGTTCATGTTAATTAATACATTAACTAACATTAACTAATGGAACCTTATTCTAAAGTGTTACCAAAATTTTTTATAATTTATTCCTCCTCATGTTATTTCAAATGGTTTGACTTTCTTTCTTGTAACACAAAATGTGAATTTTTAAAGAATGTCCAGGCAAGAACATAATGAAATATTCAAGTACAGTCAAAGTGAATGAGAACTATGGTTTCAGTTTCCAAAATAACCATAAAAGTCTCAAAAAATTGGTACATAATTTGACAAATTGCTTTTGTTCCTATTTTGTAAATTGCTTTGGATAAATATCGCCTGCTAAAAGCATGAACGTTAATGTCAATTCAAAGAGTCTTCTGGAGTCATATGATATTTTATGTAAGAAACAGACCCCCAAAATAAAATTTTCTTTGTTCATTTTATCACTGTAATGAGCTTTTTACTGTTGTGACTGAATCATTGAGACAATAACTTGAACCGGTTCAACCTAATCAACCATTCAGACCAGTTTTGTAAACCAGATTCAATTATATTGAAAAAGAATCTGGAATATTCCAGAGAAATACACCGACTTTTACAACATCTGTATTTTTAGGTGAACTATCCCTTTAATATATCAAGTGTTTTTTAATAATTAGTGAACTGAAGACATTTAATAGTCTTACCTTCAGGACTTCGAACCACAGAAGAGAAGATTGAATACACAGAACCATTTCATGCTGACGGTAAATAATAAAATAAAAGAAGAGAAATGTTTCCATCTCTCTGTCTTTGGTAGAAACCACTAAATACAGTTAGAAATTAAACCCTTACTTACCCTGTCCCTTAATTACATATTAAAACATGTAATAACACTCTGTATGTGTTTTAATAAGTAATTAAGACATCTAATTAAACCACTCTTAAAATTAACTCCTCATTTGTCTGCATTTCAACTAGCCAATTAAAATCATATAATAATAATTCACACCATGTTCACACAATCAACAAAGGGGTGCGTTTCCCAAAACCATAATTGCAAAGTTAGCAACTTTGTTGGTTGCAATGCAATTTCCTATTTCCAACCAAGTTGCTAACAGGGAAGCAACTATGGTTTTGGGAAACGCACCCCAGCACGACCGTCATAAATGCCTTGAACAAATTCATCAGACTTTTCCATTGGACATCAAAGCTTTCCAGTTTTTTTTCCCAATCCCCACATTACATAGCTGGGAAACGTTGTCAGTTACACCATTATCTTGATGCTCCCTTTGGTAAACACAAAGACTTTCTCTAACAAGTATCTCGAAACCTGTCTGAATTTGTGTTTGTGATGTTTTCTTACGTTCCAGTGAAGAATAAACACTGTTATGTTCTTAAAGCGAGTCATTTTTGCAAATGTTTATTTTTACACCTACACATTGGTTCTGGTCAGTCGATGAGTTATGTAATTAATATTTAGTCACAATGAGTGTATTCTTTCCAGTTTGTTCTTTGAATCTATTCAGCAAACAAGCATTTTTCAAGACTCTTGACCAATCATAAATAACGTAAATAACTTCATAGAGCTTCTGTCTACTTGTTAACCCAAAACGTTCAACAATTGTTTAAAAGACAGCACTCTTTTTGGTAAATGTGACACTGGCCTGACCAAAGGCTTTCTTGAACTAAGCCATTAATTTAGCATCCTTTACACGACCTAACCATTATTTGAACTCTATACCTCCATTGTTTGATCCTGGAACGACATGTTATACTCCCCACGGATCCCTGTCAACAGTTATTATAAACCAGACAGGACAACCAGAGTCTCTGGGCTTGTCCAGAAGCCAATACTGTCTGGATGTGAGGGATCGTCTACAAACTTGAGCCGAGAAATCAGAAAAGATGCAATTTTGGGACTCAAGAGGACATTTTCAGAAACACAGGAGTTAAATGTTCAACCCTTGCTTCCAGCACACCACGTGTTGCACCGATTAAAGCATTGTTTCATTTACACCAAGGTTTGTTAACAGCGGATGACCTGGAACTGACTTGTTAATCGAAATGCCTCGAGGGCGATACTGAGGTACCCTGCTAAAAGGAAAGAAACACAAAACCGCTGACTACACACATGCCACTGCTGAGTACTTAAGCTCTCTGGCACAACTTGAGATCTTCCATTATGTGAAAAGTTCCATAAGAAAATATATACTGAACCAGATGCTGAAGCAAACCGACATCACCGCAGTGGAAAGAGATGTCTAAACGCAACAAAAAAAACACAGTCCAGTCTTTTGACAGACATTATCACGGTGCTAGACTTGTGTGAAAGAGCCTCAAACTACATCTCAAATGGCCCGTGACATTATACAGAACATTCTAACCAATGGAATTCATCAGTGGAAACAGTGATTTTTTTAAAGACATCCTTAATAAAACATCCTCTGGTGAGTTTATACAAGAAAAGAACGCCCACAACTAAACAGAACTAGAAGAACGTCCTATTCTCATAACTGAAGATGTGCGCAACATAAAGTTGAGGTAGAACCCTTTTACTTCCATGATGCAACAGCATATTCAAAGAAGTTTGTAGGGAGGGACTTGATGTCGAAAAGTGGTTTCTGTAGGACAGGTAGTTTGGAAGAATGGGACTGAATTTGGGATTGACTTCTTGGCGTCAAGTAAAGTCATTTCTGAGGTTGGAGCAAGTTTATTTTGATGAAAAACACTGAAGATTGTCTTTTTCCTTTGGATTCATGTACACCAATGAATCATGCACAATTAAGACCAGGAGCGTGTATAAAGAAAGTTCACACACGGCAGTTCAAACAGTGAACAGTCGCAGCTGTTCATTCCAGCTGGTTGAGTCACTGAGCTCCGCTCATTACCTGACGGAAAGTCAAAACATCCTATGGTGCTGAAACATCTTACATCATTCATTTCACAGTACAGTTAAACTCTCGTTTGATCTATGTCTCATAAAACTCATCTATTTACAGTTCTGTCACTAAGGACAGACGAGGACTAGGCTGTAAAATCATTTGTATATTCAGAATGATCCCACATACACAGTACAACTCTTAGGTTACTTACACTACTAATCTTTGGGATGGGATGTTGCAAGGAGTTGTGTAAGAGTGATATCAGCTTCAATCTAAGGCTGGATGTGTTAGCAATTTAGCATCTCAAGGTAACAAATCTGGAGGTTGTTTTATTCTGAAAGCTCTGGAAAATGTCTCAAACTCATCTGCTAGTTTGTCAGTTCTTGACTGAAAAAAAAAGGATGCAGTCATTTCTGCTTATTGAAGACTGTGGAGTTTCATTAAAGGTACATACAAAAATGTCAAACTGTTAAGAGCATGAAGAGCATTTGAACTACATTTTACCATTGCAAACATCTAATAGTTTAATTCAAAACTAGGTTAAATTAAATCGGCTGATTAGCCAAATCTTCAGCCATCATCTTCACGATGATTGGCCTATAAACCACACAAATGTGTTTAAAAGACATTTGTCTACAGCAATGAATCAAATCTTCTAGTCACAACAGCGTTTTTACTGTATAAACTTGCATTATCTTTGTCAAAAGGTCTTGAATATAAAATGTTATTGTGATAAATTACTAAAATAACAATGGTGCATCTGTTGTGAGTTTAACAGTAAAAATACACCAAGTAGTCCAGAACATATTCCTCACTGTTTACCAAATAAATCTTATATTCATGAATCTTATTATACAACAGTTAGGTCACGCAAAGCATGATTTGCTTCCTTTGGAAATATTTTCTTTGGCAGAGAAAGATATACAAACTAATTGGCCATATTCTGTTTAAAACGCAAGTTGGTTGGATATCAGCTTCTTGTCTGAATCACAGCCATATAGCTGATGTTCATCTTTATCAAATATTATAGAGATACTAAATGCATTTACATATTCTTCGAGAGTTTGGTTTCTTTCGAGTCATTATGAGAAGAATGGACAATAGATGTGATTTTACCTGAGAGCATACCAATCTAATTATAGCATGCAACTGCTTGACCAAAACCCCCTTTGTGTATAAAACCCAAAGACGAGAAAGATGAGATCTTTCTTCTTGGCTCAACATGCCCAACCTCTGAAATGGGAGATGGGGCCGTCTTATTGGCCAGTAGGGGGTTGACTTGAAAACCCATCCAGAAAAGCTAAAAAACCAGTCCAGACGTATTGATCAGCGTATTGAAGCTACAATGTGTGCATTTACAGCCCAATTTCTGCACTTACACCATGTTTTTAACAGTCAGTAATGACAAGCCAGATGCCACCTCTTTGTTTGAGTACAGTAGACCTAGCCTAGTAATTAGGTCGAACAAAATCACCAAGTTTTCGTCTCTTGTCACAACCCTCATTTGGCTGAAACGTTCTGAGACAGAACGGGAGAAGTTCTGCCCGAGCGAGTCCCAACTAAACGTCTGTTCTGACATTTATCAGCATTCTTGCTGCGGACATGCACACACACATCTTGCGCTGCTGGCAAATCCCACAGTTTTTCGGGAAAGAGCGGAAATATCTGGCCCCACAAAACTGCCTGAAACCGTGGTAACGTACAAACGACTCTCTCCTCACCCTCAGTAATGTAGTAAAAGTTGTAGTTGGGTTTATAGATTAAAACTTCTCATTGCATGCAGTTTGGAACTTCTCCGCTAAACATTGAGACGTTTGCAGCTGGAGTGATGATAAATGATTTTTCGGAAATAGGTCGGTCTCATCGCTGAAGCACTGGCATACAGCTGCAGGACTGTAAAAGTGATTATTGCTTTACTGTACCTGGTTTTCATTACGGTGTTGAGAGAGGGACCCCATATTATGCACACCCTCTAGGATATTTTTACTCACAGAAGTATATTTCAGTCCTCTCTTTCTCGCTCTAAGCTGTAAGTTTTATAGATTCTTTCCATCTGAGCCTGGTCATCCTAAAGAGCTTAATCTAAAGGGTTTTTTTTGCTCCATCCATCTCACCGCAGCTCTGATTTAATGCTAACCGTATGATTTTGCCTGAGGGTCAGAGTGACGTTTGTAGACGCCCCCTGTGCACAAATCAGCTTTGCTCAGCTGTTGATTTTATTCTCTATTCCCATTACTGTAAGTCGGGGAAATCTGTGTTGTCATCTTTTCCTTGTTTGGCTTTTCTTCTACAATATATTTAAGCTTCGTGATGAAAGTAACTGATCTGTACATGTAAAAATCAGTGGCGTGTAAACTACATTTCTTTGAAACAGAAGGCATGTGATCATCAAAGATAATGTATGCCCTGATACATTTTCAAATAAAATACAGCGTAAAAGTAACAGACACTCTTTACGCTACGTCCAAAACTTTAATTTCTGAATTACATTTAAATTATTACTTTTAGTCTTGAACTGACTAAAACAATTCACTGAAATAATCAGATTCGAACGGTTTGGAAATTAATACCACGTTTTGAAAACAACAAAGAATTTCAATTAAATGTAAACAAAGTAATGACCATTCCACTATTAATTTAAATGTAACAATTTGTTCAAAATTCTGAAGTTTACATTTAAAAAAATTAATTTAAACTAATAACAATACCAATACCAATCCACCAGGGTTTAAAGCTTTGAACAAAGTGTAAAAAATGTGTTACTATTTGGTTAATAATTGAAATTTACATTTAAAATAATAACCATTTCATTACCACTCCACTAAAAGCTTAATATTTACATTTATTAATTATCTGACGCTTTTATCCAAAGCGACTTACAATTGGTATATATATGTCAGAGGTCGCACGCCTCTGGAGCAACTAGGGGTTAAGTGTCTTATCCACTGCGCCAACACCACCCCTTAAATTTAAACTTATATATTGTTTGCAATTCGGAAATTGCTACCAGGTTTAAAGTTTTGGAAACAGCATAAAGAGTTTCCATTACTATTCTGCAGATTTAATTGAAATGATCCAGGTTAATGAATAACTGATTAATTGAACCAAAAACCATCTCTTTCAGACATTTGACCGATTACAAGTCAAGAACCAATGCATTTGAGTCTGCATAGGCTTTTAATGATGATTTTCATGGTTGCTTCAACATCCAAAAACTTTTTCAGCCAAGTCTTGCAAATTATATTAAAGTTGTTTTATGAGGTGAATTGTTGCTGCAAAAAACGGAACAGTTTGAATAAAAATCCTATAAACACTATTACTAAACTTGAAAAATCATAATGAATAGCAATATGTGCGCACATGACTTTATTGGAATGTTTTCGATAATTTAATATGGCACAACGGAATCACTGACGTTCAGTTATACAAACTTTTCTAAAGATCATATTTGCGTAATGTGTTGTAGTCGCCAACACTATAACCTGAGAGTATGAGTGTTACTGAAAGCAAGTCTGTTTATTCTAAAATGTGTGATATGATAGTTACATTTGAACATAATACTTAAAACTCCTGCAGTCCACTAAACAACACCCATCACACACAGAAACAACAGTTTTACTCTTTAATCTAACAGAAAAGGTGTTAAAGGCTACTATTCCTTCAAAGCTATCTGGCTCTCCAGGGTCAAGCTGTTAAACGCCGTATCACCTGTGATGCCAAAACTTATCATTATGGAAATGTGTCAGTATACATTCACAGAGCTATACTGTCCCACAGGTTTCAGTCAGCCATGAGACTCTTCACTCTTCACGAGTCTGACCTTCAGCCTTGCAAAACATCAGAGACGTCCCTTGGTGCAAGATAGAGGAGGAGGTGATGGAGCAAAACGAGCAAGAAAACAGACATCTAATACTGCCTTGCAGCAGAAAGCAATGGACAATATAGATCTATTTTTATTGAGTCGTCCAAGAATACAAAGGAGCCAAAGCCAAACTATGAAGCGACTGCAGGTCAGTGTTATGATCCTTTGAGACAGTAGTTTGTCAATCTATTAACTAATCGTAAATTACTATTTCTACAAGTTGAACAAAGACCAACTGATGACTGTCCAAACTGAGTTATTTAAACATAAAACTCAACATAAAAAGTCCATTGTTTGTATATATTGAAATCAAAGTAATTTGCCTTATTATACATTATATATTGCAACCCTAACAGTACTGAGCTCCAACATTTTGCTCTGTTCATAACCATATGGCTTTTACAGAAGTCACAAATCTGACTCTAATACAAACACTATACCTACTTCTACTTGACACTTTTAGTCATGCTTTTTTTTGCACAGACCTTCAGATAAAAACTAAATTCCATGGCATGTGTTCAAGAGAAACAACAGAGGGTATGCTATGCTGGTCTTTCCTATTTTCAGTGGGCTCTAAGCAGGAGAAATATGGCCATCATCTGAACAAATGGTGAAGTATTGATATATGATTATTAGGGCTGTCAAATGATTAAAATTTTTAATCAAATTAATCAGAATTTTCAGTGGATTAATCATGATTAATCACTATTTGCAACTACACCTGAATCCTAACCATTTTTTTTCTGAAATGCATACCAAAAGATAAATAACAGGACACAGATACATAATTTTCATGTATTGTTTCATCCTGTGGTTCTTTTTTTCTGAATTTCAAAAGTTTAACATTTACTTAGATAAAATTTACCTGAGCACTATATCAAACCATGCCATTTAACTACAGATAGTGTAAGAGTTTTAGGTGAACCAGTGGTTAAATATAGCCACATATCTATGAAATTATGGATAGAGAAACTCGAAAGAATGAACTCAGAAACAAAAACATGCACCACAATCACATAAGCAGCACTCTGGGCACTCTTGTTTTTGGGAGGTGTTCATTTGCTCTGCCACAATACTTTAGGATCGATATTTTCACGTTCTGAAGGCTTCAAGTGCCAGTAAAACCAAGTAAAAATGCATATGCTTTTCCAAACAACTGTAATTTTCGCTGCATTGCATGTAGGTGTTCTGCGCATGCGCAGTGTGAAACACAGGACGCTATAACACAGTGATCCTCAAATCTGGCTCGCGAGATCCACTTTCCTGCGAAGTTTAGCTCTAACCCTAATCAAACATGCATGAGTTTGCTAATCAGTGTCTTTAGGATCATTAGTAAATCACAGGCAGGTGTGTTTAATTGGAGTCTGCGCTAAACTCTGCAGGAAACTCGCGAGCCAGATTTGAGGATCACTGCTATAACAGGAAGAAGAAGCTCCAGCGTATCAACTACCAAAGTCGTCTCTGTTTATCGAGCTTGGCATGAATGTATTTGAGAGTAAATGGGGTAAAACCTTAAGCTTCTTCGGTGTTTTCGTCGCGGCGCTCGCCGCTGTTTTTTACTATCTTGAGAATTCAGAGATCGACGAGACTTTCCTAACCTGAATAATTTGTCACACTGCGCATGCGTGAAATGCGTTAAAAAATTTGACGTAATTAACGACAAACAACTAATTAACGCCGTTAACACGCTATTTTTGACAGCCCTAATTATTATATATAGTTACTTAAAAATGACCTCAATCAATGAATCAATGAAATCTATTGTAAGCAAAGAGTATTTTGCATACAAAATACAGATTTTTAAATACAGTAGATGTTGTGAATGCATGTCCAAAAGTCAAAGTATACATTAAGAGTCTTCAAAATTGGCCTATAGCTTATTATCACAGCGGTTAGTTTATTTGATATACTGCATGACCATTCTGCCCAAGGTGGTCCTTAACACTTACCACATGATTGGCAAGATGTGAACGTGTGAACCTGCAATTCCCAAAAAACACAAACATCCGCTTGAACCACAGCCAAAACACAGATGGTACCGCTAACTTTCACTGGTAAACAACACAACGTTCGTGTAGAATTAACGTCAGTAACAGATTTGTAATTCTTACAAATTAAAAGCTGAAGAAGTGTGAGTAAAAAACAGCACATAAAAACACTTTTTCCCAGTAGACCAGTAGTGTATTACTAGCATGTGTACACCATTGACTATGACGATCTCTTTAAATGAGAACATGTGGAAAACAGTGTTGGGATAAACTGGTCTAAATAGTCATTTTACAGCCAGATTATCTGCATTGGATGACAACATTCAACAGCCAGGCGGTCATTAACAGGCATTAGTTTCCCAAATAGTCTAACAGCCCTGTCAATGCAAAATGCGGCCTCTGTTTTCAATCAGTACTGCCATTTTTTATTACTTAAAAAATAACAAATCAAATCAACATGATAAAATTGAAAGCCTTGAGACATTTCAAGACGTTGCGGGAGAACCAACAAATCCTAAACAATTAATTATTTTGAATTTATGATTCTTTGTAATGATTTTATGGACCCACTTTATATTAAGTGGCCTTAACTACTATGTACTTACATTTTAATTAATAATTTAGTACAATGTACTTATTGTGTGCATACATGTTTTTACATTGTACTTATATATATATATATAAAACAAAACTACATGTAATTACATCTGTATTTAATTTCTGTAATTACATTTATAATTACACTGTTGACCCATACTTTACACCTTAACCCACCCTTAAACTTACCCATACCTCCAACCCTCTCCCTAACCTTACCCCTATCACACCTCAATAGCAGCAAAAGTGTTTTACAATACAATATGAACACAATAAGTACAGTGTACTTATTTTTTATGTAAGTACATAGTAGTTAAGGCCACCTAATATAAAGTGGAACCTTTTTTTTCTGTTGAACACAAAAGAAGATAGATAATATGTTATATATATATGTTATATGCATAATTTTGGGTGATCTATTCCTTTAATTTAGCACTGATTTGCATGAGTAAGCAGAAATCGATTGAAGTAAAGCAAATTTCATGTTACTGAAAGCTTACATTTGGATCAGATTTCTAACATTTTCTGTCTTGTTTGTGTAATTATTCCAGGAAAAACAGAGCACTGTGTATTTCGAGGTATCACCATGTACGATAAAACCGTGTGGTCGCCAAAGCCATGCGTTAATGAGCCTGTGTTCCAGTGGTGAGGTGGTCTGCGACCGAATACTGTGTCCAGTCCTGCATTGCCAACTCATATTTCAGCCAATCAGAGAGTGCTGCCCAATTTGCATTGACCCAGGTTTGGAAAAACAAGTGAAGCAACAAAAATGCATGGAATAAGAACTGCCAATACATTTCATATACTAATTGTGATGTTTGATCTCCCCTTGTCTTATAAACGCACAATCATCACAGTCTCAGCTACCGATGCCCCCGAGTTTTCTGGTGACCCTGCCGCTCCCAACATTCTCGAAAATCCCTATACCAAAACATCACAAAGCCAGAGAGATAAGACAGATTAAAAAAGGATGAAGAGGAATGGATTTTTGAAGAAAGGAGTAGAAGGATGGAAGAACACCGGAGGGCTGAGGAGGACAGGATTTGTAGGCTGGAGATGGAGCAAAAAGAGACGATGAGAGCTTTAGAAGAAGCAGCCAAATGTGCCCAGGAAGGACTCTGTGGAGACGAGGCCACTAAAGACGAGGACATGGTTTGGTTGAGGGGGGGACATTTTCCAAATGCCACCAGTGTCTCCAACGAGAGCAGCAGATTAGAGCTGAAGATCTTTGCCCGAACCCGATGGGACCCGATGGGACCCGTCGGGACCCGACGGGTTCGGTCGGGTTCGGGCTTAATTTCTATCATCTTACGCGTGCTCGGGCCGGGCTCGGGCCGGGCTCGGGCTTGCGCTCCGGTTTGCGAGGTAAACGAGCGGTCATGTGATGCGTTTCGATTAGCGCGAGAAAGATGCGAAAATGAATGCTGAGCAGGTGTAACGGAGGCTTGCCTCTGGTGATTACGTTTTGGTTGCACCAGCAACTAAAGCAAAGTCTGAAGTGTGGAAAAGTTTTGACCATGTTTATAATGAGAATAATGAGTGAATAATGATGACGCACCATCAGTGAGCGCAGGAACGTGATGAAGACATCTACAGTGGATTAAATCATTTTCCTCCACATAAACATGTAGACCTACCCTAATCTCTGTGAGTAAAGGTTTTTCAAATGATAACTAAATATTCATTGAGTCTTAAATGCATAATGTTGACAGAGTATTTACGCTAATGCTGGCATTATTCTTTTATTAAATAAAGCAAATCCGGCGGAGCCTTTATCTTAATTTCGTTATTGCCAAACACCCATCTTAATTTAAAATTTATCTTAATTTAATTTTTTTTAAAGACTCGTTTTTATTGGTGCACTGGTCTATTTATAGGTTAAATGAGCCTATGTCTAGAATGCTGAGATGTTACGATGTCACAGAGGACTTATTTTATTTCTTTATTCCAACTTCCAAGTGGTCTAGTCTACGTTAGTTATGAGTAAATTATGTTAAAACATTAATAAATGACTCATTGTTGACAAAAGGCAAAAGAGCTGTGTGCGTGCGCACATTTGAATAATGTCGGGCTGTAAACGGGTTCGGGCTTTAAAAAGCTGTCAATCAAAATGTACTTGTCGGGCTCGGGTCCTGTCGGGCCTAACTTTTAAGGCCCGATTACAGCTCTACAGCAGATCCTACTTTACTCTTTGCTCTCCAAGAGCCAACCGGGTGAGGAGGACCATGAACTGGGCGAAGAAGAACCAGAAGTAGTTGAGGAGGAATCTGAGATGGTTACTACATTGCTGCCTCCAGGTTGTTCGATCTCTGACGTCACTGTCACCTGTGAATACGCTAAACTGACGGGTATACCTCCACTGTCCATCCCTGAGCTCAAATCCTTCAGCCTCCAGGGTGAGGAAGGCCACATCCCCGCATAACCCCATTACAGGTCGTAAAGAGATACAGGTGCTGCAATGGAACTTAGAACTTTTAACTAAGACACATGCAAGAAATTAAGTCTAAATCAGTATATACGCCTGTATTTACACAGTCCACATCCATGTATACAGATCCCAGTCAGGCTGATTTTGATAACCTGTCATGCATTATGAAACTACAGGCAATGAAATCAAAACCATTCCTGCTGGAGCATTCAATGGCATTCCCAACTTAGAGTGGCTAGACTTGGGGAAAAATAAGATTGTGTCATCTGGCATAGACCAACAAGCACTTAAAGTAAGTTAAAAATACAAGTTTACCACATACTGCAAATAACGAACACATAAACACCCTTTTAGAAACATTGTGAGCACCCAAATGATCCAACTGCAATTCACGGTTTGGAAGTTTTTTTTTTTTTAAATGCCACAAATTTGGCCCAATACTGAATGGCTGTGCTGCAAAAAATGGTGCAAATACTGTACATGTTCATGCCATTAAGTTGCATCAGACTTCGTGTGAAGAGATCTTATAGAAATCTTGACATGATCTGCAAGACTGCTGAACAAGGCTGTAAAGAAATCTCGCATCATGTTGTTGTAATTTTTAAAAGTCTGCTGTATGTACATAGACACATAACAGAAAGTATAAATAATCTGACTGTTGACATGAAATTGACCCATTCTTAATGTACAATTAAACTGACATGTACACGGGGTTTCATTTACACAGGTTTTTTTCTCGTGCAACATTCGGGCAATTGAGATTAAGTACTTTTCCACTGCTGCCCTTCGGTTCAGAAATTCATATGAATTACTTCATGTCTTCCAGCTGAACTTTAGGTGAATTAGAGAAGCAAATGTTTCTTCCATAACAGTTTAAAGCCATATCAAAACAGTACCATCCGCAACCCTAACAGTACTGAGCTTCAACATTTTGCTCTGTTCATAACCATATGGCTTTTACAGAAGTCACAAATCCAACTCAATAATACAAACACTATACCTACTTCTACTTGACACTTTTAGTAATGCTTTTTCAAAGTGGAAAACTTTAATTTAAGGTTTCAAAAACATATTGTAGGTGACCTTTATTTTTCGCACCTTAAGATCAATGACGTGATTTTTATGTAACTTTCTTTTAAGGGTCTTAAATTCCTGTCTCGCCTGTACATGGACGGAAACCTTCTGGAACAAATTCCCTCTGAGCTCCCATCAACACTGCAGGAGCTCAAGATAAATGAGAACAATCTAAAAGAAATCGGGGAAAACAGCTTTGAAGGTAAAACAGTTACAGAAATTGCTATGTATGAAAGGTTAAATGCTGACATTTAATCAGCTAATATTAGCATGAAATGTTCCTTACCTAATTTTGTACCATGAAAACACAATATTTTCAAAAATTGCTTCATAATTCCTGGAAGGTCTCGGCAATCTGGTTATTTTGGAAATGGAGGGGAACTTACCACAGGTCTTTAAGCCCCTCAAACATCTGACTTACCTTCGGCTAGGCAGAAACCATTTCCATTTCATTCCTTAGGGTCTACCTGCATCTCTACTGGTGAGTTTCAAAACAGAGGACTATTTCTAGAGTTAAGGAACATCCTGTCAAACAATCTTATTCATTTAACTGCATACAAGTTTGTGGGCTATAAACCAGAACTGGTTTGCTTTTACAGTACCTGTGGGAAACCAGTGGCACTTGAACAGCAATTATGGCAAACCAAAATTTGAAGCTGCTTCAAATTAAATCAAAAGTAACAACTGCTTCTGTTTATTTTATTCAATGAAGCAAACTCTACAATATCTCTTTGATATTTAGGAGTTGTACCTTGAAAACAACCTGATTGAAGACATCTCTGACACGGCATCACAAACGTCAACACCGTTGTGTTAAGATATAATAAATTAGATGAGTCAAGTATTGGACCTTTAACGTGGATTGATCTCAGGTGTGTGTCCCCAACAAGTTTAACAACGAAACCAATGTTAAGGCAAATATTGCTCTCATTTGTTTTATAAAATGCCTATTTTGCATTAAAAGAATTATGAAATTTGGTTCCAAATTATGTTGATGTTCAGCAAATATGTTTTTGCACTCAAAGATTGCATGCTAAAGGGGCGAACTGAAAATTTGAAGAACTAAAAAGTGGTACGTTTTCTGAGTGAAAACGTTACATTTCCTACAACTTAACATCAACAAAATAAGGTACACTGATTTTGTCATAATTTCCTGTGGCACAATGTTCTATTACCTTTACACAAATTACATTTGTTTTAATTTTAAGGTTTATCTTTTATAAAAAAAAAAGAACTTACAGTATGGTAAGAACTTAATTCAAGTTAATCAGTATTGGCTAATAAATGCAATTGTTTGTGCTATCAGACTTTGTCCTGTTATTAAAAAAAATAATAATAATATAGACTGGTTATATCCTGTCAATCAAAATGCATCTAAATTCAAGCTGTGTGTGAAGAAAAGGTCTCCTGTGGAATTACTTTTAAAGGGGGTCATATGACGTTGCTAAAAAGAACATTATTTTGTGTATTTCGTGCAATGCATTGTGTTTATGTGGTTTAAGATAAAAAAAAAAAAAAATCCACATAATGTACGTTATTGTTTCTCCTTTATTTCTCCGCCTTTCTGTATAACATAAGATTTTTTTTTTTACAAAGCTCATCATTCTGAAAAGCGAGGTGTGCTCTGATTGGTCAGCTATACAGTGCGTTGTGATTGGCCGAATGCCTCAAGCGTGTGACGGAAATGTTACGGCCCTTAACATACTGGGATGTCGTCTCCTGGCACGACAAGAAAAAAAAAAACAATAAAACCCATTTTAAACGAGGCATTAGTTATATCCAGTGGGGACATAATTACTAATTATAATGACTTCTACTGTCTTTTTATGAATTGTGTTGCGTACTGCGCTGCGTAAACATGAAACCATGTCTGCATTTGTGATTGGAGAAACAAGCGCTATTCTACACTGCTTAAAACTGGCGAAAATCAGTGTCAAATTCTTTAAATATGAAAAAGTACTTACAGGCTGAGTCAGAAGCGCCAGATTGTCCTTGCAAAGTTGTAATTGCCACACGTTTTAGAAACAGCCTTCCAAGGTTCAGGAACCAGTCTGAATATTTGGGTTGAACTGTTCTGGAACAGATTTCTAGTTGTGTCCTCTTTTGGAAGACTAAACAAAGTAGTTTTGCTCTGACAATAATACACACAGTGTCTCCACGACATGGTGGCGGCAGCAACAATACTAGATCGAGAATCAGTTACACACCTTCTTTTTTTGCGTAAACATTTGGGCCCTGTTATGTAAATCTTCCCACACAGTGATGTAGAGATGTGGGGACGTGTTTAAACGGGGCGTTTTAGGAGTCTTAACTTTTATAAAGAATACCTCTTTGGGTTTGAGACTTTAGTCTTTGCAACTTTGCAAGGGATCTCATCCATGCATGTGCAGCTTGTAACACTCCAAAGAGAAAGGAAAACTTGAAATGGCACCATATGACCCCTAAAAATTATAATTAATGATTAATTTGAAGGTATAAAAAAGCAGAACCACCAAACTATCAGTCAGTATCTGTATCAGAAGATGTCATTCTAAATCATCGGTATTGACGCAGAACGTTGGTACTGATTGCATCCCAATTTATGACACATTTTCTGAAAAAAGAAAAATTACCACCAAAGTTTTTTTTTTTGCGCAATATATGACAAAACCTTGAGGTCATGAGTGTATTTATGTCCAACAGGACGACTCTCATCTAGTTGCCCTTCGCCTCGAGAACAATTTCCTTGACTCCCGGAAAATCCCACCCACATCTTTCTCCTGCGTCCGTTCCTTGTCTAGTGTTGTGTTAAAGCCTCAGAGGATTAAGTAACTGCAAGCTTCTGTGCTATTATCATAAACCACTAAAAGGCCGTTAACATTAATAAACCAGATTCCTTTTGAAACGTGCAGTTGTCATTTTTGTCTCCCAAAAATTGCATTAAATCTCTGTTTGGGATGTTTATTTTCAGTCTTGTTTTATTAGCTTTTATTTATAAGTCAGATAAGACTGAATATGATCACCGCCTTGAGGATCATGGCAGAATGCTGTCGTTCGAGCCTGTCTAGACGTGTTTTTGTAAGATGCATGAATTAACTGTATAATAGTTTCAGAAGAGTAAAATTAGTAGACTAACTTCGTATTCTATGTTGAAATGTATTTTATTCTTGTCAACAGTATTAAGTTTGTCTGTTGTAGTGAAGAAAAACCGGATGCGGTATTTTTTTTTTTACTACGTTTATTACTGAGAACTGTTATATATAATTGCAAGATATCTACATGGTTAGAATCATTTAAGTGACAAATTTTGTATTTGCCTAGTTCAGAATTCAGCGGGAAAACCAATACAGCTTCAATAAAGACTTTTCCAATGTATTTTTCTATTCGCATTATTACTCCTTTTGTCCAAATGTGAGTGTTAAATTACACTATTACATAAACAGATTTCCTGAAATGTCTATTGTCTTTCTTCCTCAAAAGATCCCAGTGTAAAGCATCTGTGCTCTATAAACGTCCGACAGAAATCCTGTGCTAATGCAATCACTGCAGACTGAAACACATTAATGATCTGACTATGACATCATAGTCTTCCGCTCCTTCTCAAGTTCTTCAGAAGATTTTGAGCTCTCACTCCATCATCGGCAACAAGATTTGGACGATTACTGAAAAATGCCTCTGAGGTTGAACTGGGGTTTCGGTGATTTTAGGCTACGACTAACAAGTGGGAAAGAATAAACAAACAAAAGAGCCTGGAAAATGTAACAATATGACAATAATAATAAAGTAATATAGCACTTGAATATTATTGTGCTTTTGTTGGTTTTGATTGCTTCCATTGTCCTCATTTGTAAGTCGCTTTGGATAAAAGCTAAGCTTTGGATGACAAAATTTAAATAGAATGTAAATAACAAAACTACATTGAAATTTTAAAACTAGCCCCAAATCAAATGAATAAGTAAGTGTGCTCTTTCCATTTAATCATGATCCAAACAAAGATGCGTCATACATACAACATGAGCAGTTTTTAATTTAAATTAGATTGTACAATTTCGAAATTTTGATGCAAAAACAGAATGGTTTGACTTCAATTTTGTGAAACTATACATAAAAATATCTGCATGAAACAGAGGCTGAACGAGACGCAGATTCACTCTCTTCCAGCAGGTGGCGCTTAAAGCGTTTCCTTGGTTTTGGCTGTAAACAAAGCAGCACTGCACTTATTAACTTTAATATGCGTTATACAGAGGCAAGATGAAAAGAAAAAAAAAACATCTAAACTTTTCTAAAGACAGTAAGTTCCCTCAGACATGTATTCATTTAAACTCCTACCCCTAAATTAATCGCGATTTGTTTAGCATCTCAACCGATTTGAATCGTCACATATTTAAATCGATTTTCAACCGGCTCGCGTTTAATCGTTAAATCCCTAATATTAATGCATACTAATAAAAAATAAAAATAAAAAAACTTTAGTCATGTCAGTATTTATATTGCAAATTCACTTGTGTAACATTAAAACTTGAAATAATTTTTTTTACCCCATTGGTAAAGAATTCATTTTAAGGTTTATGCTTGAAACTAATAAAAAACAGTGGAGTGAGAAAAAGAAATGTAAAGCAGCAAAGCCAACATTTCTCAAGGCCGCACAAGTTTTTTCAAGGTCGATATATTTCCAACATGGTTCTGCACATCATGACATTACAACAAATAAAACTGAGGACATGAAAGACAAAGAATTGGAGAAAGACTGAGGGAAATTATTGTTTTTTTATGGCTCTTCCTGAAACATGCAAGTACACATTTCTACCTTTCCTGAACCGGTTCACCCTCACATGTAGTGTCGGTAATAGTATCTACATCCTTTTAAATTAAGGCACCAACTCCACACACCACAAACATTTATTGGTTTGAGGTTGGTTATCATTTCGGAAGGAATGCAGGCCAGTGAGACTCAGGAGAATGAAGGGAGAAACTATGAAACATAGGAACTTCCATCATCTCAAAACCCAAGCATATGTGGCGCCAGCAGTACTGCCCCGTGATTGAGAGGGGTCTCGTTTTGTGCTGCTGTAAGCAAACAGCACCGTCAAGTCTGGAAAAGCTATTATCCAACATTTAGGTTTAGATTAAAGGTCCCCCATGACTTGGGATTTACGAGACGTTGTACCATAAACGCTGATTCAAAGAACAATTTATTCAAGATAACGAGCATTTCTCTTCCTTAAAAGTGAATGATGTCATTTGTAATGTCTAACAATTTGAGTTGATGTTTTTTTTTTATATATCCCAATATATTTTAAGGATAAAAAGAGAAAAGCTGTTTTTAACTAGCATTTTATATCACTATCAAGCCATTACATCTCAAGATTGATGTTATATCTAAAAATAGAAAGGACAGAGATTATGCAATATTATGCACGCTGAAATATTTCAATGCATCAAAATTCATATAAAATTGAGACCACCCATTGGCGATGTCAAGAGTGAGGATATCCCACACTGGCCATTGAAAATTTAGCCGGACAAAACTGGCCAAGTTTCAAGTGCTGATGAGAAACATACGGCATGTAACAATGAGTGTTCAGTGCTAGTTAAGCATCCAGCAGAGCTGCGAAGCGTTCCTTCCCCTTATTCCCAGTCTGCTCCTCGAACCAGCAGCATCTTTTCCATCCTCATTCATTCAAGGATCTGCTTTGACGAGTCTTCTCTCCACCTTTCGGCTTTTGTGTATGCTGCATTTAAGGACCAAATCTTACTTGAAGAAGGATTACACAGATTCAACAGGTATGTTGTTTTTATCTAATTGTAGATTATGGAAGAGTGATTTCACCTCATTAAGCTTCTGTGAAGCTCCATTTCATATATATATATATATATATATATATATATATATATATATATATATATATATATATATATATATATATATATAGGCATTCAAAGAAATGTTTGAATAAACCAGACAACATATTATTAAATTAATCTGGAGAGTACAAATTCATTTAAAAATGCTGCTGGGAAACATGGACAGATTAATTCTTCATCATTCATGATGCTGAGCAGCCCAATAACATGCAACTTTCTCTAAACATGATCTCGGGATTTTTAAAACATAAATAAAACATAAACGTTTTTTATTCAGTATGAACTAATAAATCTTAAATATAAATCTTAAATAATAAAATGTTACCAAGTGCAAAAATCAAAGCAAATGAGTTCGATTTCTCATTGAACGTCAGAAACAATGTTTTTCATTTTGAAATGTCTTTAAACTGTGAGCCACCATCTAACACGATGATGACTAAGGTGTCCATAAACAAGAAGTGCAGCTGGTTCATTTGAACAACTTTTACTAACAATTACCGCAATTATTTACATTTTGCCTTCACAATTATTAATGCTGCTGAACTGCATCTGATTCAATATTGTGCAGCTAGATAAAAAACTGAATAACAATCAAATAACCCCCAAAATAGTGTACAAGTATGAGTGTAGTGATATTTCAGGAGCATCTGTAGTTATTGTGAAGCACTATGCAAGTCATTCAATTAGAATATAACTCTTAAACCTGTCATCAATTCCTATTGGCCCATTTCATTGCGATGCTCACTAATAATCCAATCAGGACACTTGGGATCCAATTCACATTTCTTTTTCATGAAACGTACAAAACAATGTAACATTTGCATGCCAAAACGTTCAGTTTGACAAAGCGCCTGTGTTCGTATTCGCAGGGCTAAACCATTTCTGACTGGAGCTGCACAATGAAGGTGCTTTTCCTACTCTCTCTGCTGACGTTATGTCACACGAAACCATACACGCCGATCAATGTCATGGATTTCATCAAGCATCATGACATCATGCAACAAGATGCGGGTGACTATGATGATGACGATGATGATGATGACGACGACGACGATGACCATTACGACAGTTACGATGATAACTTTGTTTCGGACTGTCCTGAAGGGTGTCGGTGCTCAAAGAGAGTTCTGCAGTGTTCAGATCAGGGTAAGAACTTCATCACGCTACTTTAAGGTACCAGTCATTGACCAGTCATTTTAGGAGGATTAAATAGTACCAATTTACAATTTAGTTTGAATGTTTTGTTTACCGCACTAACAGCATATTTTAATACAAATACACATTGAGACAGACATCTTGAGATGCATTAAGAAAATGGAACAAAACTAATGGCAAAACAAAGTACCGGTAATTGTAACTTTTTATCTTGCAATTTTGGCAAGACTGAATAATGAAATATAGTCACAATTACCTTATTTTTAAACAAAAAACAGAACCACGAGATGGAATTAAGAGAGAAAAAGAGTCAGAATTATAGGATAAAAAGTCTCAATTACCTTGTTATTTTTATTTTTTTTTACCTGTGGCAAAAGCAAACTTCCATAAGGAGACAAAATTAAAAAAATTATTAAATGATATAAATGAAAAAGCACCTCAAGATACCTGTGTTCTGTTAGGTCCCACTTGCTGTTTTCGAATTCAAGATTTTATTATAAGATTTTATTAACGCATCTGATCGGGATTATAATTACATATAAGGGTTTCCTTAAAACTAAATGATCAACTAGGCTTTCAGAGAGCCCACATAAACGTGCAGCTTTGCACATCCAAATAATAAAGAAAAGGGTATATATAAGTATATCAATATATGATATATAAAATCTCAAATTAATCATTTAAGATGAACGGCTTGTTTGAAGCAACTGAACATTTTGTATCGGTCTTAATGAGAATGATTTTTCAGGGTTTTTTTTATTATATGACTTTCATTTTCTTTCTTTTTGTCATTATAGGTCTGACCAAGGTGCCAAAGGACATTCCCTCAAACACATTGCTGCTCGATCTCCAAAACAATGACATCACAGAAATCAAGGAGGACGATTTCAAAGGCTTGGATAATCTCTATGTGAGCAGAAACACCCTCGTCGAATGCTTTCAGAGTCGTGATCTCATACTGGGTTTACACCAGGACATCTGGAGATGTCCTCTGCAGTGCTAGTGGGATTATGAGGAATGCTGGATGCATATTTGGGTGTTATTGATATTGAAATTTACTGCAGACTGTTTCATACTTGTGGTAAATATTTGCTCATGTTTAGTGGTAAAATGGTTTAATGTTCTTGCCAAAAAAGAAAGCTAGTAAGGAAATAAAATGCCCAAAAAAAGAGTCTACATCTTATAAACAAATCACACAAAATTATTTTCTGATTTTCCAGAAAATTACAGAATATTCAGAACTAATTATCCAATAATTTAGTTATTTGTCTACCAGAAAAAAAAATATCTATCTATCTATCTATCTATCTATCTATCTATATATATATATATATATATATATATATATATATATATATATATATATATATATTATATAAGGTTGTGGGTTCTATATATATATACACATCTATACATATCTATATATATATATATGGTTGTGGGTTCTATATATATATATATATATATATATATATATATATATATATATATATATATATATATATATATATCTATAAGGTTGTGGGTTCAATTCCCAGGGAACTGAAAAATAATAATAATAATAAAACATAAAAAAGTGTAGCCTGAATGCACTGTAAGTCGCTTTGGATAAAAGTGCATAACTGCATAAATGTTAATGTAATGTGGTTATGTTATCTACAAAGAATACTTCATATATTTGATGTGCAACAACGGCAGAAATTGCCCCAAAAAACCTTCTGTAGCCAGATAGATAATGCCTATAACTACCGTAGGTTCAGTAACTTTAGACATTTATTTTAATGTGCAACAACATTCAATACATCACACAAAACTAGTGTTTAAGAGCCATAAAAATGCATCCAAGCTGTAAAATGTTCTGATTACAATTCTCTTTTAAAAATGGCAGATATGTTAATGGCTATATGCATTCATGCGATGTGCTTTTTTTACTTCCCCTTTGGTTTTTTCGCAGGCCCTGTTTCTGCTCAATAACCAGATATCAAAAATTCACCCAAAGGCCTTTCGCAACACGAACAAACTCAAGATTCTCCACCTGTCGTACAACCTGCTGACGCAAACGCCCGAGAACCTTCCCAGCAGCATTCAATCACTGCGTCTGCACGACAACAAGATCAGCAGACTCCCCAAAGGAGCGTTTAGAGGAATGCAAGACCTAAACGTTTTAGGTGGGTCTCTCCTCAGAGATGATTTCAAATAAACATGGTCCTGAGTTGGTGATGTAGGACTTGCATCATTTCCCGATTCCCATTCCCTCGGTTCTCTCCATCATGACCTCGTCAGAACGGGTTATATAATGAGAGGATTGATTTTACACACTATTTATGTCTGATCTAAAGAACACTCTGCCTCCTAGTGTCTACATTAAGACCTGCATTCATCTGAGAATAAGGGATAACATAGTGTTATAGTTAAAAAAACGACCCAACAAAGAGTGATCCATGACTCAAGTCACAACTTTTTTTATAAATGAATATTTGCTTAGAGAAACAAGTGGTTTTTCTTTTCTTGCATCTCTAGAACTGAGTGCAAATCCAATTGCAAACAGCGGGATTGAGCCAGGAGCTTTTGACGACATGGCGACTCAATACTTGAGAATAGCTGAAGCAAGGCTTACAGCTATCCCTAAAGGTAAGTATTAACATGTTTTATGAAAGTCTTAGGCCCCGTCCACACGGAGACGGAGCTTATCCAAATCCGATCTTTTTTTTCCTCGTCTCAAGAAATATCCGCATCCACACGAAACCGCAAAATGATGTAGTATACATGCCAGACCAGTATGTGGCGCTGTAATTCTGCCACAGAGATACACTAAAAACAGAGAAGAAGACTTGGACTATGCTCATAAACCTTGCGCGTGGTACACAAACGAACATGGAACAATACATTCATTAATCAGTGTTAATGTTAGTTAATAAAAAGACAATCGTTCAGTGTTTGTTCATGTTTTTGTTACTGTTACGTGACGTAGAGGTGTCTGACTAGGGGGGAGACGTGGGCTGATGACGTCATCGTTTCAGAAAATATACGGATTAGCCGTCCAGACGAAAACGCAAAGACGGCGTTTTCAAATTTATCCACTTTGGGACCCGGTTTAAAAAAATAGCGGTTTCACCTTGCAAAAATGCCGGATCCGTGTGGACGAAACGCCTATCCGATAAAAAAATGTGTGTGTATTCACAGAAACGCGTCTCCGTGTGGACGGGGCCTTAAAAAGCATCTGGGTCTCAGAAGACAAAGTGCTTACAAATTTGTTGATGTGATGTAGCCCTAACAATACTATTACTGTCTTTCTACTTCAAAAATGAAAAAGTTGAATGTGTTAGTGTCAAATGTTCTTCAGTGTAAGCACACAAGTCTTTTAACGGAGACGTTTATTGATCTAAATCCCACAGATCTGCCATCTTCCCTCACTGAACTTCACTTGGACTATAACAAGATTGCCAAAGTGGAGTCGGAGGATTTTTTGAGATTAAAAAGCCTCCAAAGGTAAGGTACACAAACCCCTCCACCCTTGCGGATAGAAACAGAACCCACTAAAAGACGATGTCTTTCGCAGGTTGTGGCTTGACTTCAATCAGATCAAGTACGTGGAGAACGGAAGCTTCGCAGCCAATACCAAAGTCAGAGAAATCCATCTGGATAACAATAAACTGAAGAAGGTTCCTCCGGGCTTGAACAACCTGAAATATCTGCAGGTAAAACACAGATGTGCACGCAACTGAAACATGAACTAGACATGATGCATACGGAGACTGAATAAGCTTCACTTCCTCTTTTAGGTGGTGTACTTACATGCCAACAGCATCACTTCGGTTGGAGTGAATGACTTTTGCCCTACGAGAACCCGGGTTAAGAAAGCCCTTTACACTAGGATCAGTTTATATGCAAATCCAGTGAAATACTGGGAGATTCAGCCACCCAGTTTTCGGTGCGTTTCCAGCCACAATTCTGTGCAGCTGGGAAACCACAGAAAGTGAGCGAAAGCATCAACATCTTGCCACTGGAGGGCAGCATTATAATATTATCGTTTCGTGTCCTCTCGGTGATGCACAGGACGTAATTTATCCAAAATCCAAGAGTATCCTCGGTGATATACAGACTCGTTACTTGAATTTGGTGAGGATTTCAAACACTTTGTTTACATTGAAATCTTTTCGACTTTATAGAGACAGAAGAGCGGGTTTAAATGCATATTTTTTAGATCAGGTGCTAAATAAATTTGTAGCCATGTATTAAAGGTCTCCAATTAGTTTTTGTTTATAAAGGGTACAACTGTTTAGAAACAAAGAACAATAAATCAAATTTACAAGGCCAGTTTGTTTACTATTTTACTTCTTGTATTTTAGAGAACGGGCATTATTCACATGGTGCTTATTCACGGTTTTAGTGATAACAGCTAATTAATATTGCATGCTGAATTTGCATTATATAACTTTTTATTCTCTGAAAATAAAATACTGGACATGGACATTCTTGTCAGATCACAGAAATGATGAAAATTGATCTGTATGGACAACAGGGTTGGTTACGGTTTACACTGACATCTGCAAATCTGTTCTTGCAACAAGTGTTTTCTTAGCCAGCGGTGCGGTGTTATTCGTTTCCAATTCAGATATTGTTGTTTCTTTAGAAAAAATAAAGAAAAATACAACAGTACTGTACATCTGGTTGGCCTCAGAATGTGTACATCTGTCTGGCAGTAAGACCAAAAAAAACAAAAAAACTGCAGATGGAGACTTGGGAATACTGGGTTTAATACAGCTAGGCGATAGCAATGTGTGTTGAAATAAGGTTTATTTATTATGTTTAACTAGGGCTGCTCAATTATGTCAAAAATCATAATCATGATTATTTAGGTCAATATTGTAATCGCGATTATTTAACACGATTATGAGTGGGCCATATGACTAAAACTTAGTGAACTAAAACTATGTGAGTGATTTATTTAAAGATAGCAATTTATATATCAAAGATAGCTATGACTAGGGCTGCACGATATTGGGAAAAAATGACATTGCATCTGCGATATATATTGCGATATGAAATCTAATCAAATTTTTTCTTACAAAGAAAAATGGGGTAAGCACACTAACATTCTGGGGTACATTTGTAGCATTAGCCAAAAAATCATTCTAGGAGTCAAAATTATTGATTTTTCCTTTATGCCAAAAATCATTAGGATATTAAGTAAAGATCATGTTCCATGAAGATATTTTGTAAATTTCATATTGTAATTATATTAAAACTTAATTTTTGATTAGTAATATGTATTGCTAAGAATTCATTTGGACAACTTTAAAGATGATTTTCTCAATGTTTAGATTTTATTTATTTTTCAGATTCCAGATTTTCAAATAGCTGTATCTCAACCAAATATTGTCCGATCCTAATAAACCATACATCAATAGATAGATTATTTATATATATGATGTATTATGACCCTTAATGACACAATTCATTAAACAGTAATACAATAAAGACCAAACAAACCAAAAAAAAGCAAAGGAAAAATACAATAAAGATACAAATGAAACTAACATTAAAGTTGTTTATGCTAAGTATTAACAGCCTACTTCAGAAATGTAATAATCGAATGTAAAATAAAAAAAACAGCATCCAATGTTTCTTATTAAAGCTACAAAAGTCCTTCAGTCAATAGCAGTGAGTGATGTTCTCATTGTCTTTTGTTTGATTAATATTAAGATCAGCAGCAGGAATATTAGCCTGCTGTCACTTTAAGAGCTGCACACATCTAATTTACTGTTACGCATGTATTTCCATCAGGGTATGTACAGAATGTCTTAAGTTGAGTTTAATACCTTTTACTACCTTTTTTAATACCTTCAAAATATTTTTAATTCCAGCGCCACTTCAAGCTGCAAGTGTAGTGGCGTAAATCAAATCTCTTTCCAAATGAAATAACATATTGCATCACAATGTAACGAGGTCCTTATAACTTATCAACAACACTGGACTCAGAGATAAGAACAGAAATAAAGACAGAAGAGGAAGGAGACATCTTCTTCATAGATCATTAGTCAGTAAGTCTGATGTGTAGGCAATATAGAAAAGAGGAGGCCATGAAGAAAGCACAGGTGTTATTAAAATAAATGAAGATGATAGATTTAAGTAAAGCAGAGGGATTAATCAAGATGTCACAGTGGGCCTTTGTCCATAGTTTTGGCTTCACAGGGCTTATTGCTTTATTAGACAACCTTAGCCTGTAATTATAGCATTATTAACCTAAAGTAAAACATGAGTGAAACAAGTGTTGGGCTATATTTGACAGTGATAGATATGTCAGGACGGTTTGGTCAAAGTAAGATCATTGGTTCTCCAGCTGTGGCTCACTATTGGTGGTACTCAGGATACCATTAAACATACAATACAATAATTTAAACAAAATCCCCATAATTTATATTCGGCTTTATCAGAGCCATGCTAAGCCTTCAGATTAAGGCGAGACACTTCAGGTGAATAGGGTAAAAAAATAAATAACTAATAGTTATCACCTTGATTGATTACATTGATAATTGAAAACATTTTCTGAGTTTTCTGAAAAAACTTACGTTTAATTATGCAAATGAGGCAGTAGACTGGAGCTATTAATCCTGAATTTGGATAATTAACAGGTAAGTTAGTCTACTCCAACCTCCACTTAATTGAATCAATTTTCCAATATTATAGCTACTATCAACAGTAGGCTAAAGAATAAAATTATAACAAATGCGTGAAAATGTTCGAATACAAACAACTGTAAGCATATAGGTCTACAAACATTATACAGTCCCCCCAGGATTTCATGATTTTTTTGTGTGTGTGATTTTTGTGATCAAAATGACTGATTTTCCTGTGGCTTTTCTCAAAATTTGCAATTATATTTGCGGCATTTCTTATTGTTTTGCAGTGAAAATATACCACAGAGAACATTTTTCTAACACTGTTATGACTTTTCTGACTTGGAGAGCCACTGTAGGGCTCCAGACTAACGTTTGAGGACACCAGCACCAGTGCCATTAAGTTCTACAGAAGGTGTCTCCAGCACCCGACAGTAAAGCACTCACCCTAATCACACATCTACATCTCGGAGCAGTGTTAATTTTGACACGAAATTTTAATTTAGTTTTAGTCTTAGTCTTTTGACTATAATTCTTTTTAGTTTTAGTCAAGTTTTAGTCATCTGATTTGTTTTAATTTTAGTCTTATTTTAGTCGACTAAAATTGCTTGGTATTTTAGTCGACTAAAATTGCTTGGTATTTTAGTCGACTAAAATTGCTTGGTATTTTAGTTGACTAAAATAAGACTAAAATCAATAACAGATTTATTAGACAATTTTTTACAGCTGGTATAGGAAACAAACTTAACCAAAATATATAAAACACAAATTCAACTTTATTTCAACACAACTGTGTCTTTATTTCGATTCAAAAGCTTTTATGCAGCAACAAACACTGTCATGATAATGTAAACAATAACTAGCTGCCAATTGACCATCCATAAAAGAAAAATAAAGTTAGGTCCAGGACCTTAAAGCTTACAGCGGAGCCGAACAATAAGTGCATACATTTAAAGTAAATATTTAATAAGTTGGGTGGATAAAAAAAGTAACAAGATTTTATAAGGTATTCATTTGTCTAGCAATATTGTATGTTTTAAATACTACAATATTGCTAGATTAGTATGTATAATGATAGGATGTGAACATTCACGTTTTACATGACTAATATAGAAACATTTGTGATATTGTCAACAAGTAGAACATTATAAAATATACTAAACATTAGTATTAATCAAATGTATGTATCATAATATTACGTATTAGTATTGTGCTCTCATCTAACTTGAAGAAGGGGCTATTTTACAGTACTTTTCAGTTCGTAATATTTAATGCTACAACATCTACGCACTGCACTATTCCAATTTTGCTTAGCTCAATAAACAAAAGAACATCGTTGTGAAATTACATTTGAGAAAATGTCCGGGTTGCTCGTCTGTAAATGTCTTTTCAAATCGGTTGTGTTCTTGCCACGAATGAGCGCTCTGCGTGCTTTACACTTTGTTTTGTTTTGTTCGTCGTCAAACGTGAAGTGAGCTGTGGACATTTTGTCGCTCTTTTAGACAGTAGGGACTTTAAGCAACAGCTGCGAATGGAACGGCTACAGCGACCGGAAGTTTGCCGTCACACCGCTGTAGCCAAGAACGTAAAAGTCACTAAGCAACGGTAAAACAGAACAGCGCAACGCAGCATTAATTCATTTATTGAGATCCAAAAAAATATATAATTTAAAAAAACAAGAGAAGGATTGCTTTTGGCGTTAAATGACAATCTTTTGTCAGAAGAGGAGTTTTTAATATTGTATGATGTAAATAAGTCTAAAAACATAACATTTATTTACCTAACCTCTCACGTTGTAGCGACTCTGGCAAATCAGCTGTTCTCCCGTAGTAGACCGTTAAATTAGAACGTCACAAAGTAGCAGTTAAATTCGCGCAGGCGCAATACAACGCCAGAATGGCGTTGCCGTTCCACCAGAGGCTGTTGCTTAAAGTCCCTATCACCTCTTCGAATGCCGACTTCCCGGGAGCTCATAAAAACTGAAAACCTTCGCTTCACGTCTCAATAAGTCAGGCTCGGATTGGTTCTCTTCTCTCATGCAGTCTGTTCTGTTTTGCCGGTTCTTTTGCTCATTCCTCGCATCTCTCCCGTCTGCTGATTTGATTTTCGTCACAGTCCATTTTCGCCTCGTCCTTTATTCGTTGACGATAATGTCAATCAATTTAGTCATAGTTTTAGTCTCCATCAGTGCCTTCTATTTTAGTTTTCGTTTCGTTTTCGTCGGCAAAAATATATTCGTGACGAAAATAATGACGAAAATATTTAGTCAACGAAATTAACACTGTCTCGGAGACATCTAATGTCTGCATTTACATGCAAGATGTATTTTAAGAGTGCTTGCTCATCAGCAGTACATCTCTAATAAAATGTTTCCTGTCCGATGTCAAATAGACATTTATTAGAATGCATGTAAAACTGCTTCTGAGACCTTCATCAGATTACACAGCAGATGATTCCCAGATCTTTAGCAGGCGTCTTAATATATTACATCTGCTAAAATGTACTTTAATTCTTGTCATTCATAATGTCTAAATATAATTTAATGAATACAAAAATATATAGGCTATATTAGGGAGTTGTGTCTCCGTCTCGAGCAGATAAACTTAGTAGAGCGGATTTGTTCCACTTTTGGTTTGTTTATCCAATGTATCTCTTGTAAAACGGTCCTGATAAGAACACAAGTCCTTTCTTTGACTGAATGTGCATTGCTTCTAAGTCCAGATTCTGCAGAAATTTGCGAAAATTGGTCCAAAAACGTGCATTTCCCCATGTTTTAATTAGTGAATGGAAGTGAGCTCTCGTTCATGTTCGGCAGCAGGCCAGCCTGTTTCAGCGCATGCGCGAACGAACACCTCGCACGATATCGCTCAGGTCATACTCTCAACATATAAAGAAATCCACACAAATTTTTCAAAAAAGGCCTGCACTTAACACAAATTGAAAATGTATCTGAAAAAAAAATTGGGCGCGAAAATTTGGTACCTCGTCAGAGGATGTTTATTACTTTTTAATGCCCTTAATTTTGGCTTATTTAATTTACTACCTTTTACAACCCCGCGGACACCTGTTCATTCTCAACTTCACTGTTGGATTAAGACCTACCCGACAAGGGTTTACGTGAATGATCACAAATGTGAGTAATGACACATTTTAGTTTTTTGTATGTTTTTTGTATTTTACTATTTAAGCATGTACCTTAAGCTAAAAGTTGAATTTACATGTCTATGTTCAATTCCGTGTCAGAGCACATGCACAGAGAGCCTCCTGAGGTTCAAATTAAGTTTTAAATACACAGATAAATCTAATAAACTTTAGTAAACCAGGCTAATCCCATTTTGTGAACTTTACTGATTTGCATTGAAGTTTGGGCATTTATGGAAGAGTGAAAGCGCAAATTGCTGGAGACAAAAATGTATTAATTTCACATCTCTTTTTAATAAAGTATAATTAATGTATATAATTTAAACAAATGTGAATGTCAAAAAGGGGTTTCCAGTTAACAGCCATTATGACTTGAACTTTTCTCCCATTTTAGTTAATTGGATGCTGCTAATTCAATCTATAACGGATGCTTTCTTAGGGAAAATCCTTTGGAATGAAGTATGGCAACTCTTTAGTCCTACAGAAATCAAACCAGTCCTGGATAATATAACTGTAGCTCAACTTGGGTCTCACTGTAAAAACAAATGATATACTACAGAAAAACTGCTAGATGTGACAAAACTAATAATCAAAACTTAGCTGAATCATTTCTTTATTTTGTGTTCCTCAAACTTAATTTTGGGTCTGAATGGGTTAAGATTGGGGGGGTGGGCTACAGAAAGGGAAGAGAGGCTCTGCTCAGGAAACATATGGAACAAATCTTCAGGTTGGCCTGATTCGCTGCTGCCACGTCTTGCATACCGGCGTCTCCAAAAAAAAAAAAAAAACCTCACAACAGGTTTGGATCATTTAGGATCGCTGAGCCCCAGAAAACACCTGAGGGATTCAGACACAGATTTAAAATGGTTTAAAGCTACACCAATACATCACAATCAGCGTAAACCCTGATATGATATTATCAGAGATTACTGTAGTTCGATGCTTCAGATGCAATGTTTTTATTGAGCTTTTAATAAACCTTAGCCTCTCAAAGAGCACATGAGGATGAATTCTTGCAAACGCAAAGGTGGCTTGTGTAAAATGTGAGCACATAACTATAAAGAACTGATCTTTTTTTACACACACCTCATGCTTTTCCCCCCATCCGATTTCCCTCCAGAGTAAATGCCTTCGAACTAAGACAGAAAACAACCGCCCAGCTTGTTTTTATCAGCCTTTTTCAAGAGGGCCACCAGACCACTTCCCTCCTCTGGAACATTTTCCAAAGAAATAAACACTGTTTTGTTCAGACACACATTTGTGCATTCCGTTTTTTTATCTTTTTTTTTATTTTAAGGTTCAAATGGTCCATAAACTATAAATCATGGTCCTTGCACGCAGGTAAAACTATGACAAATGGTGTTTACACCAAGACTACTTTTGTGTCAGTCAACAGTAAAACATTTAACTGGAAAAATATGTCGTTAAAACGCAAATCTGATTGCAAACGTCTATTCGCACTTCCTAGTCAATAAAGCACAGGTGTGACAATTAAAATGCAATGCATGTGTTCATTTGCATATTCCCCAGAAGCAATAGTCCAAATATTTGCACACTGCTAAAAAGCGTTGCCCATGCTTGTGTAGAATGCATGCAACTACTCATCTATATTAAAGTCACATTATGACAATAAATAAACTAGGCAACATTTCTCAAAGACCGAAAAATTTGGCTTGCACAACACATTTTGTTCAGTTTTCACCCCCTTCCTCACAAAAACGGCCCAAAAGAACCTCTTGGGATCCCAATCCTTTTTTTTTTTTTTTTTACCCGCAGTAGCATTCATGATGCAGAGACTTCTCAGTGTCTGTCATGTGGGCGGCAGCAAAAACAAATCTTCCAGCTGACAGAATGAGTGCTAAGGGGTCTGTCTTGCCAACTCTGAAAAAAACCCTCTGTAGATGGCTCATGAGAGACCGTCTGTGGTCTCAGATACAGTACAAGCACTGGAAAAAGTTGTCATGTTGCAGAAGGCCTCCATATAGTGAGCTAGAAATGTCTAAACCAATTAAATTGAACCCACTTAATCAATGCCAATGCATTTTAGGCCATCGTCCTTCTCACTTAATAAATATGTTGGAGGAACACTGGCTAGTTCGGGTTACAGTATATAGTATAATATTTATTATGTAGAGTTAATATCACAGTTTAAATCTTGCATAACATTAGCTGCACTAGTGCAACACCTGTCAAAGAGTCTGGCCTTAATTTAGTGGGTTACATTTTTACTGTCCACATGCAATAATGTGGACTGGCTACTCCGCTACTCCTTCCAGAACTATGTCTGGAAACTTCAACCTCACCTCATCTCAACAAAAGGGGAAAAGAGGAATCAGATGAGACCACGAGGCTTTCCTGAGGTCACCGAACACATGCAACCAAACGCTTCCAGAACCACTTCCACAGTAAAAGAGGCAGATCTCAATCTCTCCCGAAACGCCTAATGCTGCCGCGGGGGAAACCACAGAGGTAAATCTTTCACGCTCGTCCCAGGAGAAAAAACATTTCCCCGCTTTAGGCAACATCGGTCAAGCTGAAGGGGTCCCCTGCTGCTGGGTTTCATCTTTCACAATCTCACTCGAAAAACAACCCCACAGGTATGACAACATGATTTTAAAGATCGTACACTATATAAGGCTGAGTAACGAAATCAAAGGTGTTACTTTAATTCTGATTGGTGTTGGATTTTATATAATTGGCATTAGTGTCTGCAAAATGAATTGAGCTATACTGTTCATAGAGGTTTTAGCAACCTAGATGCCAAAGTCAAGTACCATATTTAAATGGCAATGCATATCTAAAACTTGAAAATGTGGAAAATTGTGGCACATCTTTTCTCACGTTCAAAGGGCCAATCAAAATGTAAACATTCCTCTGGATGTAGTTTCCAGCTTTGAGAGAGAGATTACTATGATTGATTCATGAAAACGAGCTTCAAATTTACAGAATAAGTCATTATTTAATGGAGAAACATTAAAATCATAGCCAGCATACCAACATGTCAAAGATCTGCAGAAGACAAGAAAATTGCTACGGAAAGAAAGTTGGTCATACTGAGCAGTTACAGTAGTTAAATTAAATAAAAAAAATTTAACTCTGTATTTTTTGGATCACTTTTCTAGCTGCTTTGCCGTGTCATATTATTACTATGACCAAACTAAATTTTGTTACGTTTAGGAGAATGTTACATCAATTATAAATAATAATCCAAGAAAGCAGAGTTCTTAAATATTGCAAGGGAGCGTCCACCTCTCCAAAATTGTTGTTTGTGCTTAGAAGCACAACATAAAAACCTATTAATACTAGGTCAGTCGACCGCTGAGGTTTCACTTTCAACAGGCACAGTAAAAACCCCGCTGAGATAATTGATCCCAGACATTACAACAGAAACAAATATCAACATTTACAGAAAAATGTCTTATTTCCCAAACTCTGTGCAATTCGAGGTGCGAGTTTAGTCTTCTGGAAAAGTCTTGAAATCTCATTTTGGATCATTTCAGCTGTGATCACTTTCTATTCACATTCTGCTTCTATGTGGAACCCAGTCTAAATTCAATATTTTTGTAATAAAATATTGAAGATATTACTATTACATTGATTACTTCAGTCATAGCAATTTGATCTAAATGAATAAAAACACTCTTAAATACACAAGGTTTAGCATCAGCATTCCTAATAAACGTGTTCTTATGATCAAAATACAATTCTTCTTTGTGTCTGTTCCCAAACAGGAAACGCACAGTAAACCATGGCACCATCACACATCTTGACAATACTGTCTCTGCTTTTGCTTTCTGGAGTTCCGGTACTTTCTCAAGACTATGAAACCAACGATTTGGATTACGACACGGCGGACTCTTCGCCTGAAGATCCTCGACTTTCTATACCGGATTACGATGGCCAATTAATGTATTGGTATGAATGCGCCAGCGAGTGTTCCTGCCCCCCGTCCTATCCTTTTGCCATGTATTGTGACTCCCGAAAACTCACGGCAGTTCCCAACATCCCAGGACACATCCGCCACTTGTACATTCAGCATAACGACATAGAAGAGATAACTTCGAAGTCTTTCATCAACGCCACGTCCCTGAGGGAAATCAACCTCAGCTACAACAAGCTCCAATCATCTAAGGTGGATAAAGACGTCTTTAGTATACTCAAAGAACTCATTCAGTTACACCTTGAGCATAATAATCTGGAAGACATTCCTTCGCCTCTGCCGAAAACCCTTAAAAGGCTTCATCTGGGCTTTAATCAAATTTCAAAGATACCAGCTGACGCCACGCGCGAGCTTACCAAACTTACAGTGCTGGATTTGTGCAGCAACAGACTAACAGATGCGGGGATTAAAGGAAAGATCCTATCTGACATGAAGAGCCTCATGCAAATCAACATGTGCAACAATAAGCTCAAGTCCATGCCAGCGGACCTTCCAGAATCGATCCAGCAGATATCGCTGGAAAACAACTCAATCAGCTCCATACCGCCAGGCTACTTTAAGAAGACCCCTAATCTTCTGTCTCTTCGCATGCAACACAATAAACTCAAATCTGTTGCATACAATGCCTTTAACCTGTCCAAACTAATGGAGCTCCATTTGGGCCATAACCAGCTCTTCAAATCCTTTTTCGTCCCCAGGACCTTGGAACATCTTTATCTGAATCACAATGACTTTAAAGGTAGGATTGAATTCGTTGACTAAAACATGAAGGCTTCTTGAAGAAATGTCAAACGTATCAATCTAATGATGGCATATGTCTCTTTGCAGATCTGAATATCTCTCTGATGTGTTCGTCACTGGATCTTGGCAACCCTAACATGCTGACCTACATTCGTCTCGACAACAATAAGCTGACAGGACCAGTGGACTACTACGCTTACAGATGTTTCCCAAGGCTGGTAATGATCTTTTATGGAAGCCAAAGGAAGGACGATGAAGACGACTCTGAAACCAAAAAATATGAAAAACCCGACCGACCAAAAAGGCCTGGAGGCAACAAAGCTATCAACTAGATCGATTATACAGATTTGGCAGATATAGTTCAACACACCAAACTATTAATTAATCCAAAGTATAAGACTGAGAGATAATAAAAATACATATATTAGTGGTTTTAAACATTCTGTTTGATTTTCTGCTTGCATGGTTTTGCTTTAATGCATCTTAATTATCATAAAACGTGTCCAAAATTGAATTGCTATGTACGGAAAGTACAGATTTTCTTTTTCTTTTCTTTTTTTGCACAATGTCACTTTTCTCTCTGTGAATACAATATAAAGCATTTATCTACACTAAGAACACTGCATTGCAATGCATGTGAATTCCTGCAAAATTTAATAAATAGCAAAACTTTTGTCTTCTGCTGACATTACTGTAAAATGCTACTGAAGCCAGAAAAGTATCTAAGAGGATCTAATATAAAGTAAAAAGTCAAATAAACAATATAGCAATAATATTGCATGCAAATAAAGTGATAGTCCATTAGTTTAATGGAATAAACATCTTGTTGAAACCAACTGTAATGTTTGGGGCACTATACTTTAAAGATTCACTAGATGGCGGCATTTATTGGAAGACTTGTTTTTACAAAACAATACGTTTAAATATCAAAAATCATAATTTTTCATCAAAATCACTGAACAAATAAATTAGCATTCGACTGCGCTCAATTGCTACTAAGTATACAGACTTCTGTGACGGACTAGCGGTTAATAAAACCTCTAACTATTCAATAATAAAAACAAGTATTTTTGCACAATCTTACACTAGAGTAGGGGAATTACATTTAAACATCTGAGATCCTCCAAATCAAGTCCTGTGGTGAAGAAACCACCCAGATGGAGAAATGAACCACAGACGAACAGCACTGTAAAAACATTTCCAAGTATTTGGCCCTTTTCCCAGTACAGTCAATTTTTACAGGTTGGCATAATTGTTAACACACCTGTAATGTTATTCATTCTCTATTTTCATCTCTTCATCTCCCATGTTTATTTCGAGGGGCCGAGGTGCAGAGCGTCACATGTTTCCCATTAAATATGTTTTTCTTCACTTTAACCGTAAAGTGTCTGTTTTATAGAAGAGCTCTGTTGTTCTTTTGTAATTCATTTTATTTGGTTTTAATTAAATGTATATAGGCAAACTTGTGAAGTTCACAAACAAACTGAAAATGCTCAATCACAGTTCAGATACAGTCATGGACAACTATTAACCAAAGAATTCATCCTAATGTCCTGTTATCTATAAACTTTTTCTTTATGTCCTGGTGGTCTCTTATAAACAAACTAGTAACGTATCTGCCATTAGGGCTGTCACAAATCGATTTCCCATGTCAAAAAAAAAGACGTTTCCTTTTTCAACGTCAAATAATGGACGAACGTAAAGAGAGCGCTGGAACCAACCAACACTTATGCTGGGCGGCACGAGGCAGGCATAATGAAATGTGCAAAAAGGCTTGGGCCATTACAAATTTATTGGACAGGAAAACAAGTCGATCAACATTTTCGAGGTCCAGAGCAGAGCGTTTTTTATTCACTATATGTCCAGCTGTTGAGAAGACGCGCTCCGACTGCACTGATGTCCCTGGGACACTCGGGTACAGCTGCGCAAGGTTGGGGGTATTACTGCCAATTTTCCACCACAAAAGCCGGTTGCTGTCAGCTTCCAATGGTCCCTTTCATAACTCGGGCCTACCGCACTGCGAGACCTCCAGACGAGAGTAAATGCTTCTTTACATTGACTTAACATTGAAATCATTCGTGACAGACGCTCTATTCGCACTTGGTGTGAACGCAGCATAAGAGGTCGCTTTCGACTTCACTGGCACGTAAAATTGCTGGTATTTTCTTTCTAGCTTTTTAATTGTTGAATTATTTAAAAATTAATAGTGTACATATTTAGTTAAAATGTATTCCCTATTTTCATTTTCGAAACTTTTTTTGGTTGGTCTGATCAATTGTGCAATCGATTTTCGAACTAAAAGTGACAGCCCTATCTGCCATTGCCATTAGCCCTTGATAGGCTCAGGGTGGGATATTTGAAATACTATAATATGGTGCAAACACATGTTACATTAAGGATACTTTTGATATCAAGTTTTGCTGGTTAGCTTTGTCCTTGACCGGTTACAAGATGACCTACAATCTAAAACATTTTTGAAATGATTTTGTTCAAAATAAAATTGTTTAAATTAAATAATAGGAAATGAATATAAAATAGGAAATATACAAAGACAGTTTACTACAGAAAACTACAGTTCAGTTCAATTAACTACAAAAAAAACAACAACATTAAAATGGTTTAAGAACTGGTAACTTAAACAGGGTTTGTACAGATACTGCAAAATACAATTCCAGGACTTTCAAGTACTTTTTTGGTTTTCAAGGACTAAAATCAGATCTCACTTATCAATCAAATTGTTATCATCTTTCAAATTGTAATAAATAATCTAACACAACAAAATGGTACAAATAAAGAATGCAATGACTGACTGTGGCAACTTCAACATGTGAAAGGATACTATGGCAAAGTTATCGCTTTCCTTTTTCAAACAAATTTTTTTTCATGAATATATGATTGAGCTGAAGAATGAAAGCTATGTCATACACTATCATATGTGCTCATAGACACTAGGGGTGTGACAGGTTTACAAGGTGTGACAAAATGCAGATACTTGGTTCACTTAAACAAATCAATGTTTTTAATACTTTAAGAAGTATTCAAATGATAAAATATTTGTCTTTTAAATCACAAAAAGTATAACAATGCAGTTGTATTTTGAAATGTTTTAACTAATCTAGAGCTTAACTAATGATTATACATTGTCTAGACAATATCGATATTAAAACTTATATTATATAAGTCTTATATTTAACTAATTTTAACCTCATATAGCTAAAAAATAATAATAATTTGTGACGGATTGTACATAGACCTTAAAAGTATTTTTTTCTTAAAAAGTGCAAATATGCAACATGAGGTAGGCCTATACGAATTAAATTAAATATTGTGTGTTTGAGTAGGCCAGTGGTTCCCAAACTTTTTCTCCCGGCCCCACCTTTTGTAGAGTAAAAATATTTTAAGTTTCAGTTTGTTTTGCAAAATAATCTGCTGATTTTGCACGATCCCTCAATTTGGAAACCAGTAGAGCAGGCGATTTGTGCTCTATTAATTCGGTCTGTTACGATGCTTTATGATTACTAATGCCTGTGTAGTACGGCGTTGCACACAGAGGACAAAAATGTTCATCCTCAACCCTTTATCATCATTTGTGTTCAAATCAAAGCTGACAGAAATGGATTTGTTTTTGTTTAATGCTTGTCCATTTTATATATGCATTTAAATTTTGGATTCCTTTAAAACGGAATGTGGAAAAACAGGTTTTATTTTGACTATATTTATATACAAAAGAAACAATGAGCCAATAATAATTGTCCTCAAATAAAGTATCAAAACCAAGTACATGGTTTTATTGAACAACACTGTTAAAGGGGGGGTGAAATCCTATTTCATGCATACTGAGTTTTTTACACTGTTAAAGAGTTGGATTCCCATGCTAAACATGGACAAAGTTTAAAAAATTAAGTTGTACGTTTGAAGGAGTATTTCTGTTCCAAAAATACTCCTTCCGGTTTGTCACAAGTTTCGGAAAGTTTTTTTCGAGTATGGCTCTGTGTGACGTTAGATGGAGCGGAATTTCCTTATATGGGTCCTAAGGGCACTTCTGCCGGAAGAGCGCGCGTTCCCGTATAGCAGAGCACTGAGAGCACAACAGACTTCACTGATCAGAGCGAGAGCGTCGCGAAATGTCACAAAAGGAGTGTGTTTTTGGTTGCCAGGGCAAGACAACCCTGCACAGATTACCAAAGAAAAAACAGCATTAAGGGACCAGTGGATGGAGTTTATTTTTACAGAGCATCAACGGAGTTGTGCAAGTGTTTGTGTTTGTTCCCTGCATTTCTAAAATGCTTGTTACAAACAAAGCCCAGTTTGACGACGGATTTGCGTATCGTTTATTTCTTAAGGATGATGCAATCCCAACGAAAAAGGGTCACGATTGTGTGTTGGAACCACAGGCGGTGAGTAAAACTGCTTCAAATATCTCTGCCTCCTTGTTAGTGCGTCCGCCTCCCATCGGAGACCCGGGTTCGAGCCCGGCTCGGAGCGAGTCGTTGCTGCTGCTGCTCTCGTTCAGTTTCAGCCTTCACAGCTGTCACAGCTTCCACATGCTCTCAACGCAAAAGCTTACTGGCGCTCGTGATTCTTTAGCTCCGCCCACACGTCACGCCTCCAGGCGCTCGTGTTTTTCCGGGAAAAATCGGTACAGACTATCTTTCTCTTATGAATATAATAAAACTAAAGACTTTTTGGAGTTATGAAGGATGCAGTACTACTCTATAGGTACTCAAGATTAACAGGATATTGAGTGAAAACGAGCATTTCACCCCCCCTTTAAATACATAATGTAATATGCCTATATTATAACAAATACCTGCAGAGGGCGCAAACGGCTTGGTGATGTTTTATGTGATTAAACGACATTTAAATCAATTTAATTTTAATATCTGGCCACATGCAATTCCGAAACTTTTATTTCGAAACCGTGATGTACAATAAATCGCATATTTAGAAATATCTTGACGTATTCTCCTGTGTTGGCAAAGGTTTAAATAATTTACGTTACAAATCAAGTGAGTTTTCCCACATGAACGTTAAGCAACCTGAACTCACCGCATATGCAGAGGAGTTTAGCCCCTTTCACATATACAGTATTTACTGATAAATTACCATTAAGAGATCATTGGTGAACAGGACCTTTTCAAAAATCGTGGTAAATTCATTATAACAATCATATCGTTGGAAATCTTTGACTATTGCACCAAGCAGCTTTTTCAATGTGTCGCGCTCGAGACCCAGAATTCTTTTCCAATTCATCAGCTAATGCTGGTCTTGTATTCATAAGAGCAAAAACTTCTGATTGGCTATTAATGTTAGTGTAGTTGGGAGTGAAAGCTGTGTTCCTCACATACAGTGGTAGGTGAACATGAACTTGAATGTGATATCAACAAGTGTTTTTAAAATAGGATTCATTTTTTTTTTCCACAGCCAAACGCCGCATGCTGTACATCCGGCACTGTGCTGAAAAGCTTTAAGCCCTGCAATTAACCAATGTCTTTTTGCAGATTCCTGCAAATCTAACCAAGCTACTCTTTATCTGTAGTGAATTTACTGTTAAACCAAAAACTAAACAATGAACAATATAACAAGGTTACTGAGAGATGGACAACTGGACAACTCAAAGAATCTGGACCTGGTCTATCCTAATACCCCGTCACATTTCTGTGTTAACATTGTCCTCCCATTGTCTTGTTGCTTTTCTTGCTTCTCTGAGAAGCAAAAAAGATTAATTAGAAAAATACAGAGCTTAGAAAAACCAAACACGTTCCAAGAGATCAACATACATAAAATTCTGAACTACAAATCTCCAAAGCCTTAGTCCTTTTCGTTGCCTTCTGCTCTCTTTTACAAACTATTTTTTTTCCAATGGACCACAAACATGGCCAAACCCTGCAGGCGACACAGTGGTCTGATCAACTCAAATGGGAATGTGAAGGGTTAAGGTCTGTTCTATAAACTCCCACTTAAGGATCTCCTCTGGCAGCCTGTGGTGGGGCTTAAAATCCTGATTTGACAGATCACATTTTACTCACAGGCACCAAGAAAATAGCCAACCACTGCCTGCACTGCGCTTCTGCTCTTTAACGTGGCAGAACACATCCAAGAGTCTTGAGATACAATGGGAACGAGGTTGAGAATGCTCATATCAGCAGTCATAGTGGCATCATGTGTGCTCTCAGCATCTGGTGCACACTATCACACTCACAGGTATCACAGACTGGAGGATGTAGCACTTACTGAGGAAACCCATGCAAGGGCACAGAGGAATAAGGTAAACTTTGTGTTTTTATTTCATGGCTAATTGTTATCTTGTGCAAACGGTGACAGAACAGAATATTTAGAAATGGGTTTGTTTTTGTCTAATGCTTGTCCATTTTATATATGCATTTTAATTTTGGATTCATCGGATTTCATTTGTGTTTAGTTTAATTGATTTTGCTTGTTCCAAATTCAACATTTAACTAACCCATATATGACACATGGAATCTAATGCAACATATTAAATCATATCTATTATATTTTTAAAAAATGACCTACGGTAAATGTTTTAAATAAACTGCTTTAAAATGTTAATAATGCAAACTATTAAGGACCAATTCTCACTAGTTGCTTATTAGCATGCACAGTATTAACATATTGGCTGTTTATTAGTACTTATAAGGCACATATTAAATGCTTTATTCTGCAAGACAATATTTTAGATCCTCTCCATACCTAAACTTATCAACTACATTACTAACTATTAATAAGCAGCAAATTAGGAGTTTGCTCAGTGAAAACTCTTAATTAATAGTGAATATGTGTTCCCCATTCTGAAGTGTTACACATATACATACATATATACATAATGCAAATTTAAACTTAATATAAAAACTGATTAACATGTCAAATATATTCAGTATTAAGATTATACATTTACTGCATTGCAATTTAAAAAAAAAAAAAAATTATTACTGATTGTTAATATTTTACTATGTAACTAATGATTCAAAATTACATGTTTATTCACATTTATTTAAAGTATGCTAAGTGACTTAAGCCAAAGTAAATAACACCACACATTTACAGGTTTACATCTGTTACATTTCCACCATAAAATCAGATTACTTCCATGTACTTATGGTTTTGAAACCATACGGCTTTGTTCAAATAAACAGTTCTGTGTGGAAGCTGTCTGATTAGTCAGCAGTTGTTTTAGAGGAGTTCCCTCAGGCTCATATTCTCCCACCCACAGCTTCACACTAACTCATAGGTCTGACACTGTCAGGGTGATTTAACAGACGCCTGAAGACACACAGGTCCAAACAGACGCTCGCCCCAACAAGCCCAAAGTGATAACAGTTGTTCATGAACAGGATGTCAGAGTAGTATTCTCAAAAAATAACCTCTCATCAATTTCTCACCCACATGTCATTACAAACCCTCATGTTATGACTTTTTTTCATCCATGAAACACAAAAGGAGATTGTTTTCCATGCATTGATAATGAACAGGGTTTTTGAAGCTTCAAATCTTCAAAAAGGATGCAAACTTACCTTAAAAGTGTCATAAAAAAAGCAATACAAGAGCGTTCTGTGATGAAAAGGTACAAATTCAAGTAATTAAAAAAAAACTAAAATACTTTATTTCGGTACTTGGAAAAAATAGCCATATTTTTTGAATGCTACTAAATGATCCAGAAGCAATGGTAAACGGTTCTCTTGATGGGAATACTTTCGGTGAATAAGATAAGATGTCAATCTTTTTTCATGTAAAGCTCTCTTATGACAACTTATATCCAACAGTTATCCTTCATTGTAACCAAATACACAGGACTTTCTCCATCCTTCAGAATTCCTCCTTTTGATTTCTACAGAAGAAGATCACACAGGTATGGAAGCCCATTTCCACTACTGAATAAAAATAAAGGTATCTGTAACTTTTTATCTCACAATTCCAATTTCTTTATTTTTTTTTACAGTTGCGAGTTAAAAAATCTCACAGTTTAAATTTTTTTCTCAGAATTGTGAGTTTTTATTTTTTAAAAAGTCTTATTTGGTGTCAGAAATGGGCTTCCATATACAGGTCTGAATCGACATGACAACGGAACATATATTCTTTGTTTAACATTAATGCAAAGGTTGGGAAGTAAAAAAAAAAAAAAACAAGACATTAATTATTGATGTTCAACCTGAATGTGGCATCCTTCTGAAAAACTGTCCCAACTAATGAAGCCATTTTACAGAGGGCGACAGATGACACCCCCGATGACTCTACCCCATTGGCTCCTGGAGGAGACCCTTTAGGTAACAAATAATTGACACCTGGTCAACTGTGTGAAAAGAATGAGTGATGGGCTCTTTTTAAAAACCACACGTTGCTCACAAGAGCCATTATTTGTTCACGAGTTATGTCTATGTGAGTGGGAAGCTTCATTAACTTAAATTAAATTTTGTTCATGTTTCCAGACCTTCCAACTTGTCTACTGTGTGTGTGTCTAACTGGATCGGTCTACTGCGAGGAGGTCGACCCAGAGATGACGGCAGTGCCAGCTCTGCCAAAGGAGACAAACTACCTCTACGCTCGGTACAACAAGATAAAAAAGATATCAGCCAAAGATTTCAAAGATCTCGGTGAGTTCTTCCTGACTTGACTTGCTCTGGCATTCTCGTTGACCCCCCTTACTTTGTTGGGGGAAAAAATACAATCCTTGTGGACAGGATAAGGGATTGCCCCTTAAGGAGAGCAGGAGACAAACAGCTGCTCCTTTTCAGAAACAACCCACAATTCATTTCATCCAAAAGATTTCCAAATGTTAAGGGACATGATAGACAAACCACGATGCGATCACAAGAGATTGCGAGTTTTTTTTCCATTGCATAAAGACATCGATCACATTTTGGAACCACAGCATCCTACAAAACACGTGTGTTGACAAAAACTTGCAAATGTGGTAAACTACTCTGTTTGCAGCAGTGCATCATGGGTAGAATAAAGTTAGTTAGAGACCTTTAGGGGCCTAATGCATCAAAGGTTTAAAAAAAAAAAGTTTATTGGATAATTAGTTGAATATATATAGGGTATTCACAATTGATGTTAATAAAACACTCGATAATAAGTTGACTTTTGACAGCACAAAAAAAATAAAACTTTTAACAAAAACTACAATACCAACAAAAAAAATTAACCACGTGGACGGCAGGAGTGTCATTTCTACGCCAAACTGTCTAGGTGTCTAACAAATGACGCTTAACTTTCACATGATCAATTTAATGCTCTTCTGTCTATTTCCATTCATCCACTACAGTTACTCTGAAGAGAATCGACTTCACGGGAAATATCATTTCTGAGATTGAAGACGGTGCGTTTGCGAAGCTTACCATGCTAGAGGAGCTCTCACTAGCCGAAAACCAGCTGGTGAAGCTACCAATGCTACCGGCGAAATTAGTCTCCTTCAACGCGAACCACAACAAACTGAGGACCAAAGGAATCAAGTCAAATGCTTTCAAGGTAAAGAGCCACAAATTACACTCCCTGTTGGAAAACACTTCAAGCCAACGCACAACCCTTTTAGACTTTTTCCATTTCTAGAAAGAATACCCTACCGAATTGATTTAATCAAGACAATTTTAGACTTTTGAAAGACTATTTGAATCTTTTGCTCTCACTTCCAGAAATTAAGCAAGCTGACACATCTGTATCTTGCTCACAATGAACTGGAGGCGGTTCCTCTCATTCCAGAGACTGTCCGCACACTTCACCTACAGGTTTGAAACCCCGACGTGTTTTGAATGCTGACAAGTCTTCTGGAACTCTAACCCCTTCTCTTGCTGTGCTTTTTAGAACAATAACATTTCAAGCGTGACTGTGGACACCTTCTGCAAAAGTAACAACACCTACTACATCCGCTCCAACATGAACGAAATCCGCATGGATGGAAATCCAGTCAACCTCGGCCAGTACCCCAACAGTTTCACATGCCTGCATTCTCTGCCAATTGGGCGATACCAATGAAAACAGAATCAAAGGTACACTACAGTGAGAAGTCCTTGGATAGCAAATGATGATGACTAAAACCGAGAAGCAAAAGTCATTCGGTCTCCTGGTGCTTGAGCAGAGACGACTGTAGAAGCTAATATCATGAGAACCTGTATTATACATCTAGTTATGTAACAGCTGCCCAAACACTTAGATTTCCTCTTGATATTGACGTTGTAGATGAACCTGAACTGCAAGTCTTTGAAAGAATAACTTCATATCCATTGTAAATAACCACTGGAGGCTACTGCTTTGAAAAATGTGAGCTCATGAAAAGCTGCAGTCAAGCTTTTAGTATTCCTCAGAACTCTGTGAATTTCTGACACCTCTAGTACTGTTAAATGGTCTTTCTTTAGCTGAAATTAAGATGCCTGCTAAGTTAATTAGAAGACGAGGAACTCTTGCCAAATTCCAAGTCACTGATCTTTCCCAGCTGGCTTTACTTTAATATTTTGAATATTATTTATATGCTAAATTTGTAATTACTACCTATATGTGAATTAAACATGAATAGAGTGTACAGTAAAGCATTTGTATGTTATTTTTGCTTTTGTAGGTCAAATACACTTTTATTTCTTCCTAAAAACGTGTGACTAGTTTGCTTTTATCTTTTACAACTATGCCAGACTGTAGATTAAGCAAAAAAAAAGAAAAAAGAAAAAAGGCAGTTTCAAAAAGAGACCAAAACAACTGTCTGCAAATTGCAAACCCAAATATTTTGCACACAGAAACTTCTGGAAAAAGTGGGGTAATATTGTTCCATTTAACCAGCCAAATTGGCAGCGATCACAGCACAATGATCCAAGCAAAAAATGGAATGTTTTTCATATTGACTCGAAGGCTTTATTCCCAAACTTTCACTGCCATCGAGTCATGGAATGTGTTCCCAATCTGACATTCAGCAATCTTTCTCATACTCTTGAGTATAAGTCTCATGATATATACATATTAGGGGGAAGTACTTACAAGAAGAGAAATACAAGTGGAGAACTTTGTTATTCCATGTAGAATCTTTGAAATATTTCTCTCAAAGGAATTCATTAAACCAAGTGTCTTTGTTTTGGATACTGATAAAAAAAAACTACTAATAAAAGAAAATAAATGTATAGCCGGAATGCACGGTAAGTCGTTTTGGATAAAAGCGTTTGCTAAATGCATAAATGCAAATGTGGATACACATTGGACTAAATAATCATATTCCTTATTAAACTTATTAAAATATTAACTTACTATATAAAGATTTAATGAAAGTGATAGAAATACAAACCTTTTCCATTACAAATTAGATTATCATCATAACAACAACAAAAGTTTGAATAGTACCAACTGGACAAATCTCAATTTAAATCGAGTCCCTTTTTGTTTAGTTTGTGTGTAGCTGTGATTAGATTTCAATAAAAGTCACAACTAGTTTCATGATCAATGAGAACTGACATTGCTGTCAATTCTCAATACTAGTGATCGACCGATATTGCTTTTTTTGCAATAAAAAGGTATATTGCTTATACTTTAGATGACCTAGTATTTTCTACAATCAAATAAATATTTATTAAAAATATTTAAAAGAAAGTAAACTATAACCAACAGGGGACTCAGTATTCTGGGAAGTTAGGAATCATATTTTTTCTAATAAAGTCAAGGTAACACATGAATATGACAGTGGGCAAATGCGTAAAGCTCTGCATAATTTGATAGATTTATCAAATAGATTGCAAGGTTTGTGAAATGTAATTTTCATTAGCCATTCAAATATTTGTTTAAATGATGTAAATGCTGCATGGTGACTGTAAATGAGAAAACATTATAATGTTTACCTTTCCATTACTAAAAATATAAAAGGAATCGTTATAATACTTTCTGTATACATTTTACTTCCTTTGTTTAACGCTGCCATTGGATTATTAAACAGACTTCTTTTCATATTGGAACTGTTAACTGTTATTGTCCAATGCCAATTTAGGAAAAATGCCAAATATCGGCCGATATATCGGTCGACCATTACTCAGTGCTCAAGTATTTGTGCCCATACATAAAATGCCAAATATCGGCCGATATATCGGTCGACCATTACTCAGTGCTCAAGTATTTGTGCCCATACATAGTTGGATGAGCACTTTATTCCCTGCTTCTATTCCTGGTTACCTGAAAGTGCTGAAACGTTTGACGCCTCTCCTCACATCTCTCAGAGAACGTCCTCAAGGTCCTGAAGAACAGAAGAAGGTCTTTTGTGTCCTCCACTCTGCAAACAAGATGATATTGTTACATTAATACCCCAGAACACCAAACATTGATTTGCACACTTTGATAAATAAACATTTTGGTAAATTCTAATTGGATTATTTGATAAGAAAACAAATCACAAGGAAATATCCTCCACATACATGGTGTATTTGTGATTAATCCCATTCACAGGCTGACATTACGAGACATTTTGAGATTTTCCATAGATTTACCAGGGGCCCAGAAAACTGTGGCACAGAACGCAACTTTCCATGACTCTCGAGTCTTGTCTGTGAAAGGCCGGTGCTGTAATGTGTGATGGAAAAATGGTACGTTTCTCAAAACGAAATGGATCCACTCCAAGAGTAAAAGACAGCAGCTTAATGGCAAGAGTTGGAGAAAAGGCTCCCACACAATTAATGTCCACCTTAAACTTTTTGGATTTGGGTGAGCTGAAAGTTTACAAACATTAATCAGCCATCTGGATTGACTGACGTCTAACGCTGTTTAAAAGAAACCACAGACAAATCAACCTCGCCGACGGATCTCATTTTGTAATACATGCATTTCAGATTTGTTGACTGGGGACCTTGAATCTGAAAAAGTCATTTTAAAGAACGCTTACCTTTTAACTTCGAACAGACTAAACACACCGAATGCCAGGATTGCTCAACAGACCGATTAATGGCAAATCAATGTTTGGCTGCTTTGTATAATTTCACTAAATTTGCCCCTTCAGTTTTACTCATTTGCTTGGTTATGCTGCCAAGAACCTGTGGTATGTGCTAATATTAGATTCATGATTTTATTTGTCACGTACAAGTTATATGACATACAACAAGCAGTGAAATGTAGGTCTGGCATAATCTTTTTAGACTGTGCAAAAAAATTAGAGAAAATATGTATAGATGTATAGGTTCCAAAAACCTGTGTGATTGTGCTTCGTTTGTGCTTTGATTCAAACTTCACACTCGTCAAAAATCAAAACATCAACAACAGAACAAAAGTTGGAAGCACAGCTATAGAGGATACAGTAGTTTTAGCGCTTTAAAACTTTCTCCACAGACATGCCTGAATCCACTTATGTACCTGACCACAAAAGTGCTCAAAAAATTCTTAAGTTTACACGGACCGTAATAGTTATAAAATGCGTCTTCCTGAGACGCAGAGGCAACTCAGACTTATGTGAGAATCATTATCTCCAGTATTTTTCCAAGTCTCTCGTGCCAGGACTCTCAGACCAGACAATATGATCCAGATGTACATTCAGCGACCAGGAGGCTGGCTGCACTTTAGAAAAGAACCCAAACAAATCGCCGCCAAAACAGCAGCATTGCTTCAAACTGTAATTTGTCATCCCAAGTGGAACAACCACAAAAGATCCAATAGTCATGCTTTTAGAAAACAAACTCTGAAATGTAAAGAAATTCATTGGTAGTTCAAATGTATAAGTGTAAAGCATTTACATTTCATGTGATATTATGTTGATTGAGAGATCAGTTGCTTTTAATCAATGGAAATGTACCATAAAGCTACAGATACAGGAATTGTATCACTCTAAACCAACGAATGAAGCAAATACATTAACTAGGACAGCAATGGTTTTGATCGATCCCTGAGGTCTCTGGTGGAGTCACCTTCAGGTGGTCCACACGTTCACTTTTTTTGGGGTGCTGTTGGCTGTCAACGACTTGCTGGTGCCATTTATTGACAGTTTAATGAGCGGGACATGTTATGGACCGTCAACACAGCACTTTTAAACATTAAATCCACACATCATTATGTGGGGTGCGGATTTCTTATGAACACAACTGACTGAACTGACTCATTACAGCACCAGAAGAGCAACCATCCATAGTTTAGAAAGAGAGATTACTCCACCAACATAAAAAAAAACATGCTCCTGCCGTAAAGCTGCTCTTCTCATTTTTGTGGAGTTTACCACAAAAAAGGAACAATACAAAACTGACAGAACAGAACAAAAAAGCACAATACAGCAACAGAACACAATAGAATAGAACAAAGCAGAACAGATGGGTAAAATCTGAGAACAAACTTTGAAGTTGCTAGCATGTTTTTAACATTTTTCTTAAGTTGCTATCATGTTTCTAGCATAATTACCATGTTGGTTGCATGTTTTTATCATGACTAGCATGCATTTAACGTAATAAGCATGTTGTTAACATGCATCTAGTATGATTAGAAAGATGTTAGTATGATTTAACATTTTGATGGCATATTGCTAATATGATTAATAAGTTGTTAGCATGATTCATAAAGTTTGCTAACACATTGTTTCCATGATTAACATGTTGCTAGCATGTTGTTTACCACATTGCTAGTATGATTAGCATGTTGTTAGCCTGTTTCTAGCATGTTTTTAACATGATAAGCATGTTGCTGAAGATCTGACCTGAGTTTGGTGGTTGTAGCTATAAAACTCTAGGAGGAGATACTGATTAAATTTTGGCTCAGAATAATAAATCCAGATTTTTTTTTTGCCGCATTACTAGAAACAGAATACAATGGAACAAAGCAAAAAAAGTCTAGAAAACGAAATAGAATAACAATAGATGGAACAGAGCAGAATATTACAAAATATAACAGAATACAGAGAGGAGAAGAACAGAACAGAATAAAACATCACAACAGAACAGGAAACTAGGGATGCACGAGCATGATTTTTCTTGGCCTCCGATACCGATTTTTTACAAGCCAAACTGGCCGATTCCGATACCGATTTTTTACAAGGCAAACTGTAAAATAGTAAAATATCGGTTTCCACTAGGGTTGTGCCGATAGACAATAGTATCGTGTATCAATGATAGTCAGAGATATCGACGTAAGCAGATGTCTTTGTCGATAGTCAAGACGATATTAGGCTCATTCTCCTATTAATGTATTACATTATGATAATAATAACTATTATCATTTTTATAAGGTGGCCTATTATAATTCGGCTATCAAACTGCCCAGCTATTTCACTTCAGCATCGTATTTCACACACGCACACACTCAGCGCGCGCACAAAAGAGGATTAGAGCCTGTAGTTGTTGAAGAAGTTGTAATGCTTTGACTCCGATAACTCGTTAAATCCATGAAATGAAAGAGATAGGAAATGAGGAGTTGGTGTCTCATACTGGTGTTAAACTGTTAGACTTTAATGAAATATACTGATTTTTGCAGAATATTTAGATTGATAACTTCCGTGCGCAGATGGATTAGTCACAGGACTAATATGCGATATGACAATTGCGTTCGACTATATATGAACTAGCTAATTTAATTACAGTATTTCTATATTTAACGTTAGTTTATCAGTATGTTTGAAAGTATATTTTTTCGATTATTGGTGATTACATAGGCTCTCTCTCTCTCACACACCTGCACCGTTTAAAACACCAAATATATGGCAATCTTACTCTTACTCCACCCATGCATGATAATATCGTGTATCGTCGATCTCACGGGCTGACGATATGACGATTTGAAAAATGGCCATATCGGCCAACACTAGTTTCCACAGTTAACTGTACCTAAAGCAGCACTGCGCTCACAAACGCTGCTTTATCAGGTATGATGAAATAAAAATGAGACCAATCGGACCAATCAACTGCAGATTAGCATCACACAAACGAGGGGTTTGGAAAAATTAATCGTTGAGCGGATCATTTGGGAGTCGTTGAACAAATAAGGTAAAAATAAATGCCAAAATAAGAACCTTTCATTACCCATAATAGGGGCACTTTAAAATAAACAACAGAAGAAAATAGAATACAACAGGAAAAAAAAAAGCTACAGCAGATATGGACCACATGCCTAATGATCACATTTATTTGTTAATTTGGCCTGGACCACGAATAAACAAATCCTTCAGCTGCATGTGCAACAGAAATCACTCAAACACACAAACAAAGCCATTATTTGTCTAATGATGGAATATTTTTTTTATTAAAAAAAGTTAATACTTTTGAGGTTATGTGGTATTTCACTTAAACACTACCTAATATGAACGGTCCTCAAGAGTACATCGCCGTCAGTCAATCAGTCGGCAGCGGATCTAACCTGATCTCACAACACTCGCCCATCAGAGAGATCTGATGAGAAAATCAGACCTCTGCAGGAACTATCTCGCTCTCCGTTAACAACAGCTGGTCAGGGTTCACTCAGCATTCAGCTAATGAGCCACTTGGATACTTTTTCCCCTCTTTTTGTTTGAATTTGTGTCTTTTTACAAGACTAACAAAGAAGAACACTCTTCCATGGTGTCTGGGAATTCACTTGCATGATGTTTATTTACACTGTAGGTTTTATGTTGTGTAACCTACTACGCAACCTGGATTTTCTCCAAATGTGATTTCTGTTGATTCAATTAAGCAAACAAGCAAGATCCAACATTTTGTGAAGAGTACATCCATCTAATTATCTATGGTATCCACTTACCTTTTTTTAAATAAATGTAAAAATAATAATAATTACTATTATATTAAAGGAATAGATTGACCAAAAATGTACTTATTCCCGGGCCATCCAAGATGTAGTTGTGTTTGTTTCTTGATCTGAAAAGATTTGGAGAAATTAGCATTACATCACTTGTTCAGCAATGGATGCTATGCAGTGAATGGGTGCCGTCAGAATGAGAATCCAAATAGCTGATAAAAACATATTTGTTTAGAGTTGTTTTGGCTTGATGTTTGATGTAAAAAATTTCCTAATGACCAATTTATCAAAAATATGCATCTTTTAATATCATTCTGACGGCACCCATTCACTGCAGAGGATCCATTGGTGAGGGACTGAGTGATGTGGTACTGAATTTCCCCAAAGTCTGTTCTGAAGGACAAACAAATATCTACATCTGGGATGACCTGAGGGTGAGTAAACATTCCTTAAAATCTCCTCAAAATCCCTTAAAATAGAAACACACCAATGATATTAAAGCTGTTAAACAGTCATCACTCTACCTGGACACAAATGCAGAGAAATCTTTGAATTCAACACCATCCACAACGATATTGAGCTCTGTAACTCTCCTGCGCAGAGCATCGTCCTCCTGGAAATAAACACAGAGTTAAACAACATCAGAAACACTCTTAATAAATAGCCTTAAACTGATCTGCATTTATGCATTTATTCCATCACCTGTCATGAAACTGATGGTTTATGGGATTTCCTCTCTTCAGGAAAGAAACTCTTTTACTTTTTTTTTTTATTGTTAAGACTGGAGCATGAACCTGCTTTCACTTTTTTATGTGCTTTATATAATGCTTCAAGTTTATTCTTGACTATTGACATGGTAAAGATTTTAAACTTTAAAGATTTTTTATTTTATTTTTTATTTATTTTATTTTTACTGTGACTCAGCTTTAGATGTTCCAACACAAATAAAACAGAGTTATATATTGATCTATCCACAGGTTGCCAGTTTAAAAGAGCTCAAAAATGTTTAGGGTGAAATCAGTCACCAACCAACATTTCTATTCTGAATTATTTAATGCAGCTGTGTAAATATTGGTGCTAAGGAGGTCGCTCAAAGAACTGCATTTATGCTTGTCATGAAGATTTCAGAGAAAGAAGGACAACAAAACACTATAATTGTCGAATCTACTCCATTAAAGAGACATTTTAAGTCTAATGCACAAATCTGATGTTGAAATGACAAAGTCTCGGGTCAAAATGGAGACATGCTGTCCTCTAGTGTTTACTATAAGAACAATCACGGCAGGCTTCACTGGTGGTTTAAATGGTTATGTTCTTTGCAAAAACGCAGCTTTTCTCTTCACAAGACATTAACTGATTTACTGGAGTGCTTTAGATTACTTGTGATGTTTTTAGCAGCTGTTTGGACTCTCATTCTGACGGCACCCATTCACTGCAGAGCATCCGTTGCTGAGCAAGTGATGAAATGTTAATTTCTCCAAATCTGTTCTGATGAAGAAACAAATCCATCTACATCTTGGATGGCCTGAAGGTGAGTGAATTGTTCAGGTAATTTGCTAACCATTCATAAAAAACACCAAAACCCATAAAACAAATTAGTATTAAGGATTTTCTTAACCTCATGGTTTTGTTGCAATCAGCTGCAAGACCGTGAATATCTTAAGTCCTAAAGCACTCAATCTACATCGTTCATCTGGTAGGAGAAAAATTTCAAACACCCTGCTTTGCAAAGAAGTATCCATTTTGTGAGCATTTTGAAAGTGTGTTAATTTTAATAAACAATACCTGTGTTAATACTGTTAAGTGCATGCATAAATATGAAGTGACTTCTTTGTACCTGAATCTCGGTCACTGCAAATTCAACCTGGAACAAAAGTACACTGCAGTGACCTGCAAGTCTGAGCTGCTGTACAAGTTTTCTCTCACCTGAAGAGACAACAGAAGTAAGTAAAAAAAAATTTTCTTGCAATAAATCGAGAAATTAACCTATATAAATGATTTTGTAATTAAAGGCAAATTTAAAAAAAAATCACTTTTGTGCAATGTCTTTACGAAACACTCATTTAGAGCAATCCCATTGATTTCCGTCTGTCTTCTGAGGTCTTTTTCCAGCTCTCTGACTTCTGTGATCAGCTTTGAAAGAGCGGGTTTCTGTGATCCTCCTCTTTCCTCAAACACTGACTTTCTGCAAGAGGAGAAAAAAAAGTGAAACCTTCAATGTATTTCCTTTTGTCCAGTCCTCAAGTGAACCATTTTCACTGTGATTATCCTCAAAGATTTCACATCACAGGAAGACAGTTTTGTTCATTATGTTTACTTTATGCTTTTGTTCATTTATGTCCAGTTTAGACTAGATCAAATCCACTGAAAGGTAGTCCGTACTAACAGTTCATGCTGTAGTCGATCTCCATGCTCTATGGAAATGGACCGTAAAATCTCCTCCTGTTCAGCCTCAAGCATTTCAATTTCCTGCTGGAGCATCTGGATCTCTTCTTCATATTTCTGCTCCATTCTCTTCCTCAATCTACTAAAAAGCCGTTCATGAAAATACATACAGAAAGAGAGAGAGATATTACATAATACACCCGTTTACATAGTATACATATAGCTTAAATTACATTTGCATGCTAGAATTGTTTTGATATGCAAAGGTCCTAAACTCAAGTAAAAAAAAAAAAAACTTTTAACTAATCTAACTTAAGCAATATATAACATTTCAACAAAATATACAACATATTTAATAGATTTCACCGCATGCTTTTTTCATTGCATTCTGTAGGAGACGGTTCATGTCAAAAACGCTGTTATAAATGTATCAAACCGACGTATTATCCTAACAGCTATCAATGTGTTAATTATAAACCTTTAGATTATTTTATATTGTTTTATAATAGCAATATTTCGAGCGTAAATCCGATGACAAGAGCTCGATTTGACAGAACAAACCAAAACATTAATCAGACGAGAGTCTTAATAAAGTCTAAAGTTGTAATATAAAGCTATATGTTATTTTTATATGGATCTAATACTTAAATAACTTAAAATCGAGCGTTTATAGGAATAAACTTACTTTTATCTACTCCTGAAAATGAAAACAGCGACTTCACGATTCTGACTGATTCAACTGAATCCCGCGTCAACACGGAACAAACCAAATGAGAACTGCAGGGGTGAAGATATATACAAAAACACACTTAAACATTTATCTAAATATAATTATTATGAAGCGGAGTTGTTATAAATGAATATATTTCTGCCTTTAATCATCGATGCGTATGAGATAAATCGGATATTTGTCTAATATTACTTCACTGTTTTGTCGATGGAACATTCCATAAGGATGCGGTACATTCGAAATTGGAACCAAATGCACGTCATGATGTCACAGCGGACGACTTACAGTGTAACATCAGTATATGAATGTGAATCTTCGGCATTAGTCTGTTTACTTTAGCGTTTGCTTTTATTCAGCCTCATGGAATATTTTAGGAACTGTTTAACTATGACATGTTAACGTAAGATACGTTTAAAAATAACACCATACAGAGTGTACTGCTGTAGTAATATGTAATACAGTCCCATGTCTTGCAAAATTTATATTTAAAAAAACAAATAAAATAATTTACATAAAAATCTTTTTGGTCAGGTTTTTTGATCAGGCTTAAAATCATTTGTGTTGTGTAACAAGTTCTGAAACATTGCTAATAAATACACATTTTAAATTGTGTTTTGCCAACTTTAGTAGTGTGCATAATTTTACACATTTTGTATGTTTTGATCATGATTTATTGTACATAAAGGAATTATAAAATGATTATTGTCTTATCTGTAGTGACCTGAATTTTAATATCATTGCATCCATCATTTAGAGTCGTAATTCACTGAAAATTGAATTTGCCTCATAGTCTTTTAGAGTCATTTACTCGAAGATCTTTTTCAGGACTGAATTTGTGTTTGATTCTGATGAAGAAGAGGATAAAGCCACAAGCAGACCAGAAGAACAACTTGAGGGGGGGGGGGGGGGGGGGCACTTAGAGGACGATTCAGGATCTGATGAAGATCAACAAACGTCCACTTTGAAAGAAAAGGCATACATTTTGATCTTTTCACTTGTTTTTAAAAGTTTATGAACCTTGTTTTAGCTTAACGGAGATGTTTCCAGCCTACATTACGACCCAACACAACAAGAACATGCTGCTTTTGAGAACAAGACAGAGGATCGGAAGAAAGAGAGGTATTAGTTAAACTAATTTTTGGATTTAAATTCATTTGACTGTTTCTTTGTAATTGTGAAATCTACTATCAATTTCTGGGCAGTTTCACAAATAGTTTCTACACCATTTTTTTTTTTCACTGTCCATATATTAAATATCTTTCTCTCTTTCTAAGTCACTGATCAAATAACAAACGCATGTTTTGCGCATATCTATATATACACCAACTAAAATGTTGTGAATCTTGTTTAGATTACACTTTGATTAAAATTCAATCAACTGTGACTCAGTTGTAGAGCATTGTGTTAGCAGCGCAAAATGCCTTGGGTTCAACTCCCAGGGAACACACATACTGATAAAAAAAAATAAAAATAAATGTGTAGCCTGAATGCACTATAAGTTGCTTTGGATAAAACTTCTACCAAATGCATAAATGTAAATGCATATTTGAGTGATTAGTAATATTTGCAGTAATATTTTGTGCATAACATTAAACTAAATTTTATACTCAGTCCCTTTGCTTGAAACAGATGACATTTGAAGGTACTCGAATTTGGTTTGCATTATTTATTACCTGAATTTCAGCAATTTCCCAATGAAACAGGAGTGTCGCAAGAAACAAAAGAGATGCCAAAAGACACCAGAGGCCTTCGCTGAATACCTGAACGATTTAAAGTATTCAAAATAAATTACAGAGACACTTTTGCATATTCTGTTTAATAGCTGTAATTTATTATTTAAAAAAAACATGATCTACTGAATATTTCCTTTGTATGATCTCTATTATTTGAGCTAATAAATGTCTCTTTATACCACTAGATGGTGATGAGATCATACTTTCATGACTATTGCAGCAGGCTTCAGTGTGTTTTCATTCTTCACTCACTTTCTCCAAACCACAGGATCAACCACAAAGTTGTGTTCTAGAAAACCTACTCTGTGCTTTGTATGTGTTTACACGCGCTGCTTTAAAGACCGTTTAGTACATATGTTCTGCACAGAAGATCATGCAAATGTTACATAATGCAATTTTCTAATCTTTTTGCATCTAGTCTGTAAGGAAAGATTGCACGGTGTCGACAGCTACAAAGACACTTTAAATTTGTGGGAAAACATACTTTATGTGCAAGGATGATTGAGGAAACTCTTCAACCTGGTCTTAGTGTCCATTTTGGCTAATGATAGTGATATTTGACCCCTGGTGTTTAGTCTTACCCTTATCTGCAGACTCAAGCAGTTTCCACCAGCTAGAGCAAAAGGGTAACTGGAGTCTTTACTCTTGTGTAAACTTCCAAAAAATGTTTAAAAATGTAATGTTATCCATGAAGGTTTTGAGCACAGATATATTTTTTTTAATAAACATTTTTTTGTTTCTCATAGAAGAAAGAATTTAGGTTATATTTTGCAAATAAGTACAAGTAAAAACTAAATGCTATATAGTTTAGGTATAGTAACTGGATACATTTTGCCATTTGTTATCACTGTTTTGCTTTAGTGCAGTTCGTGTAAATAAATGTTATGTGTGAACTGTTGCATGTCTTACTTAAATTGCAAATTCAGTTAGAATGATTTTTATTTCAAGGTCACACAAGCGCAGGCAAGTTGGCACTGAACGTGTTTTATGTCAGTCTGTGCAAAGGCCAAGAATGAAACATGCAATCACTCAAGCAGCTAAAACCTTGCACTCGTCCACCCATGAAACCCTTAATAAATAAATATACATGAACTATTTGGCTCTGCCCAGTTAGCGTATTGTGTGTCTCTGTGTTAAAGAATGTCGTGGTTCCATTGACTTTGTGTTTGATCAACAGTGGTTTTGCTCACTAGGCAAAGCAGCACTTCTGTGGATCTGAAATATAGTCATGCACACTGTGTTCTGTGTATAAACAGGACGCTGTGGTTTCCGATTTCAGTGTGACATCACAGCTCGTCAAGGACTGATAACAGCTGTTGTACAGTGACATAAGTCCCCCAAAACGACCGTTTTGCATCACCAAGTTCTGTTTTTGTACTTCAATCATAATACATTTAATTTTGGAACTTTTTAGATAAAATAGTATGGGTTTTGTAATGGTGTTTAATATGCTTTGAGTGGTTTTTAGCATATTGCTAAAGCTAGGATGATGAATGTGGTAGTTAGCATGTTGCTAAAAAAAAAGTTAGCATGTTGCTGGTGTATGTTTAAAAGAACCCACAAAAAGTAATATTCTGTTTTCTAAATATTGCTTGACCTCATCCTTCAATGCATTTATTTTTTACCCACTTTGCTAGAATTAATAACTCGCCCCTCCTCAACAAAACACATGATTGGAGGAATAATTCACGTTCCTAGCATAGATACAAGATTTTTGAGTTGCTGTGTGATTGTGTGGAGATTAAAAAAGTTTTATGTCTATTAAGATTCCTCAGATTATCATTTTGCTTTCTGCGTCTGTTAAAGGGCCAGTAGTATATATATAATTATTTTTTCTAAAGTACTAGCAAACAGTCCTTTGTGCAAGTTAATATTGTAATGTAAAACCCCATTTTAGGTTCTACTTAAAGCCTTTATTATCAAAAGCATGTCACATTTAGACTTTATGATGCTAACTGTAATGCTAATCTGTGAATGGGGGATGGGAAGCCAAAAACGGTATTCATTCTCCATTTTAATATTAACTCAGCACAGCTGTCTTGATTTTAAAGTCTTTTTCTAGGTTTTAATTTTTTTTTTCACCAGTGAACATATGTTAGAAAAGATTAGCAAGCTGTTTGACAGATAGGAATGAACTCTGGTGGTTTTTATGACAAAGGGAGGCTAATTTCTGAGCGGGGAGGAACCAGAATACGGGCTGGTTTGAAATATCAACACTTTACTCTGTAAATTCCTCTCATAGTGTGAATAACTTCCACAGTTACGTGTTACTAATGTGTTAGCCAGCTCAAAAAGACAAAGTCAGGTGACTAGCCTAGCCTGTGTCTGACTATAATAACAGCCCTTCCCCCAAATGACACACCGTGCCTGCAAGGGTAAAATAAGAGGCTTTCCACATACAGATGTGTACTGCATATCTTATGTAAATACAGAAATTTGATAAACCACCAAAATATTAGCTTCAGCATAGCTGGAATTTAAAAAAATTGACTAGTGGCTGCAGTCTGTAGCAACAGATGCTATTGCCAAAACTTTGCAATGAACCGCCATGTGTTTACTTGAGAAAAATAGTCTGTACTTTTCCATACTTAAAGGTCTTGTGTGTTTTTCACTCCAAACATTCCCATCCTCTGTTCCTCAAATCCCACCCCGTCCTGCCCCCAGACTTTTCAAAGAGCACTTGTTTGGATCTATAACTATTACTATTCACATCCAAGCGTAGGGCTCGGATAACATCAGCGTCTTCAGCGATAGGATGACGCTAAGATGAGGGGGTTGTCATCAACGGCCATTTTAAAGGCTTCCTGGTCTCTGATTGGCTATCGCTTTGGCATATCAGGTTAGTGTGTGACAGCAGGAATGTCTGTTTTTGCACTGAGACAAAATTCCAACCCTCCTTAGTTATACACAAACAGTGTTGGGCACAAAAATGAAATGAAATGAAATGAAAAAAGAAGGAAAGGAGAATGTGTTGCCTGGCACTTAAATTAGCAGCTTTCCTTTATGCTTGGTGCAACAGGCTGAGGTTTCATATAATTAGTTAAGAGTGTCGCTGTGCAGGTGGTTCGGGTTAAACAGCAACAGTTAGAAAAGCTGCAAATGTCTTCATTTCAAGCTTCAGTAGTGTAGTTCCCAACGTAACAGCTTATTCTTGAATGTCAAGAGGATGATTTAGTAATTCAAGCTCATTACAAATCATATTATGACCATAGCATTTCAGTAAACATTTTACTACAAAAGGCCAAAAGTCATACTTAAGTAGCTTAAATGTTGCATTGCATCTAACGGTATTATTGTACTTTAAATGTTAAAATGAAAAGATGAATAAAAGTATGATTTGATCTAGCGAGATAATTTCATTCATGTACATTTTTTTTTTTTTTTTAGGTTTTACTGTTTACTTTTAAAACAGCTGTTGCTTTACAATTTTACTGTACACTTTACAACCTGTTTGTTTGTGAGAATTTAAAAGTATTTATATGCATTTCCATGTCCAGGAACCAACGCAAATGCTGACCTGTTAGTAAACCATATATTAAAACCAGTTAGCATGCAGTAAAATGAATGTCGATTTACTTTGCAGAAAGAAAATGTACTGCACCCGTGATTTTACTGTGTTTTGCCCATGGAAAAGTTGCTTTCTCCATGCTATACGGTTTTCTGGTTTGTAACCAGCATTGCTATTTATCCCGTTGTAAAGACATTCGGAGGGTTTTTAGCATGGTGCTACATGGTTTTGTGTGTGTTTATTATTTCTTTAGCTCTGTAGATATGGCTCAGGTCAAATTAAACTGTTAAACGGTAAAGTGATGTTTCCCTTAACACTGCCTAGGAAAACACCTAGAAAATATTAAGGATTCACCTAACAATACTATTCATGCCGTCAGATTGTCTTCTTTGGAAATCAAAGTGGTTCATTTATAGAAGTGAGAATCAAATCCATAAAATGACGTCAACCAGAACTGCAGCTGGGTACAAGGTCACAGAGGGAGAATCCAAAATGACAGCATTGACATTATGGAAGTGTTATTGTTAAATAAAATTAAAATTAAAACTATTAAAAATGTGAATTTTTAATTTTAATTATTTTTGTGAAAATTTTTTGGTAATTGACAATTACAGAATTTTTTTTTTTTTTTTGTAATTGAAATAAAATAATAGAATTTAATTGATTAAAAAAAAAAGCCTAAAACTGAAACTAATGAAAATTTAATTTAGAAATAAAAGTTTCAATTAAAGCTCTAAAATTACTAAAACTACAAAAGCAATGAAAATTACACTGGTCTACATTTTTTTATTATTATAAAATATATAAACACAAATGAAATCTGAAAATATAAAAACAAAAGCTAGTTCAAAATATTAAAAAATAAATAAATACAAAAATACTTAAGAAAAATCAGCCCTTTTTATTGTACAATGGCTACATTCTTGGATATATAAAAAAGAATTGTTAGTTCATAATTTCTCTCAAATCCGATAAGGAGATATTTAAGAGGGGATGCCCAAAGTTCAAAAATTTCTTCCTCTCTGACATAAAAAAAAAACCCATTTTACTTTCAAAGGCTGGTGCATTTCTGACAGAAACAGTCCCGCTGATCAAACACCAGAACTCAAACCACGTGAGGCTGACAGAGACAGATCATCGGCATGAAACGGGGCCCTTTCTGGCTCATGATTTTCTCAATATTGGGTGTAGGAGGCACTTTATATGTCTGTGAAGGAGAGGAGAGGATATAGAGGGAAAGGGTGGAGGCGTAAAACACGAAGTGCAGCCTTTGGGCCTGTTAGGAGATTAAACTACGTGCAAGAGGAAAGCGAGCCAGCGGGAGGGAGAGAGAGAGTCGATTGGGATTGAGTGCTCTCTTATATCATTATCTCGCTGAATAATCCTGCTAGCAGCATCTTTGGCAGCGGGGGAAGGGAATGAACCCACATTCACAGTCTATGGGTCTTGCCTTCTACTTATCTGCAGTGTTTCCTCAGTTTGCTCACTTTTGTTGCCATTTAAGAAAAACGGATCTTGTTTGTGCTGTATGAATGTTGCTCAACTAAAGTCATTCACATTTACATCTAAATGTAGAGACTTTTATCCCAAGTCATTCACAGTGCATTCAATTTACATTCTTAGCAAAGCATTAGCAGTTAGCATTGAAGCGTTTGATGCAGTAGCATTAACTGTTAACAGGAAAACGGTCTTAAAATGCAAACGAGCAAAAGTCATTGATCTAAAGGTACATTTTTCCTGGCTGAGAAAAAAACAAAAAAACTAAAACTAGTCGTGCTGGTTGGTTGACTGGTTTAAGTGGCTGACTGCCTGACTAGCTATAGAAGAGGTCAAAAGCCTTCTGAAACTAGCTATGACTGGACTGGAAAGACCATCTAAAACTAGCCACAGCTTAGGCTGGTTTCAGCATTTTTTTCCCCCCAGCAGGTTAAGAATGTAGTTAACAATTAATTAAACTATATTAACAGTATTAACTGCTAATGAACTGTTAAAAAATGTATCTTGAATGGCATGTGTCACTTTTGGTAAAAATGTTTGTCAAATACTTAACGGTAAATGTCAACATCAATGTTATACTCTCATTGGACGTAGTGTCTAATGCTATAGTGCAAACCGTTCCGAATTGTGCACTTATGTACTATTTTATGATGTTGTGTGATATAAATAGTGCCATTTAATGGTGAGAATTCTAAAAAGAAGTCCACTTTAAATACTCGGATGATGCTCTTAAATAACCAGAAAAACCAGTGCATCTTTGGGGCACACCTACGTCAGTTTGGATAAAAGTTCTGTCAAATACATAATGTAAATGTTAATGACTCTAGTGCAACAACATCTACGCAGTGCAAACAAGAAAATCACTGATTTGAGCAAATCTATGGCTAAAGAATGTAGCTAACAGCTACTTTAGCTGTGATTATACTCACAATATGCTAACTGCTAATGAACTGCTAAAAATGAATCTTGAACAGTCTGTGAGTCACTTTTCGATAAATGTGTCTGTAAAATACATAAATGTAGATGCAAACGTCAATGACTTTAGCGCAACAGGAACTATGCAGTATGACCGATTTAAGCAAAAATGTACATATTTATAGTGTTAACTGCTAATGAAATGTTAAAAATGTATCTTGAATGCATTGTGAGTCACTTTGCATAAACGTGTCTGTAAGATGCATGAATGAAAATGTGAATGACTTCACCATAACAGCATCTACATTTATGTGACTCAAAGCGATACCATTTGAGGCTATGCTACATTGCGAATATAATCACAGCTAAAGGAGTTGCTAACTACACTATTTAGCCATGTATAATGACTAAAATGCTTTGTTTTTAAAGTACACACTTAAGGATGATTCAATCTTTGAATTTTGATGGGGTAAAAACACTCTGGATTATGACAACACGCTAGTTTGTATTGATAACTTGCTCGGCCTGTCAAACAGTTATGATTCAAGCTGACATGCCTGTTGTTTTTCCTGTCATGACATGTCATTGAGAGAGAAATTAGGACGTGATTGTGTGCCTCTTCCACCCAAGGTTTACACCATTGGGTCATGGATTTGTTTCTATAGCGAAGGCCTTTGAGAGGAACCCATCCCCCACACAACACACACACATCCACCCCAGCCCTCAACTGTAGCCTGGCTCTTGGCCGTTTAAAGGTATAGCGCACGTTTTAGTTTGCATGTAACGTTTTTGTATTTTTACTGTACTGTAGTATTGGCCTGTGCAGATTTTTGTTTTTCCCTGGCCTGACCTCTGTTGAAACAATCGTAAATTGATCTATCAGACGTGTATATTGATAGGAGGCACTGTTCTCGGAATCAGCTTACAATAAATTTTTACAAAGTTTAATTGAATTATGTGCACTGATTAATCATGCACAATTGCATGAAGAAATGGTATTAAATAGAGTCAATGTTGATGTTTAATAGGTATTACAGTACATAAATACTAAACAGATTTATGAAAGATACTGTAAAGAAAAGAAGAACGAGGCAAACCAGCTTTGACCCGACCGACAGAATCTTGTTTTTGGTAAAGTTGTCGTCGTTATCCTGTTCCTCCCCTCCTCCCACCATCGGTGTCACATGATCAAGATCTTATGCTTCTTTGGAAGCTGAATCTTCCTTATTTCAGAGTTTCGGTTTGATGTCTATATTAGTATTATACATTTCCTTTCACAACAGTCCCACAAAATGTCATTTACATAATGCATTTGGCATGAAATAGTACTCTTTTTTTTATGAACTTTGACAAGTACAGGCTTTCCAGTGTAGAGTCTGAAACAGTATGTGGTCATAAAACCAATATGAGGTCATTATAATTATACATGAAGTATAAATATGATTCAAGACACTGCCCAGACATGTCATGCCATCTGCCCATTTACAGAATGGGAGAGTCCTTTCTAACAGTGATGTAGATGTTATATAATGTTTTACAGCAAAGTTAAGCTGCTTTGCTTATTGATTAAGTGATCCTCCACCTTGATAACAAGCCCCAGCACACATTTGATCTAACACCTTAAGCTCTGGTCCAAAGGACGGGTTTGCCTCATTCGACACATGTCCGGCCCCAAAATCTTGTTCCTGGCATTAAGCGTGTTTAATCTTGAACCGTTTGGATAATGTGCATGTTTGAATAGAAACATAGAGGTAAAAATTGTAATGCACTGCACCGAGAAAGATTTCGTTTATTAAGGTTTAAGATTTGAATGATATTACTGTTTAAGGGAAATTTTTAAGGGTGCATTTTTAGGTGCTCTAACTAACTCCCAAACCACTTTAATTACTAACAAGAGTCAGTTTCATGAAATCCATCAAGTAAGCCCATGCCACATTTAATCACAAAACACACTTTTTTTTTCATGGCAAGTAATATTTATTTTTTAATTCTTATGACTGTAATTAATTAAAAACAATCATATGCTAGTAAAATATAAAATATTTATACATCATTTCATATTATAGTATTTGTTATACTGCCTTTTATTTGTGCAGACTGCAATAAAAATGTTCTTTTATATATTTGATTTACATTACAAAAAATTCTAAATTACACCCAAAACACAGTGTTATTAATTATAAAGATAATAGTTTTTGAATAATTGGAATTCGTTTTTTTATTTTAAATTTTCCTTTTTAATTTTAGTTAAAAGTTTTAGTAACATTGTCATGTGATTTGTCATTTGTACCAGCTTTTCATTTCACAAAAACTTGATTCTTAATCTATATTTCCATTTAAATATCTATCTATCTATCTGGTAAATATTGCATGCATTCTCTCAGTTAATAAGGTCATAAAAATTGCAATTATCATTAAAAAAGAAGTTTATTAAGCTTATTTTTCATTTATTTTTAAATAGTTTTAGATAGATCATGCCACACCTGCCAAGTCAACTACTTAGAAACTCTCTTTTCCCATCGCAGTAAAATGATTTCTTTTATCAGCAGTTAATGGGCTGGAAATGAAGCCAGGGGACTGAACACACAATACTGCTAGCTCGGCCACAAGAAGTTGCACCACAATTATCTGAGATGCTGTTGTCAAGCTGCGCAGGAAAGGGGCTGAACAACTGCTGATCAAAACACTCAGGGCTCGACTTGTGAGAAAGATTTCATCAGAGCCTTTTTGTCTAACCTTTTTGCAATTTTATTGATTTAGTGGGGTTTATTAACACCGATATCTTGTCATATTCAAAGACCAGAGATGATCATAGGTCTCGTTGTGTGCTGTGAAAACAGAAACCCAATTAGTGACGTGGATTAGATGGTTATTTTTTCTTTTGCACACACCCATATCCCTTGTCTCATGAGATTTGCTATTGTTCTTGTGTCAGATCTCTATTACCCAGCACTGCTGTACTAGATGGGTGTGTATGTTGGAAAAAAAAGGTTCTTAAATGTTATGCGGTCATCGTAATTCTATTACACATCTCCTTTTTTTATAACACCAAAATATGTATTGTGCCATTCTTTGTAATGTAAAAGGGCACAGTATATCTAATGAGCTACTGTTCAGTTTTTACATAATTACAAATGTAAACCATGCAAAGGTTGTGAATAATTATATTATTCTGTGCATTTTATACGTGCAACTCGTTATTCATTGAGCAGAGTGTCTCCAAAACGAATTGTGTAATAAATAAAATATAGACAAAGTGCAATAAAAGATGCTGATTTATTATGAAAAACATTTGACATAGGAATTAGTTTTCTGCTGCTACGTTTGTCAAGAGGGATCAAATGAGCTCGATGGTGATTGGCTGGCTGGTCACACTCCTACTTTGGACCGTCCAATCATAACACAGCACAGAACAAACAAACAAAGAAATGTCTCGCATTGCATTGCAATCAACAGATTTGGTCGTGTAAAACAGTTCAGAAAAACACGTTACCTGTGGCAGGTGTCTAAATACATGGTGCCACAGTGTCACAGAATTCTTTGAAGTCCCTTTGCATGAAGTCTTCGCTTTGCATCACGTCGTCTTCCGAGGGGAAATACTGCATGCTTTCCTCTTGATCGAAGCTGAAGAAGGGAAATGGCTTGCATTGGTTCATCTGTCGAGCATAAAATGTGAGAGGTGGAGGCAGATCTGGACTGTCCAAAAGTGCGCCTCTAGCGTTCTCCAGAACGCCCAAGTATGAGTCCATATCCGCGAAGTCCATTTCGCAGTCGGACCCGCTATCGGTTCCAACAGAGTCCGATCGCATGTGCATCATCTGGTATTTCTCATGCATTAGGAACTGGTTGGTGTTCCTGGGCGCCCTCATGCCAGGCGCTCGGTTGCCTTGAATGTTGGCAGGACGCAATGAAACCAGAGTCCTAGACCATCGAGACAGTCTTGCTCGATGTCTGCGCATTTCTGGATTGTGCGCCCTTCTTGCTGGCCTCCTTCCCCATTTGTGCCACTTCTGTTTAGCGCCGCCGTTGGTTCTCCTTGACTCGCTCTTGGGTTTCTCGGTCTCCTTGCTGTTGGGTCTGTTGCTGTAGACCTCCCATTGGCACATCATGCCCCTTCCGCACATTTTCTCAGCGTCTAGCATCAGCTGTAGTGCGCTCTCACATAATCTGGAGGGCAACAAAGGCTGCTTCTTCTCCTCGCTTAAGGGTTCTGGTAATTCGTGCTTCTCTACACGATTCACCCCCGGTCGTCTACCTTTTTACAATCTTTTCAGATTTTTTCTTGGTCACTGGCTTTTGATGGCACATAGCCTGGCGCAGTGCCCTCTGTATATGCAGCTTGACGCGCGTATGTCTCTGATCTGAGACCAGTCACACCCCTCCTCAGCTTTTCCGAATAACCAGTGTCTTTTTGATTCAGATTAAAAGCAGAATCGTTGTCTAAATGTCTAAGGAGTGGAAAAATATGTTTGTAGTTTGTGTAACTTTGGATAAGTGCCAACAAACTACGTTTTCTCTTCGTCCCTGACTAGCGTTGAGCTCGAAATGACAGTTGACATCTACAGAATTCCGCGTCTAGTGGGCTATTTATACTGTTGAGGGGGCGTCAACCCGCTTTGAAGGCATGGGGGCGTGTCGTTCTTTCTTGAGGTAAAGTATTTAAAATTCGACTTCGGTTTTATCTAACAACAACATATATATACTAATTAAGATTTCTATTTTTTATATATATATCTATTTTTATCTTAGGAGCAGCGATAAAGCGTTTTTTCGTGTCTCGGAAACTGAACCCCTCCGAGAACAGAATGGTTTGTTCCTTCTCGTCTTCGCAGTTGCTGTTCCAGGATCAGTTTTTTCAGTCATAAAACAAGTCTCTTTCATTTATGGACAAGAACGCATAACTGTCCTGAGATCAGCTGAGAAACATCACCACGACAAAGAGCGTGCATACGTGATATATGTGAAAGATGAGAGAACAACAAACCAATGGCTGTTCTGTGAACGGTTGTTGTTCTTCATTTCTCAGTTCTGTTTTAGGCTTATACGAAGACGCACTCTCGTTTTCCTTATTAAGATATGACATGCACTATAAATGTACAAACACTAAATATTCTATTCTATATCCATGATATATGACTAAGATTTTCCGTCGATGTAGCATTTGTCTAATCAAGCCTAAAGGAGAATGATTGAATCGCCTGAACGATTTTAGCAGAGACACACACAAACAACAATAACAATGCTTACTTATTACATAATATATTAGCATATTAAATTGTAGGGAACCAAAAAAAAAAAAAAAAAAAAAAAAATTGGTGGAAACCACTAACAAAATAACATTTCCGAACATTCTGAGAATAAAAAATTAGTATCCAGAGCTGGGTATTACTTACAAACTCTACTCCCTTATTTTATCCAAATTACATGATCAAAATTTTAATTAGTAACGTAATCCATTACATCATATTAGGTAGGTTTAATATAATCAGGCTACTTTTTGATTACTTTTAGATTAACTCGTTTATTACATTGAATTAAACAGTATAGTCGTGTACCATATTAATATAAAAATACAAAGAGTAATATAAGTAGAGTAATGTATATATATTCCATTTGTTGTGATTAACAACTTCTGAGGTTCGTAAAGGAACTGCAGTTTTTTTAGTTTAATGAAAAGCGAATAAATAACTAAATTATATAAATGTAAAATAAATCATAAAAAACACTTATATATAAAATCATTTATTTTATTTGCTTACGCGCGTTTCATGTGACCTATAACCAACGTCAGAGAATCTTATTCAATGCAAGTGCGATGCTCAATTATTAAAATATTTATTTCAAAATATCAGGAGTACTTCAATATATTATTATATATTTAGATATTCAATATATTAGATGAAAGAAGATCGAATGATTTTTTTGTAAATTCCATGTAAATAACAAATAACGTACAATGTATAAAATATGAGTAATAGCAAATTTGTGATTTATTTATTTACATTTGATTTATTTTGCATGTAGAATTGGTTACAATTCCTTGCTTCTGAAACCCCTAGAGGTTCATAGAGAAATTGCATGAGTTAGCATGTTTGTGATAGAAAGAAACACTGATATAAACCTGTTTTAGATACATATATATTTGCATATGCAAAAGCATGTAAGAAAATGTGATTAATATCGAGTATAGCTTTACACTGATATGCAACACAAATAAAATAAAAGATTAGATAAATATTTATATTAAAAGATTAGTTAAATATCACTTCATAAAATAGAGTGAATTCAACCTTATTTATATCAATGGAGTGATTTTATATATATATATATATATATATATATGTGTGTGTGTGTGTGTGTGTGTGTGTGTGTGAAAACTAGTTTGAGTAGTACCGTTCTCATACTGCAGGGGGCGATACATCTCTCTTTGTGTGTGAGCGCCGCGGTGCGTGAGAAATACGAGAAGCAGGCGCTTCGCTCCTGTCAAACCACAACAAAGATGGAGGCGCGACATGACAGTTAGATTTGCAATTTTTTTTAGCGACGCGTTAAAATTCGCGCTGAAGTGAAGATGGACGCGCCGCATCTACCGGAGCAGAACGCGGAGAAACGCGTCCGTATCATCGGATCCGAGCTGGTGGAGAACTACACGGTCAGTTTGACGTGGTAGCACTTTTTATAAATACACAAAAGTGATTTACACTGTTAGTTTTGGTGGTTAAAAGTATGTTTAGTTTATTACTAGAATCTCTAAGATAAAGTAGACATTTTAATAAAGCACGTTTCTTGCACAAGAGTTAATAATGAACACTAATATGGGGATAAAAATATCAATGTTTACATGAATGAAAGAGAAACAACATGAGAAACATTAGATAATAATGATAATGTCAGATTTATTTTGAAAAAACAAAACAAATATATATATATATATATATATATATATATATATATATATATATATATATATATATATATATAATTTAAATGCATATTTGTTTCAGGTTTACGTCATAGAGGTGAATGTTGGAGATCACAGATGGACGGTCAAGCATCGTTACAGCGACTTTCACGAGTTGCACGAAAAAGTGAGTCATGTCATAATCAACAACAGATCAGATATCAGATATTAACATTGTGTTCATAGTTCATAGTGATTGGCTGATAAAACTGGTTAAACGTTGTTGACTTCAGCTCACTGTGGAGAAGAAGATCGATAAGCATCTGTTGCCACCCAAGAAGATCATCGGCAAAAACTCCAAAAGTCTCGTGGAGAAGCGACAGAAGGAGCTGGAGGTTTATCTCCAAACGCTCCTGAGCAGATTCCCTGCGTCCGCCCCCAAAGTCCTGTCCAACTTTTTACTCTTTCACTTTTATGTAAGTTTTTATGTGCTTTGTGTTTGATAAGAAGCAGAAGATTGTAAACTTAAGATTCTGTCACATGCTGGTTAAACGTTAACCGGAGATTGTGTGTAATCCATCCAAAGCAACTGCATGCAACTCTTGCTCTATTGATCTCTGTAAGGCTTTTCTCTGTAATAGACATGACCGGATTGAGTTATTTTGGAGAGCAGACGTGTTTTATGTTTGTGCATTTGTCCTTTATTGGCATTTGTGCACATCGGCATGCATTACAACTCAATTTCTCACAATGTGTAGAACGAAACACATGATATCAGAGTCATTTCTGGACGAGATCTTTCAGGAGATGAGTTAAAGAAGCACATGCAAACATTAAAGGAAAACATATGAAGATTTGCAGAAAATCTCAAGATGTAGATGAGTTTGTCCTTCCTCGGAACAGATCTGGGGAAATGTAGCATTCCTTCATTTGCTCACCAGTGGATCCTCTTTAGTGAATGGGTGCCGTCAAACACCAAACAGCTGATAATAAACATCACAGTAATCCACACCACTCCAGTCCATCAGGTCCATCATGTCTTATGTCTTGGACTCTCATTCTGACGGCACCCATTCACTGCAGAGGATGAGCAAGTGATGCAATGCTATTGTGAAATTCTCCAAATCTGATGCTGAAGTAAACTGAGGGTTGGTATTTTTTCAGTAAATGTTATTTTCGGGGAGGACTGTTCCTTTAAACAGGATGTCATGAGGAATTTGGAAATCATTTCTCTATTCTCCTGGTACAGTCTTTCAGGAAATGTTTTGACGAAGCACCTGCAGACCATTAAACTCAATCCAGTTATATTGCTGTTTCGGCTGGTGTTTTTTTTTGTAGTTTAGTCTATGAACAAAGCCACTCGTTGGAATTTGTTAACGGCTTAAATGATCAAATGTAATTCTTGTGACAGATTCCAACTTTGACTTGAACTTTATTATTTTCAGGAAATCAATGGGATTGCTGGGGCCCTGGCTGAAGAGCTCTTTCATAAGGGTGTGTTGTTATTAATTTATTAAGTTATAATATGCTTGAAATGTACAGCATTAAATGTGTTGGCTGATAAACAATGTCACGGGCTTAATTATAAATCCATCCTATTATAATAAAGCTCCAAACTAGACTTTTGCATGCTTAAAGTGAAAACATACATCAAATATTATAATGTAGCATAGAAAAGATGGATAACAGCATTCTGGTACCTTTAAAATTGTGTTGTTCATATTGGACCAATGATAACAATTAATAAGATGATGATACAAAGAATATAAATAGATTATAAAAAAAAAACAAAATTACCCCCATTTTCATTTTCTACAAATCCCATTATATATAATTTAATTGGTAATTTGCATAATTCATTATATGAGCAGTTTTACATTGTTAGTTTAGACATTTGGTGTTTAAATAAGTAAATAAGTTTTAAATATTTATTTGAGCAAAAGTAAAGTAAAAACAGTAATTGTGAAACATTATTACAATTTCAAAGAACTGTTTTCTGTTCTGTCTAAATATACTTTAAAATGTAAAATGTTTTTTTTATCAAAGTTGAAAACTTCAACTTTGTTTATTCAACAAGTTTAATATTTTTTATTTGCATTGACGCTTTTATTAACAAGATTCTTTAATGAAAAGGAAGTTCAAAAGAATCGTTACATTCTAAATGTTTTTACTTCGATTTTTTGATCAATTTAAAACATCCGTACTGAATTAAAGTGTTTATGTTTGTAAAAAATCTTGCTGATTTGTACGGCCTCTATATTTAGTTGTGTCTTTTCTTCTAGGTGAGCAGTGGTTGGATGCAGGCGAGGTGTTTCTGCTCAGGCCGCTCCAGTTGTACGCCGTCACACAGCAGCTGAAACTCTCCAAACCTTCCTGTGCCAACGGAGACGCCCGAGCTGACCTGGGACACATCCTGGACTTCACCTGCCGCCTCAAGTACCTCAAGGTTTGAGCGTGTCACTTTACTAAACATCATGAAATACTAGTGCCAATATCAGTTTGTATGGAGCACAAAAGCAGGCATAAGTGTACTTTTTCGAAATTGAGATTTATACATTAAATAAATAAATAAGCTTTCCATTGATGTATGGTTTGTTAGGATTGTGTTTGAGATACAACTATTTACAGATCTGGAATCTGACGGTGCATAAAAATCTAAATACTGAGAATAAAATCTCCTTTAAAGTTTCCAAATGAATTCTTAGCAATGCATATCACTAATCAAAAAGTTTTGGTATTTTTACAGTAGGAAGTTTACAAAATATCTTCAAGGAACATAATCTTAACTTAATATCCTTATGATTTTTTCGCATGAAAGAAAAATAAAAATGTTGACCCATGTACTGTATTTTTTGGCTATTGCTACAAATATACCCAAGCGACTTAAATAAAAATAAAAATTTAATTTATGCATTTAGCAGATGCTTTTATTCAGAACAACGTACAGTGCATTCAGGCTATCATTTTTAGCTAACATGTGCTCCCTGGGGATCGAACCCACAACCTTTTGCGCTGGTATCACAATGCTCTACCACTGAGCCACAGGAACACTTAAGACTGGTTTTGTCTTAAAACTCGCTACTAGTGTTTCTGTAGCTCAATTGGTAGAGCACTGCACTATCAAGCGCAAGGTTGTGGGTTCGATTCCCCGGGAACACATGACAGGTAAAAGTTGATAGCCTGAATGCACTGTAAGTCGCTTTGGATAAAAGTGTCTGCTAAATGCATAAATTTAATTTCAATTTAATTTAATCTAATTCTCTATTATAAATACAGTAGAAGAAACGATAATAATAAAAGAAAGTGTCAGAGCTCTCCTGTTTAATCTGCTGTTGACATGAAATCTTCACGCTCAGATCTCTGGAATGAAAGCAGCTGTGGGGACGAGTAACATCGAGGAGCAGAGCCTCCCGTTTGTCCTGTCCATCTTTAAATCGCTGCTTCAGATCGAGGTGAGGAGACTCACCGTTTGTGTTTCGTGAGAGTCTGCGGTGGATGATGTTTCTAACACTTACCCTTCATTCTCAGATCAGTGATTGTAATGCCGGACAAATCAAAGATCTGCCTTTCCTAAAGCCCACCCTGGCCTCGCTCCGCATACACCTCTCAGCCAGCAGCATGAAGGTACGCTGTCTCAAGAAACACAGTTTGAAGCTTGAAGTCTTAAAGCTAAAGATAATGTAAGCTCCGTCTTCAATAGGAAATCTTAGTTCCCGAAGCGTCTGAATTTGCGCTGTGGGAACCTGAAGGTGTTGATACGGATTGTCCCATGACGGCGATCATTCCCACGTGGAAGATGCTCACCACTTTGGACATGAGCCGAAACTTCATACGCTGTATTGATGACTCGGTGGTGAGTTATGGTTTCTGTCGTACATTATATTAAATAAACATCAGTTGTCATTTATCTTTTTATTGAGCTTTTTTTTTTTTTTTGGGCACAGAAACTGATTCCTGAAGTCGAATTCCTTGATCTCAGCTATAATCAATTGTCTCTAGTGGAAAACCTCCAGGTGTGTCGTCTCTGGATAGTTCAATTGTTTTATTTTTAAAGTGCAAAGTAGGTTTGACGTTTAGAATCCGATGTTTTTACTTTTTTTTTTTGACTGCAGCATTTGTACAACCTGGTTCACCTGGATCTGTCCTTCAACAAACTCCGAGTCCTGGAGGGCGTTCACACTAAACTGGGGAATGTCAAGACTTTGAATCTGTCTGGGAATCAGCTGGAGACGCTCTCGGGCCTCAGTAAACTGTACTCGTTGGTTAACCTGGATTTGAGCAGCAACAGATTAGCACAGGTAGTTTATTACAGTATTTGCTTAGACGGTCTTTTCTTGACACCATCAGTTGCTCAACATAAGTCTTGTATTTTTTATTGTAGCTGGATGAAATCAAACACATCAGTACTCTTCCCTGTCTGGAGAAGCTGTCTGTGTCTGATAACCCCATGTGCATCATCCCAGACTACAGGACTAAAGTTTTGGCGCAGTTCTGCGACCGGGCGTCCGAGGTACGGAGCTTTTCATTGAGCATTTGATCTGTTTACTGCACTGTTTGCAGTAAGGAAAAATAACAAATAATTTACATTTTTAATTACATTTGCATTTTTCGGAATTTGTTTTGGGTTGATATATATTATAACGGTATAATTCATATTTGTCATGCAGGTGTGTTTGAATGGTACAACCACCACAGAAAAAGAGCTGGACACGGTGGAGGTGCTGAAAGCCATTCAGAAAGCCAAAGAGGCCAAAGACCGAATGGCAAACAATGAGAAAAAGGTTGGTTTGAAATTATAACAATAATCTTAATATTAATAATTGTTATTATCATTCGTTTATTTTGCCCTGTTTAGTAGGAAATCATCAAGAGATAAAGAAATAAAAATGATGGAAAGTCGGTTGACAATGGAAAATAAAAAATGACGTAAAAGCCCTCCCAAATGCAAAGTGATGTAATAGGTCCTAATTCAAACGGTTTTATCCGGCAGATTAATGGTTTTCTGAGAAATGTGACAATCTTTTAGATGTGAATTGGCCTAAACCTTGATATCCAGACATGAGAAATCAACCAAAAGATGATTCATAGTCTGGCTTTATATGCTGGTGTTGATGCATTGGCGTGCAGCGGCTATTACATAAGACACATTTTCCAGTGGAGTGGAAGACACGTGTTGTTGCGTCTCCTGCTGGCCAGACTCTGATAGTGACTGGATCTCATCTGCAGCCCACATGCCTGCAGTCCTGCTTTGTTAAATACATGTGATTATGCATTAACTTAAAAATTGGAGATTGTAATATTATAGTATATCTTGAACATTGCGGTGTGCTCAAGACTCTGAATTATCATAATTACTTAATCAGTGCATCACTAGAGCCACTCAGGATTGAGTCTCAGGATTTTTATTTGTTTAGATGTTGTTTCAAACAATGAAATGAGATTTTTTTTCTAATGTAATTTAAGAATTACGAAAGCATATCAGGCAAAAATTATCTAGAATAAAATGGCATGTAAAATGGTTGAGCTTTTATGAAATTAGAAAAAGATTGTATTTACGGATATATCAAGAACACATCGTTTATGGCCATTGTGTTTGTACTTGCACTGAATCTTTCATAGTAGCATCGTGTCCTAACCAGGCATGAGGATTTGAGCATCAAGTCATTTTGTGTTAAAACCACAGCCAATCAGTAGATATTTTAATGGAGCAGGATTTGGACCAATGAGATTTCACAGTGTGGGTGGAAAAACTCTGATTAACACGGGAATTTATGACTCGTCGTTCTGGATCGGACATGTTGTAAATCTTTACACGAGCATTAAGGTGTTTACGATTCCTCGCACCCTTTCCATTGAGCTCTAGGGGTCTTGAATTAGTCCCACTGTGTCTTTGGCTAAAGAGGAGCCTGATGTTATCGTTGTCAGGTGAGTGACGTCCCGGGGCAGTCCTCTTCGTCCTCTCTCGTCGCGCCGCCCTCTCTGTCTCGTTCCACCTGCTCCAGCCAAGGTAATCCTGTATGTATCGCGCTGCTGGGACGAGGGGGGGGGGGGGGGCCCGAAAGAACAATTAAAAGTGAAGTGTGTTATTCTCAAACACCCCCATCTGTCACTGGTGGGATAAACTAACCGTCTCACATCAAACTCAATGAGTCTGCATTTTAAGATGGGAGTGGAGAGAGTTTTAACATCAAAAATTACACACTTCACCTTTAAAGCGTAAAAAAGAAACATATCCATCTGATGCAATGACATACAGTAATTAGCATGCTTGACATTGTGTTTTTCTTCATTATGTAATGATTTTAAATGAGTAATCAGGCACTATTGACTCGTTTTCTTATGATATCTGAAACTAGTTATTCTTTATAGAAAGACTTTTGCAGTTTTCCTTGCACCAGTGATCTTTAAATCTCATTTCGTTTCCATTTCTGTTCAGTTACTCCTGCATACTGACTTAATGCAGCTCATAATTGCGTTTCAGAGATTTGGTGCGTCCATTTTTCTGCACTGCAGATGAAATAAATCATGTTTTATCAGCATTCCTAACTGATTTTTCTCCCCTCTATGCTTTGCATAAGTATACTGGGCATCCATTTTTTTTCATCCATAGCTTAAACGTTGAATTTAGTGGTGGTTAATTTGCATGTGTTGCTCTAATAGCGACTGGGCCTGGTTTATAAAGCATTTGATCTCCATATTTGTCTCTTGAGTGTTCGTTACCAAGCAACAGCCTCGGGGCTTGGATAGACTTTCCTTTTTTGCAAACAGCATCTAAATATTCAGCATTACATACTCCTATAAAATGTGATTCGAACAATGTTTTCTCAAATATTAATGGAATATTATACTCCAGCACAATTTTACATAATTTAGGAATCTTCTATGCATTCCGTTTAATTTGCATATAAAACAGAACACACTTCTTAAATGAGTTTGTGTAATTAACTTTTATAGTTTATTTTATTGGTATGTGGTGTCAATCTGTTTTATTTGATTATTGATTTATTTTTTCAAGCAGTGGACAGTGCTGTCATATATGTCAACGTTTGCATTGTTACTACCAAATCTTGACAAATCTTGACTTTTTGCTTTCCGTCTATCTCCTTTTCAGAAATAACCACTTATAAAGAAAAAGCTTTTATTACCAAAGATATATTAACTCCTGTGGATTCTACATTTACCCAGAGATGCTATGATGTTTACAGCTCAGCTTGTGACGTCATTCCGCAGGTTGGTTTGTATTATAGCGCAATTAACTAATTAGTATTGTAGTTTCAGCAAAAACAAGAACACACCACTAGTTATGTTTTGCAGGTGGACACTCAAATTGCTTCCAGTTTGTCTTTCGGAGGTCACCTTTGAGAGCAGGTTGGTTCTTATAATCTTATTTTGTTTCTGTTTTGCTAAAACATACTTGTATCCCATAAATGTATGCCTTGTTTGATTATACATGCAATAGGATCGAGTGATTGCAATGTGTTGACCGAACTGTTCTTTGTTTTATGCCCTTGCGTAAAGTACATTTCTGGACTTAGTACTCTTGATAGAAAATGTTCAGTTACCTAAAATACTTGTCCATTGATTCATCTTCCAGTACATGTGGAGAAAGCACAGATTGTTACTGGTTTTGAAATTCTAAAAGGATGAGCAGTTATGGTTGTACATTCAAGATTGCAAAGCTAAACCAAAATATATATTTTCATTTCTCTTTAGCCTTTGTTGCTGTGAAGAGGAGTGGAAACCATGGACTGCAAGTCTTTCGAATCTCTTTTTGCCCCTTTCTTACTGTACTACACAACCACCAACCAAGAGTTTACCAACCAGCTTTAAGCTCAAATCAGCCTGTCTAATAAAGAAGAATCAACCCAGAAACCCTGCAAAACCCTATCTCTTGAGGAAACAGACAAGAGCAGCCCTCAATCTGGAGATGGCTATTTTGAGATGACACTTGATGATACTAACGCGATCATGGGTTGTTCCTCCTCGTCTGCTGTTCAGGAAAAGACAACGGATGTTGTGCAGAAGGACTCCTCAATTGGTGATGTAAAACTAGTGGTTTGGTCTCTTTGCATCAGTGTTGGAGAAGTTTTGAGTCAGTGGCCATCTTGTTTGGTGGCAATGGACTGCTAAGTTGTGGTTTTCCACACAAGGTCAGAAGAACCAGTGAGTAACTTGGAGGAACTGACGAAGGTCCTTGAGATAAACTTGGTTGTGCCATACACTAACATCGAGACCTTTCAATTTGATATTCCAGAGGTTTGTGTCTCCTTGAAGGTGAAGTCAAACAATAGGCGTTGGTTCTTTTTCTCAGATGCCCAAAGTCTAAAGGAGATGCACTCTTGCATTGTTCCACATGTGGACCAAACTAATGAGCAAGTATTGACCTCCTCTAACACTCAACTGTTTATCCAACAGTTTCTGAACTCTTGGGACTTTGAGGAAACTGAGGACAGTGTTAAAGGAGGACACTTGATACATTTCCTTAAACTAGACTCATCTAACCTCTGACACAAATGGCGCAAACAACCCACTGTTTCCAAAAAACTCAGTACCTTCAAATGTTTTATCCCAAATCAGCCTGTTTGAAAGAGATCAGGACCAAACCTCCATTCCCATGATCCTTTTTCTGACCTCTCAGTACCTGTGGATTCTCAAGGTAGATTTTGTTGCTCTGGCATCCCGGGACCCATCAGAATCAACTATGGTGCGGAGCTGCTCCGAAGTAACCCGTATCCCGCTCTAATTCATGCTTCTCGACCCAAAGCAGGGCTGTTCATGTAGGGCTGTCTCAAACTCTCGCCTTTTCTATGACGAGCATGTTATAGAACTGAAGGTGGGTCATGAGTGCCTGACTGTTGTTTTTGCCCTTCCACAAGAAAGTTCGTGTTCCTGAGAGAGTTCACACAGCTTCGGTCCAATCTAAGGGAAATTAAGACCATAGCCCTTCAGCACATTAAGAACGGACACTTGAAGGTGCACAGTTGTCTCGCTCCTGCTACGGCCACGGAAAGAAGAATACCTACCAGTAGGTAATAGAGTGCATTCATTACTAGTATTTTCAAATATGTTTAGTTAGCATAGATGCCATTTTAGCCCCAGTCCTAAACTTAAGGCTGGAATGGAACTGAAGGTTTTTAGGTTCAAACTTTGCAAAGACTTTCACCTTTTGTGCCTTTTTAACAACACACCATATTTTGAACTACATGCAGCTAGCATTCACTGGCAATAACAACATCCATGTTCGTCAGTTGGGGTTGGGAATTGGCGTCCTTATATTGTTTAAAGGGGTCATGTGATGCGATTAAAAATGTTCCTTTCTCTTTGGAGTGTTACAAGCTCTTGGTGTATAAAGAAGATCTGTAGAGTAGCAAAGACTGAAGAGATATTCTTTATCACGACGTCACTATGTGCAAATATTAGCGTAATGCTGCCCAAATGTTCACGCAAAGAAAGAAGGCGTGGTTTCTGTAAATGATTAGTGTTGAAGCGGTCATGTTAGGGAGATGCTGTGTGTATCTAGACGAAAGCAAAAGCACTTTATTTGGCCTTCCGAGAGTAGATGCATTTAGGAATCTTTAAGAATACTTGCAACAGAACAGCAACACATTTATTGACGATCGTTTCTTGAACCTAAGAGAGGAGGTAATTCTGACTATGCTTCGACAATCTGGCACTTCTGAATCAGCTACTGGAAGTATGCTTTGTTTTTAGTTTAGTATTTGCTCTTGACTGTTCAAATGCGGTGGTTTGTGCGTCGTGTGTGTGTGTGTATGTGTGTGTGAGAGAGAGAGAGGGTCACACAGTGGAGTCAGCTGTCTTAACCGTCTGTGGCTTGTGTACTGCAAACACATATGAGCTTCATCACTGTGTCTGTCACGTGACTCTGTTCCTCATTCTAGCTTGAGCTGATGGTAAAACTAAGGACATTATTAACGGTCTTTACATTTATTTTGAAAGATGAAGCTTACGATTATGAAAAGGGGTGTTACATTTCCGACGAGTGCTTGCTGTGTTCAGCCAATCACAACGCACTGGGTCAACTGGCCAATCAGAACAGACTGTGCTTGTTGGAAGGAGGGACTTTGTAGAAAACGACCATTTGAGAGAGACTGGGCATAGAGGACCTACAATAATGTACAGCATTTGAAGCATGTCAACGTACTCTGTTACACCAAATACAAAAAATATGACCCCTTTAAATTACAAGAAGTTCATCAGACTAGACAAAAAATCCCAGCTCCAAAAGACAATTAAGATTTCCGAAAGAATTGTGTTGATAACCAGAACAGAAGTTAATCGGACAAGAAAAAAATAGGAAAAAGACTTGACTCTAGCCTTATCGGACTAGAAAATAAATCCCAGCTCAAGTGGACTAAAAAGCCTTGACTCTTGCCTTGTCCATAATCCTAACTTTACAGATGAAGTTTTAAACCATTTTTACTGAAACCAAATGCAGCAGAGGAGATAGCATGCGTCTGTTAAATGACTATTCATATTTCCCAAGGCAGCATTTGTTAATTAGCAAAACCTTGAAGGTTGTTCTTAGCTGTTCTGACAGAAGATTTTTTTTTCGCAGCGTCCCTCAGGAAGTGCCCAAGGCCCCATCTGAGCCTGTCTCTGCTGTATCCAGCCAAATCCCTCATTCAGCAGCTGATGGAGGACAACCAATGTCCCTCGCAGCTCTCGCTGTCCTCCTTATTACTCCTCATCTCGTCTCTCAAGGGAAACCAGCTTGTTCACTTCTTCCACGACAATATTGCAGAGGCAAGTATTTTGCGCATTTTGCATATTCATATCCTATGAGGAAATTTCCTGGATGGTTGTGCTGACGAACTTTCCCTAAGCAAGCTTTCTAAGCAATCTGTTGGGTTTTGTTGGGTCGTCACACTGTAGTTTCCTCGATTTGTCCTTCCGGTTAACCTTTTTTATTTACATTGACTGTATTACACTTGGCCAGCTGCCTTGTTTTCACAAGACGACTATCTGAACATCTCTCCACACATTCTTATTCAATCAGTGTCTTGTTTTTACAGGATATCCTAGACTGAATTTAAACTGAACACAAACACTCTGATTGGTGATTGGTGATTGGTGACGTTCACTAGAATCATTAATTCCCTACACTTATGTAGAGTATTTATGTGGCTGTTTTCTTGGGACACATCATATATTCTTAAAAATAAAAAGATGAGTAGTATGGATCAAGGTATTATATAGCACAAAATGCAGATGAGAAACAAACCCATGGCTCTACATTTGAGCAATTGAAATCCTTGTCTAAGCAAACACTGCAGTATTATGCAATGAAGAGAATGAGCCTAAACCTAGGTTGTTTATCTCACTGTTGGCATGCAGATGGAGAATGAGGAGCTGAAACACATCCTGTGGACGTCAGTGCTCTTCTACAGATCTCCTGATGTGGAGACGACTGCCTGTGTCCTGCTGTCCACCAAAGCCATCTACTTCATCCAAGTGAGCAACACTTGTAATGACAATTCTATTGTAATCTAATCTTCAGACATATCGGGTTCTAGGGCTGCACGATATTGGAAAAAAATGACATTGCGATATTTTATTTTTCTGCGATATATATTGTGATAAGAAATCGAAACACATTTTTTCTTACAAACAGCTGCAGAGCGTCAATGTGGGCTTGTTCGATCAGTTCTTCAGAGTCATGGGTGAGTTTGTTTTCACCACAATCACGTTTATTTTTTCCACACCAGGCCATTTTGTGCATGTTTGGTTTTAAAACCCAAAATGTAAGTGTCTAAAAATTGGCACCAAAAAGTTTAGCGAGCAACAGTTTCCAGTTTTAACGCTTTCTACTCTGAATTGATTTCGCCAGTACCGTCCTACAACCCAAGACTCTCATACTCACCAGCACGGATGTCTTCCTCCTGGATGAAGACCACATCAGTTACCCACTATCTGAGTTCGGAAAAGAGCCACCACAAAGAGACAAGTACCACCTCACGGACGCCCGGCGGATACACCTGGATCGCGTGCTAATGGGCTGCCAGACTTACCCACAAGCCCTCACGCTGGTGTTTGATGGTGTTCCCTGGCTGGATCTTTTGTGCCACCTTACCATAGACCATTTTGCAGATGGTGACAGGAAGGGTGACAGGACGCAGATGTTCGGATGAGCCAAGGGGGAAGTGCAATGGTGTATTTTCGTACCAGGAGCGGCTAGCAGAGAGAGGCTAATATCTCTCTTGGCTCATCAATGGGAGACATTGTGTAGCCGAGAGTTGCCAGTTGATCTAACAGGATGAAGTACTAAAAAACATTGGAAAATTTGCAGTATTCACCTACACAGTATGACGAATATTTATTTTTATGAACTTTTTTCATGATTTTGACACAATGCATCCTGGGAAGTAATGTTGTAGAGTCCACACGAGTATATATTTTTTGTCTCAGGCTTCAAACGTAACTTTTTTTGCTGCTTTTCAGAAATATTTCTCTGCTGCTTTGTGCAATCAGCCATGCATCACGAAATGTGAATCATCAGTTTCCTTATTTTAAGTAAATTTGTTCTGTGGCAAAATGATTTTCAGATGGCTTTCAGTGAACGAAAAAGATATAGTCTTTTTTTTTAATGTAAATGCCATTTTAATCTGCTATTTCAATTTTAGAAAGTATTCCCAAAATAAATCTGGGGATTTATTTGTACATATTTTCAAACAGAAGACCACCAAGAACATTACAGAGTGCTTTTAACTTCATGTTTGTAATTCAGCCTGATTATGCACTTTGATTTTTTTTAATAAATGTGAGTAAATGTTAAATGTTTTTTTTTCTTCATTTAATGTCCAAATATTTGGTTTCATCTATGAATTGGAAGAAAATGTTAAAACAGAACATTGCGCAGTAAAAAAGAACAGAAAGTCCAGTCTAAGAAAATTAAATCTGGAAAGAGGTTTGTATTCAGGCTGTGAATACAAACACTTTAGGTTTTGCAATGAATTAATTCAATAAATAAAATGTTTAAAATGCTGGGTAAATTTGCCTGTAGATAAATGAACCTCTTTAATGCTAGCTGTGTGAATAAAAGAAAGATTTGGGCAAACAAAAACTGAAGTGTGTCGCGTGACCAGCCAAAGGCCTGGTTGAGCAAACCAAAAAAAACAACAACCTCTTCTTCAATCTCCAGCCCATGTTGTTCCCTCCAAGACTGAGAGTCAGCAATATTAGATCCTGCTTTGGAACCCAGTGTGCACGCGGCCTGTTGCAGAAACATGAACGGTCTGATTGACCACTAACAGATCACTTATGAAAATGCACACAGGGTCATGCAAAAAAACAGTGCTTTGTGGAAACTAACTGACAAATGTTTTTTAGCGCTGTAATTTAAAACGGCGTGTTGAACACAAGTGAAAAAGGGCAGGAAACATTTGCTCTGTACTGCTGAATTACTGTGTCCAGTGCTGGTATATTGTTAGTCTGACCCCTTCGCTTCCTGTTATTTCTCAGTAGGCAAACTGTGGCCTGTTTGTGATTCGTTCCTTGGAAGCATTCTGCATTAGCATTGCAACATTGAAAAGTTTTCTGCATGTTATATTTGTTCGTGTGGAGCTGAATGAGTTAGACCGATTAACCCATTTGTAGTCTATGGAAGCCCATCTCCGCAACTGAAGTAACTTTTTTTATTCAATGGCGGAAATGGGCTTCCAGAGTAATGAACTCAGAATGAATCCAAAACGTTATGAAATTTGACATCTTTTTATATGTATGGTACTAACGTACATGCAATCACCTGTGTGGTTGCTAAAATGTTGGTAGTAATTGCCAGGACATAGCTATGGGATTGTTAGGGAGTTGTTTCCTATTTCGTTACAATGTGGCGAGGTTCTAAGGGGCTGTTCGCACAGAATGCGTATTTGCGTCTAAAAACGCAGAGCCCAGGAACGTTTTTTTTTTTAAATTGCTGAATGCATCCTCCACCATATTGCCATCAAATAAAACAATGGCCATGCCAGCTTGCTACTGTAAACAAAACCTCACAAAGCTTGCCCCGCCTCCGGGGGCTTCTGATTGGTCCACTTTATGTCTAAAAACGATGATGCAAATGATGCAAGACATGAGCGCAGTGAAGGGTTTATGTAGAGTTTATGTGCTTTGCTCTGTCACTGGTAAAGTATTGTAGGTAGTTGCCCTGGTGTTGCTATGTGGTTTCCAGTGTTTTAGTACATTGTGGTTGGTAGGGTATTCAGAGGGTTTTTTCATGCATTGCTAATGTTGCTGTTAAGGTGCTGTGCATGGATGCTTTGGCAATGTTCTAGGATCTACTGGAGCGTTATGAGTGGTTTTATGTGAATGGCTGTGCAGTTGCTAGGGGTTTTAACATGGTTTTTATGAGGTTGTTAAGCATGTGCTAGACTTTGTAGCTGGTTTTCAGTTCTGACTGGTTTATAGTGCATTGTTATACAGTCGCTAGGGTGTTTCTATACAGTTGCTAAGGTGTTCTAAACAGTTTTCATGCATTAATGATATATACAGTTGCTATTATTTTCTGTGTAATTTTAGTGCATCGCTAAAGAGTTGCTGAAGTATTATATGAGGGTTTCCAGGGTGTTCAGAGTCATTTTTAGTGCATTGCTATACAGTCATGTGGGTGCTATGAATTTGCTAAGGTATTCTAAATGGGGTTTCATGCCGTGCTAAGGGGTAACAACTCTGTGTGGTTTTTAATGCATTGCTTATTAGTTGCTAAGGCACTGTAGGTGTCTGTCAGGGCATTGCTATGTGGTTGCAAATGTGTTCTCAGTAGCTTTAGTGCTACCAATTGCAATTGCCGTGACTGTTCTTAGTGCATTATGATGTATTTGCTAGGGTGTTCTGGGTAGTTGCATACCAACAAAAAGCTCAACCTCGAGTCTCTAAAATTCTGGTCTCTAGATATGGCTCGAGTCCCTCTTTTTACCCGTTTTATTGTCTCCATACAAAAAAAGTCTAATAATTTAGAAAAGTTAAAAAGCTGAACCATTTTATGTTAAATAGCCCAGATTATTATGTGGCACAAATCACAGTTTGTCACTTAATTGTGTTAACAAAAAGCAATATAAAAACGAATGACCATTTTAAACCGATGCCCCTCAACATTGCGTTTTCTTTTCAAAGCAAACATTCCTCTGTCAACTATCACTTTTCAGCAGACAGACAATAGCAGGAACTCAAAGTCTCAAACTGATGACACAGCAGTGCCGCGGGGTGAACGCCGCTGTCCTTTAACTATATTGAATGTGTGCTTCATTTTTCATGTTTCATGTCATGTTTCAATCTACTGATCTAACTGAATTTAGCCATTTGAATCACATTCATGGTGTTTTCAACAAGTGCACAGAAATAGAATTGTAAATAGAATTGTAAAGAACCGCTTTTTCAAGTTAAAAAAAGATATACGTTTATGATTGTTCAAAACTAATTTTATCATTCCTGTAGGTCAAATAGTAGAGGACTTCAAGAGCAAAAGTTTGATTCCCATAGAAAACACCAGCTGATTTAAGATAAAAGTGCTACTTAATGTGTGAATGTCACTGTTTAAATACCATTTTCACAAGTTTATCACTTTTAATAACAAGTCAACCTCAACTCTAACCCTAGCACTGCTGGCACTTACTATTTATGTGACCCTGTCTAATAAAATTAAGAAATCTGCAAATGCTCAGTGTACCGTTTTCAATTCTGCTGAGACCTGTAATCTTGTCAGCTGACAAACATGGACTTCCCAAACCACTGAGGCAAACGATGGAGGAAATCCGGTGATTTTTCTGTCAGGAAAGGATGTTTTTTTTCTCACCCTTTCTCTTGCTTGAAGCCGCTGTGTGGTCACATCAAACTCCTCTCGCTCGCGTCCAGCTGCTCAACATGCAAATCCTTGAAAGCACAATGAGTCAGAAGGTCTGAAGAGGGTTTTCTGGAGATGAATGAAATCGAGACATTCTGTTGTGTCCAGTGACTGGAGATAGTGGCCGTTCTGTTTGTTACATTTTTATCTTGACGACTTTTCTGGAATTTTTTTCTGGTTTTGGGGAAGCAGACATGTCTTATCTTCTCATTTTGGGACTCATGGTACTGTGGACTTCACACATTCAGGTAAGTTAAAGTGGTTGCTTACATCTTTAGATAACGTTTTAAATAATTTGTTAAAAGCTTTTTGGACATGCGCCGTGGTTATACCAAGGTATTTATTAAAAAAACATGTAAATTGTGTATTATGTGAATATGAACTAAAAAAGTAAAATGATATTGCCATTACAAGTGCTACCATAGTGTCCAAAACAAATCAATTACAATGATTACTGTACCAAGATACTGACCCATTACACTTTTGTAAGGGTGGTATCATTTTTAATTAACAACTTTATTTGGACTATAATAATACCATTGTATATAATACTGTGTAAATAAATAGTGGTGGTACCGTGGTGCATTGCTGGTATCAGATTATTTACTATGATAGATACATTCAGGAAAGTTGCATGGAAATAGGTTGTTTATAACGCCTACAGGTGCTTCTCGATGAATTAGAATGTTGTGGAAAGATTCATTTATTTCAGTAATTCAACTCAAATTGTGAAACTCTTGTTATAAATAAATTCAGTGCACACAGACTGAAGTAGTTTAAGTCTTTGGTTCTTTTAATTGTGATGATTTTGGCTCACATTTAACAAAAACCCACCAATTCATCTCAACAAATTAGAATCATAAAACCAATAAAAAACATTTTTTGTGAAGTGTTGGCCTTCTTGAAAGTATGTTCATTTACTGTACATGTAATAGATACTTGGTAGCGGCTCCTTTTGCTTTAATTTCTGCCTCAATTTGGCGTGGCATGGAGGTGATCAGTTTGTGGCACTGCTGAGGTGGTCTGGAAGCCCAGGTTTCTTTTACAGCGGCCTTCAGCTCATCTGCATTTTTTGGTCTCTTTTTTCTCATTTTCCTCTTGACAATTGCCCATAGATTCTCTCTGGGGTTCAGGTCTGGTGACTTTGCTGGCAAGTCTAGCACACCAACACCATGGTCATTTTACCAACTTCTGGTGCTTTTGGCAGTGTGGACAGGTGCCAAATCCTGCTGGAAAATGAAATCAGCATCTTCAAAAAGCTGGTCAGCAGAAGTAAGCATGAAGTGCTCCAAAATTTCTTGGTAAACCGGTGCAGTGACTTTGGTTTTCAAAAAACACAATGGACCAACACCAGCAGATGACATTGCACCCCAAATCATCACAGACTGTGGAAACTTAACACTGGACTTCAAGCAACTTGGGCTATGAGCTTCTCCACCCTTTCTCCAGACTCTAGGACCTTGGTTCCTTGACCCCAGCCTCAGTTCATTCCTTGTGAAGTTCAGAAGTTCAGAAGATAATTCTTGAATCCAGTTTACTTGACAATCCTCATAAAGCTGCGGTTCTCTCAGTTGGTTGTGCATCTTTTTCTTCCACTCAACTTTCTGTTAACATGCTTGGATACAGCACTCTGTGAACAGCCAGCTTCTTTGGCAATGAATGTTTGTGGCTTACCCTCCTTGTGAAGGGTGTCAATGATTGTCTTCTGGACAACTGTCAGATCAGCAGTCTTCCTCATGATTGTGTAGCCTAGTGAACCAAACTGAGAGAACATTTTGAAGCCTCAGGAAACCTTTGCAGGTGTTTTGAGTTGATTAGCTGATTGGCATGTCACCATTTTATAAATAATTTTTTGAGATAGTGAATTGGTGGGTTTTTGTTAAATGTTTCACGTTTATACGCGTACAATATCATAATATTTTAATGCCATGAAGTATAAAGTACAAATACGATGGTGTAAACATTTGAACTCGTTACTTTTTAACGTTACCTCAGAGTAGATTTGTGTTGAAAAAATAGTTTTTCGCGTAAATCACTTACGTTTTTTTTTTTACTTTACGTTAGCCTGCTTGTCCACAGTAACGATACAAAATGTTTGTTCTAGAACCAACTTTTGTTTATTGTCGTTCCCAGGCCGTTTCTAACCGCTGCAATGCATCCGTTGATGTCCTTCACAAGACTCCCTGCACATCCTGCGCCGCTTCCGCCGCCGTCGTCTGCCCACGAGGGTTCAGGAAGATCAACCAGAACCCCGAAATCTGCAAGTATGTGATTATCCAGGCTCTTCCTTTTCTGTTCGCTCAGAAAGTTTGTGTTAAACGTGTCCTGTCCTTACCCCTGCTTCAGATACGTTGTGGAAATCGGCAGTCGTCAAGTGGAGCTGTCAGGGTGTTCTCACAGCTGTCAGGGCGTCACGACAGTCCAGCACTGCTGTCCGGGCTTCTGGGGCTCCCTGTGCTTGCGTGAGTTACACTGAGATACAGTGTTCAGAAAATGTCATCAAGCATCTATCTATCTAATATAAATTAGCATGTAAACACTTTTTCAGACCATACAGACAGAGTGATCTGTATCAGTCAAGTATGGTGATATGGTGAAATGTACTTTATGGTGCTTTAGGTTAGTATCTACTAAATGATGAATTTTCTAACTAGTCTTGTGTGTTTTTCTAGCTTGCCCTAGCTGGTCTGGAAAGATTTGTAACGGTTATGGTACATGTGAATCTGAAAATGGCACCTGTGTTTGTAATGTAAGTGCATATGAGTTGCATTCTTTTACTTAAAGTAACCTTTAAAATGTACTACATTTTTATTTAATTTTATTTATTTTTTTGAAAATATGAGTTGTCCTTCTACTTATATTTTTATGTTAATTCAAACGTTTTTGTTGAAATAGATCAACATTTATCAAAGTAATATGATATTAAAATAAATAAAGAATTAATAGTATAGCCTTCATCAGAGTTACTTTTCTGAATTGTGTTTTTTTACTTCTACATAATTATCCAGTTTTTGTTGACATAAATGAATAAGAAAATATGTATGTATTTATTTTTTTAAATAATCTTTAAAAAATAATATTCTTCAGTTTTGTTAATTCATTTTTTTTATTAAATTGATGCTTATTTATTAATTTATTAAAATAAGCTATGTTCAATAAAATTTATACCTAATAATAATAATAATAATACAATAATAATAATGGTAATATTAATAATAATCAACATTTTTTTCAGGAGGGATATACAGGTTTTGCGTGTCAGAATTGTGTGAATGAGAATGCCTATGGAGACCACTGCCGTTCAGGTCTGTTATTTGTGTTGATTTCTGATAGCACAAGATAATAATCTCCATTTTTTGGAGATAAAATTGTCTAATTGTTAAACTGCTGTAGATTGCAGCTGTGTGAATGGAAAGTGTAACTCCGGTCCGAATGGAGATGGTGAATGTTACTGCCAGCCACCATTTTCAGGCCCAAAGTGTGATAAAGGTAACTTAGGAATTGTGTCTATACGTACCCATGGTGCATTCAATATCCAGTAACTTTCAGTAAATATAATAACGCTTATTGAATTAAATCACATTTTTTGTTTCCTGTGCAGTTTCTTCATCTTGTTCAAACTGCCCAGCCCATTCATACTGTAAGGGAGACCACACAAATGCTGTGTGCGAATGTCTGCCTGGATTCAAGAAGAAAGGAAATGCATGTACAGGTACTTCCGATGTTTAACCACATGTGTATATGTATGAGATGCATTTTGCAAATGCAGGATAATTTTCCTTTAGTTTTAATGCAAGACATATCCCAAGTGAACAGCGTAGTCATTTATTTATTGTTTGGTTGCATTAAGAATTTCAGAATTCGCAAGCTTTCTGATATGTTATGTTTAAATATGCAAACGAGGCAGAATATTTGCATAAAGACCATTGGATAAAGTCATATTCAAAATAGATTTGAATTAAATTGTATTGACATATTAGAGTTATTAGGTTTTTATTGAGGGGAAAATACTGTCAACATCCAGAAAAGCATATTCAGCATGATTTTAGGAACAAAGCGTTCTATAAAACCATGCAAACTATATTAAGATTAAATTAAATTATAAATTAACGCTATTATCCGAAGCGATTTACAGTGCATTCAGGCTAAAACATTTTTACCTAACATTTGTTCCCTGGGAATTGAACCCACAACATACAAACAATATGAACAAACATTCAGTAAAATTATTCAGAATATAGATGGGAATAAATAGTACATTTTGTGTATGTAAGTGCTAATGAAGTGAAACTTTTTTAGATAAAACGGCTTGTAAATGTTATGTACTGTAACAGACGCAAACAGATAAAGTGCAATAGAAAAAACACTCCAAAGTGTGTTCTTTCCACTAGTCTGAAACAACACATATAAATGAAAACCTCAAAACTGAAAACAAAGTCTTGGCGTGAGGTTTCTCAATCCTTTTAGAGGCTGGTTCCTACCCATCATGTCTTTCTGTCCCGTTCCAGGTTCCTGGTGTTCACCGGCGATTTGTGACACAAATGCTAAATGTGTATTAAGCGGTGGAAAGTTTCAGTGCGAGTGTGAAGAGGGATTCAGAGGAGACGGCAAACACTGCATTCCCATCAACCCCTGCGACGCTAATAACGGAGGCTGTCCTGTGGAGTCCACCGCCTGTGAATTCACAAGCCCAGGAAATGTGAGCAATGAATCTGAATCTGAAGCTAATGTGGAGCTCAGTTGTGGGTTGTTGCTATGTGAGTGCTGTGTGTGTTTCTCTCCAGTCGAAATGTGTGTGTTTGCCTGGAATGGAATCGTCCGACCCGTCCAAGGGCTGCACGCAGAAGTCGGCCTGCACATCGGGTTCATGCCATGTCAGCGCCCGCTGCGAGACCAACTCAGACGGCACGCCCAGGTCTGTCTGGGTGCTTCTCTCGTGATAACATGACAAAGGCAACTTTCACATCCTGCAAAAGTGATTCTGTTGCGTCATGAGTAGCTCGCAGAAGGCCAGGGGTATAACCCGAGACCTTTCATTCTTTCAGCTGCCGCTGCAACGCTCAACAGATCGGCGATGGCAGACGCTGCTATGCTAACCTCATGGAAAGGGTTCTGGAGCTGGACAGAGACGGCAGTCAGGCAGGAAACCTCACTGGAAGCCTTCGGTTCTTTGGTGGGTCTGCTGAGATCACCAGACCTGCTTCCCCGCTCTTTTGAGTTTGCTTTATCAGTTTGAAATCGAACCGCTCTGACGGCGTGTTGTGTGTTTTTCAGAGCAAGCGTGTGAGTTCACACTCAGCCAGCACGGCCCGTTCACGGCGTTCATTCCTGTGGGACAGAATCCATTCCAAGTGGGTTGAAGCAGTTTGTGTTTCACGTCCTCATAATGTTTCCTGTTTTTTTTTTTGGCGTGTGACAACTTCCTGTTTGTCGCGAACAGATGTTTACGTGTGCTGTGCTCTTCAGACTCTTACAGGAAGCTCCTCGAGCAGCGTCCTGAATGAAGTGTGCAAAAATCACCTCATCCTCGGACAGAAACTCTACAGAGATCTGGAGGGGAAAGACATGTGGATGTACGGAGGAGAAAAGATCCGATTCAAAACAAAAAAGGTGTCCATCTGTCTTTCCATCTATCTATCTATCCATCTATCTAATGTCAGTCCGTCCGTCCATCCATCTGTCTGTCCGTCTATCTATCTAGTCCGTCCATCCGTCCATCCATTGTTCGTATTATCTACAATACTATCGTTGTGTTATTCTTTATATCATTCTATCATTCTGTCTATCAATTTATCTTTCACACTATCATACTAGCTACCATTCTACATCAGTCTTTCCATCGTTCCTTCTGTCATTCTGTCTATTTTTCTAACATTCCATTTATCGTCTTTTACATTGTTCTAAAGTTCTATCTATCGCTCTATCATTCTATCATGCTATCTATCATTCCTTCATTTTATCTATCATTGTCAATCATTCTAACATTCTATCTATTGTTCTTACATACTATCTATCATTTTATCTATCGTACTGTCTATCATTATATCATTTTTCTATCGTTCTATCATATTTTGTTCCGTTCTTCCTATTGTACTAACGTTATGTCATTCTACATCAGTCGTTCTATTGTCCCGTCTATCATTCTATACTTCTTTGCATTCTATCAATCAGTCTTACATTCTATCATTCTATCTATTATATCGTCTATAACTCTTTCTATCATTCTTAAAACCATGCTATCTATTGTTTTATCATTTTATCTATCATTCATTCATTCTGTCTATCATTTTAACATTCTGTCGATCGTTCTGTCTATTGTACTGTTTATAATTATTTATGTCATTCTTTGAATCATTCTATCTATCTTTCTATTCTTCTATCATTCTATCACTTTATCTATCATACTGTACACTCACCTAAAGGATTATTAGGAACACCTGTTCAATTTCTCATTAATGCAATTATCTAATCATCCAATCACATGACAGTTGCTTCAATGCATTTATGGGTGTGGTCCTGGTCAAGACAATCTCCTGAAGTCCAAACTGAATGTCAGAATGGGAAAGAAAGGTGATCTAAGCCATTTTGAGCGTGGCATTGTTGTTGGTGCCAGACAGTATTTCTGAGTATTTCACAATCTGCTCAGTTACTGGGATTTTCACACACAACCATTTCTAGGGTTTACAAAGAATGGTGTGAAAAGGGAAAAACATCCAGTATGCGGCAGTCCTGTGGGTGAAAATGCCTGGTTGATGCTAGACGTCAGAGGAGAATGGGCGACTGATTCAAGCTGATAGAAGAGCAACTTTGACTGAAATAACCACTCGTTAAAACCGAGGAATGCAGCAAAGCATTTGTGAAGCCACAACACGCACAACCTTGAGGCGGATGGGCTACAACAGCAGAAGACCCCACCGGGTACCACTCATCTCCACTACAAATAGAAAAAAGAGGCTACAATTTGCACGAGCTCACCAAAATTGGACAGTTGAAGACTGGAAAATGTTGCCTGGTCTGATGAGTCTTGATTTCTGTTGAGACATTCAGATAGTAGAGTCAGAGTTTGGCGTAAACAGAATAAGAACATGGATCCATCATGCCTTGTTACCACTGTGCAGGCTGCTGGTGTTGTTAATGGTGTGGGGGATGTTTTCTTGGCACACTTTAGGTCCCTTAGTACCAATTGGGCATCATTTAAATGCCACGGCCTACCTGAGCATTGTTTCTGACCATGTCCAGTCCATCCCTTTATGACCACCATGTACCCATCCTCTGATGGCTACTTCCAGCAGGATAATGCACCATGTCACAAAGCTCGAATCATTTCAAACTGGTTTCTTGAACATGACAATGAGTTCACTGTATAAAATGGCCCCCACAGTCACCAGATCTCAACCCAATAGAGCATCTTTGGGATGTGGTGGAACGGGAGCTTCGTGCCCGGGATGTGCATCCCACAAATCTCCATCAACTGCAAGATGCTATCCTATCAATATGGGCCAACATTTCTAAAGAATGCTTTCAGCACCTTGTTGAATCAATGCCACGTAGAATTAAGGCCGTTCTGAAGGAGAAAGGGGGTCAAACACAGTGTTAGTATGGTGTTCCTAATAATCCTTTAGGTGAGTGTATATTGTTCTGTCATGCTATCTTTCATTCTTTCTATCGATAAATGTCTGTCTATTGTTCCATTCATCATTCTCTCTGTCTATTTTTTCTGTCTGCTATATTAATGGCTCAATCCACTGATTTTTGCATGTGTCTGCAGCATTTTATCCTGATGAGGGATCCAGACGTGTTGTTTACTATACTTGAGAGCGATCTCCCAGCATCCAATGGAATAATTCATATTATTGACAAGCCCTTTACGCTTGCTCATATCGAGTCTTCAAACAACAACATGGAGGTAACACGCTATTCCAACAGTTTCACAAGCAGCTAATCTAGTAATGAAATCTGACGAATGACACACAGCACCAACCTCAACACCCTCTAATGTAGATCTTCTTTTCTGCAACCTCAAGTTCTCCTCAAAGACCATCGGGGAGATTTTCAGGGAGGATGAAAGGTTCAATCGATTCCTGTCTCTGATTGATGTGAGTGATCTCCTCTCCCAATCTTTTTCTGCATTTCTCCACTGAACCCGTGCACTGAGAACATTTTTTCCTCTTTTTGCTGCAGAATTGTGGAGCCCTGTTGCCTGTCAGAGGTTCAGGTCCGCTTACAGTGTTTGTTCCTACCAACACAGCTATAGACAGATTCAGAGATGGAAGTCTTGTGTACATGCTGAATGACGTGAGCTGCCATTATGTGTTTTCTGCCTCAAATTATTGAGAACACCAATTTACTAATGATTTTAATCAAATCTTTAGGATGTTCATATATGTGTTCAAATAACACACGCTGATCTTTCATCTCTTTGTTAATAAAGGCCAAACCAAAGCTTCAGTCACTTCTGAAACACCATATGTTCTCCCTGGCTGCTGTGAGTCTCCTTAGTCATACAAAATCATGTGCTGAATGGTTTCCCACAGTTAATTTGACTTCAAAATTAAGCTTTTATGAACATTGTTTCCAATTAAATGGTCTGACAAATGAAAATGTTTTTAAAAGTTTAAGAAATGATATTCTAGGAAGCATCTGATTGGACAAAAATGTGTATGCCTGTGAGTTTATTTGGGTCATTGGGGCATGTTTGGGGTCATTTGTTGATGGGAAACATCATTACCTGTATGTGGAGCTCTTGTGAGATTAGAATTAGCTTCCTCCTAGGTTGTAGGGTTGCTTCAGGACTTACAATTTAGACTGCAATATTTTTGGACCATTTTTTAAATAATACTAATTGTCTGTTTGAGTTTTTAAAGTAATCTTAAAATCTCCTTGCCTAAGGTCACTGTGGACCAGCTTGCTAGCATGTCTGAGATTACAACAATGGCCAATGAGGTCTTAAGGATCAATGCCTCTGAGGATGTAAGTGAATGTGCTTCATTGATTTCATCAACTCCTAATGGGAGTGAGCAATTTTTATGAAATTTGGTACAAATGTTTTAGCCCTCATTCTGTTTTAAAAAAAAAAAATTGGTGACTTAGCAGCATTGTAATAATGGGAAATTGAAAAATGATGGGACTGTTGTTTGTACGCTCTCTCAATTAATCCACAGGGAAGAGTCTTTTTGGGCGATAAAGGAATATATCTCGAAACGAAAGACATTGTCGCATCCAATGGAATCATTCACATGATTGATGGAGTTCTTGTGCCTTCCTTCATAGTTCCCATAATGCCCCATCGGTGTGATATAAATGGGAGCAGGATCTCTTTTGTAGGTCCCTTTTAAATATGTCTTCACATAATCAAATGACCAACGCAATGATTGTGTTCAATTTTATGTTAAATACAATTAATTTATTTATTATGGTTAATAAAACATCTGTACAACAAGTTTTTGTAAAAAATTCAATGAAAAATGTTCTTTTCATAGGGTACCTGTGTCCGATGCAGCCACATCCATGAGACACAATGTCCGCCTGGAAGTGTTGAGCTGGTATTTTACGTTTTCAATTAATTATGAACTCCATTAACGCATCTATAATCAGTATGTAATTGATAAAAGACATTTTAAATGAATATATTTTCTAAATTAAAACAACCAATGAAGAATATCTAAACATGAGCAACATTTACAGGTACAGCTGTATCATTTATTGATGTAAACACTGCATTGGAGCTTTTTTTTCACCTTGGTAGGAAAATTATTTAAGAGGCTGTGAACCAATTCCTGATCAACGATGGTCGTACTCTATCTATGAGGAAGGCTGTGCCAAATACTGCAACATTACTCAGACGGTATGAAAACAAGTTCTCAGATCCCACATACAAACACAACCCACAATTGTTTGCAAATGTTTTTCTCCATAGGTAAACTGTTTTTTAAGAATAGCCTATAAACCTTTCAAGACAGACTTACTATATGCTACGAGGTTGTTCTTCGAGTGTATATACCTCAGTTGAAGCCATCAGTCTGCATTATTTCAAATTATTCTCAAAGTAATCCCATTTAAGAGCAGAATTCATAGTGAAGAACTACATTACCCATGATTCCATACAAAGTAATTTGAGTTGCAGTGAGCAAATCACACCACAAAAGCTTGTAAATAAACATATTTTGCAATAAACTCAAAATGTATTGTTTCTACAGATATAATCAATAACTTTAAATGAGTTTCACCATTGTTTAATTCGACAATGTAATTTGCAGTGGTTCATGGGATTGTAGTTCTTTCCCTTACTGAAGCCATTTAATACACAGTCTTGTACATTTGTCTTTTCGCCCATTTATTTTTTCCAAAGTTTGTAATGTTGTGATTCTTCTGTAGCTGGTTGGCTTGGTTTATGGATTTTAAACTTTTATTGAATTCTGTTGGGGAAAAATGAATAGCAAAAATGCATCTGAACCACCGCCATTGAAAAAGTGGACGGGCACTAATGCACTCAATTTATAATGAGTAATCTGTATGAATATGGACGTTTGTGAGAAGTGCACCATCTTGTTTTCAGATGCCACAGTGTTGTAGTGGTTTCTATGGGCCGGATTGTAAACCGTGCATTGGGGGTTTCCAGCACCCATGTTATGACAAAGGGACTGTGAGTATGCAACTCTACGGTCACTACAATCGTTACTGGAAGTTCTGCTGTTTATTTGTCACCTGTCTGTCCAATAGTGTTTTGATGGCATCAATGGGAACGGCTCCTGTAAGTGTGAACCAGCGTTTACAGGTGTAGGCTGCCACCTCTGCTCAGACCCCAACAAACATGGAGAGAACTGTGATGAAGGTGAAGTTATATACCTTATATATTGTCAAAGGATTGTTGTACAAACCCGCTGGTATAGTACCAGTCACAGTGACCTCTTCCTCTGCTCGTGCTCTGTTTGCTCCTCTAGATTGCCACTGTGTCCATGGCATTTGTGATAACAGGCCTGGCAGTTTGGGGGTGTGTAGAAGAGGATCCTGTCGGGATGGGTTTTCAGGGAAGCTTTGTGACCAGACAGCCACCCCCTGCAATTCAGACGGCGTCCTCGAGCACTGCCACATTCACGCCAAATGTGTCTACAACAACCAGCAAACCATGTTAGTGTAGATCATTGTAGACTGCAGTCGGCTATTTTATTATATATATATATATATATATATATATATATATATATATATATCATTTGTTTAATTAACCATTTGTTTACCATTTATCAATTCAGCAAATATTTGGCAGGTTTTTTTTTATATAACCCAATATTTATACTCAATATTTTATTTTAGACTGCAATCAGGTATTTCGTTTCCATTACTTTTCACAGTCAGTTTTATTATTTTATTTTATTTCTTTATACAGTCAGGTTTATTTGATTTTATTTATACAATATTATTTTTTTTTGCAAATATCTTTTTTTTTTTTTTTAAGAGCCCAATACTTTTACTGCAGTGCCCTTTTGAAGCAAGCATGTCAGTAATGGCAGTTTGTGTGCGGACATGTTATTGATCTATCATACATTGTGCTATAGGTGTGTTTGTCTGCCTGGATATGAAGGAGACGGCTACACCTGCATTAAAACCGATCCCTGCCTCCAACCTCACAGAGGAGGCTGCGATGTCAATGTAAAACACGTTCCCTTTTCTAGTGGTTTGCATTTAGCAATGTCTGCCTAATTTTGCAGAATGAACCGATTTGCTAGAATCTGTCGGACTTTATAATTCCTTTCTATGATATATGATACCATGATAAGCTCATGTTGAGCTTGCCTCAGGGTTTGTGTGTGTGTGTGTGTGTGTGTGTGTGTGTGTTTGTTTTATAGGCCAGATGCATGTACAGTGCAGGAATGGTGAATTGTGCTTGTATGGAAGGATGGACAGGTGATGGACGTTTGTGTGTGGGAATCAATAACTGCTTGAGCGAGAGTCGTGGTGGATGTCATGAAAATGCAGAATGCAGAGTCACCGGACCAGGACAGGTAATATTGGACAAGCTGTGAAGATATAACTAACCAGTATAATATCTCCATTGTTTTTCCTAGACACCATTGAGATTAAATGAAGCTCCTGTTGAAAGGCTTTTGCATGTTGGAGGTTCACTCTTGTCTTCTCTAGCCCTTATCTCATGTTCTGGGTCAATTTGAACGAAAAACATATTTGTGTTGTATTTCTATTGCAGTTATGAAGTCTGTTTGACCAACAAATTTAATTTTTAAAAGCAGGTGCACAGAATTAATAAAAAACGTATATTGTTATGTCAGTTTCACAACTACAATCTGAGGGTCTTTACATTTATGCTTTTGTTATTTTTCATCACTTCTTGCCTGTGGATTTTGCTTTAACCCATGATCTCATGTTTGAGCTTCAGGAAAGTGCACAAAACTACCAAAAACTTATTTAGAAAAAAAGTACTGTTTGCAATATTCACATTAAAAAAGATTATCTGGAACACAACAACTGTACTCACAATTTTAACATAATACTAGACATCTCAAAAATCTCAAACTTTTCATATAGTTGCCAAAATGCCAAAATCAGTTCAATCAATAGCCAGATCAATAGCCAGAGATTAATGATATATTAAATTAAAATTATACTGAGATATTTATGAAAGTTTGCATTTCTTTAAAGAAATTTTAAGAGAAAATCTGAGACCGAATTAATATTTGTATAAAACCCATCCAAGAACTTAGCTATAAATGAATATTGCATACCCAGAACTGAGTCTTGTTCAACTTATTTCTCTGTTCAGAATGAATGTAGCTGCAGGAAAGGCTACATGGGAGATGGCATCGTCTGCAAAACTGTCAACCCCTGCATGTCAAATAACGGAGGATGCCATTCTCTGGTCTGTATTTCATGCTTGCAGATTTATCTGTTAAATAAATCTCTACATGTCTGAACAATCTGTCAAAATATGGAAGCTGGAGAGATTCTGCTGAAGTTATATTCAAGCCTAGGATGTTTTTTCTAGCGTGCAATGAGGCATAACTGTTTGATAATGTGTCCAGGCCACATGTAAATTAAAGAGCCCAGGAGTACGTGAATGTGTGTGCCCAAGCGAATACAAAGGCGATGGAATAACATGTTATGGAAACATGCTTATGGTAAGATTACGCATTTATGCGTTCATTTAATTGTGATGAATCAGCTATCAATAACAGGATTTTAAATTAACAATAAAAAGTCAACACATAACTATAATACCTTATTCTTCAAGTTAAAAAAACTAAAAAAAAAACATCTGAATTCAACATACTCTATATGGACACATTCACAATAGATTTTCTCCTAAAAACTGATTTAGATCAAAATCAGCATTTAAAATCGAAAACATATTCATCTTTTTTTATTTTCAGGAGCTAGATGGAAACTCAGAGTTTTATAATTTCAACCGCTTCCTTCAAGTAAGTTCATCTTTTCAATTATTCAATTTACAATAATGTTGTCGCAACATTATGTGAACATTTAAACAAGTATTACTCCGTTTGCAACAGCATGTGAATATATTACTATACAAGATTTGTGTGTTCATCTACAGAGGCACAAAGTGATTGACAGCGACAGCAGAGTCACGGCTTTGGTTCCATCTATAGCTGCTTTCAGAAACCTCAGCGATTCGGAGTCGTCGATTTGGTTCGATTATTACATGCTTCCTCACCTTCTGCAGTAAGTGTTGGGATCGACATTGAGAACTGATTGCTGATGTTTGAAAAATGAAATAAATGCATTTTCCGTGTGCAATTTCTGTCTAGGGTTCATTTTTTAGATGGCATATACACCTCTGAAGACTTACAGAAGCTGGTTGGTAAAACAGTCCAGACCCTAGGAAAGACTAAATGGGAGGTCAAAAGCAACGGCAGGGTAGCTGTAACACAAAACTCACCACTTGAATTAGTTAACACCTTAAATTGGTCATCTTTAACCTCTGATGTGACCTGTTAACCCTCGTGTCCCCAGCAGCTCATGATCGGCAATGCTACCATCCTCGCTCCAGATCTCAAGGCGATAAATGGGTGCATTCACATCATTGACACGGTAATTTAATTGAACACACAGATTATTGCAACTAAAAAGTTAACTTTGTGTTATGAATTTGCAATAAATTAGAATGTTTATTGGAGTTGCATGAAAGGAGGGAACCAAGATATGTCTAAAGACCAGATTAACTGCATAGCAATACCCAGAATATCTTAGTAAAAAACACAGATGTCCGTTTGAACATTATACAATCCCCTTGTTCTCTAAAATATATGAAATATTTCTGACTAATTTGCTTACAGGTTCTTCGACCTCCTCTATCTGATTTCCCTCCACCGCCTCCCAGTTTGACGACGCTCCTGAACGACACGCCAGATTTCAGCCTTTTCAGGCAGACAGCGCTGGTGTGTTTCGCCTAGGAATTTAATATTTGAATACTTAATATTTTCAAGAGTAACAGAATATCTTTCTACATAAGCATAGTTGTCTCTGTTTTTATTTTAGCTCTACAACTTGGAAAACAGGATCCCAACTAGAGATTACACCATTTTTATCCCAAATGACAGCGCCATACAGGAGTACCTGAAAAAAACTAACTCGACACAACTGGTGAGTAGAACTTTTAGAAATGATGCTAGAAACATCGCACTTGTAAAACGAATTGATGAAAGCGTCTCTTTTCAACAGAGCCAGGACATCGTGAAATATCACGTAATTGTAGGCGAGCAACTCTTTCCTGAACACTTGGGCAATGGACTTTTTAAAAACACGTTTTTGGGAAATGGCACTCAGATCATGTTTTTTGTGGACACTGATAATCAGGTATTGCACAACCAACAATAACTATTCTATATATCGTATTCTGTACAAGACTTAGATGAAATTAGTTGTGACTAACTAGTCTTAAACTCCAGACAATGGCTAATGACGTACCTATAGACGGACGCTTCATTGAGACGAGGCATGGCACAGTGTTCAGGATCCCACGTGTCTTAGATCTCCACAAGAACCACTGCAGTAAAGATGTGGTTTTAAAAGTTGCTGTAAGTTCCCATTACAATTTTTCAAGGTGAATCTTGAAGCGACGCAACAGACGATCTTAAGGAACATTTGCTGTCTTTGCAGGGTCGCTGTGGAGATTGTACAGCTGAACCGAAATGCGCTTTAAATGAGAAACCTGTAAGATGATATAGTCCTTTTGATGTTTTACGTTTATGTGAACGGAATTTTATGATGTATCCCTCTCCTCGTTTCTTCAGCTACAACCAAAGTTCCCTCAAAATATGAAGTCAAATTGTATATACAGGACAAGAGTTGGAAAAAAGAGATTGAATGTGCCGGGTTGTCACATGGAATGTTTGAGAACAACTAAGGTACTTCATTTTCTCCTTTTCTTCAACGATTTCGGTATTTTTACTTCCATTTGTCAATGAAAATTCCAATGTTGGATCGGATTGTATTCATTATATTCTTTCTTGATTTCAAACTGACACGGCTCTATCCACACCTTCAAAGCAAATCTAATGAAATCTTGTTAAACCGGTTGTTATTATTCAGGCGACTATAAACATGTTGATAGTTTAACTAACTGGCTTCTCAGGATATCCTTCAAACTGTTGCTCCATCTTGACAGTCGTTGATCTGAAAGACAATACTTACTATAGAATAAAAGTTTGTGCGAATCACCAATCTTGTGGCAGCAGTGAGAATGCAAGCCGTTCTTGCACTATAAACACTACAATGCATGAATCTGTGCAGCTAGAAATCCCCATCCTGCATCAGGATTGGGTTTACACTTCAGTGTACAAGCTGAATCAGATTAAAATCTCACAGTAAATGTATTCCTAGGACCATTCTTGCTGTCCTGGATACTTTGGGCATGATTGCTCCAAATGCCCTGGGACTGTGAATAACTGGTGCTCCAACAACGGTCAATGCAAGGATGGGCTTTATGGCAGTGGGGAGTGTCTCTGTAATGAGGGCTTCCACGGGACGGCCTGCGAGATGTGTGAACCTGGCAGATATGGAAAAGACTGCAAGTCCGGTAACATCAACAAGCAATTTTCTATTCTACTGTCGTTCTTTAGGCATTCTGTTGCAGCATTTTTCATCAAACCCTTGGCTTTTATTTGACAGAATGCCATTGTGAGCATGGCAAATGTTTGGACGGTATGGAGGGAAACGGGCAGTGCATTTGTTACAAAGGATGGAAGGGAGTGAACTGCTCTGTTGGTCAGTATTAAGGTCAACTTATTTTATGTCAGATAGCATGTTTCTCACTTTCATACACTTGACATAATAAACGTTTCTCAATTTCAGCGGTAGTCAATGATGCCTGTGGTGGAGTTTGCGATGTCAATGCTAAGTAAGCATGGAAAACATAAATTTAAGACACGTTTTTAAAACACATTGATCAGTGTTTCTAATACAATATTTTTCTTCTAGTTGTATCTCAGGTAGTTCAGGAGCTCATCCAACTTGTTCCTGCATAGCTGGTTTTAAGGGTAACGGGACATTTTGCAAAGGTTTGTTTGTTGTTCTTTGCTAAGTTTGTTATCGAAGGTTTTTTCCCTCTCAGTGGAAGTGAAATCAATATTCACACTGTTTAGTTTCCCAATATCCTTGTTTTATTGTGAATGATTTGTCTTCCATAGAATTTGACCCATGTACCACAAATAATGGAGGATGTTCCATAAATGCAAACTGCACAAAAACATCGCCTGGTGAAAGGAGCTGCACATGTAAAGCTGGCTACATTGGTGATGGGGTTATATGTCTCGGTAAAAGTGTGATTCACTTACTTAAAACATTTTAATGGTTAGCATGGACCAGTAGATTAATGGAATTTGTGTTATAAATTTGATGTTTAAATGATTTCTCAATGCACCTGTGCAACATTTATGTAAATTTAGCACTCAAGTCAAATCAAGTCACCTTTATAAGCACTTTATACAGATTGTGTCAAAGCAGCTGACACAACAAAACAGTGTTAAACAGGGGAAATGTGTGCTGATAATGCCACAGGACAGTAGAAAACAGTCAGTTTATCAGTTAAAGCCAGTTCATTGTTCATTCAGTGATGTCATTGTCCAGCTCAGTTCAGTTCTCTTCCAATATTGTTTGTGCAGTCAAGTCAACAATGTTGCCAGAAATTGTGTCCCCATTTAATCAACCAAAGGCAACAGTGGCAAGGAAACAAAACTCCATTGGTGACAGAAATAGTGAAAAACGTTGGGAGAAATCAGGGTCGGTCGGGGGGCCAGTAGTGTATGGTTTAATTCCAGGATGCAATACACCTCAGATTGAAAAGGGTAGTCGTCTGGTTCTTGTGGTCTTGAGCCGATCAGGTCTGCTCAGGGATCTTCTTCTAGGGTTCATCTAGTTGACATGATCTCCGCTGACATTCAGGGGTGTAGAGGTCGTCTCTAGGCACTGATCCACCATCTGGTCTGGATATGGACTGGATCTGGTTGGCTACGGTCATAGAGACTAATATTAGTGAAGATGCCATTCTTCTTACGATGTATTGAGTACATCAGGTGTTATGGGAAGTGTTCCTGGTTGCGGTTGACCTAATTAATGCAGCCTGACAATCCTTTAATGGATTTGAATTATAGAAATCTGATAGTATATTATGTGTATGCCAGGTTAAAGAGATGAGTCTTTAATCTAGATTTAAACTGACAGAGTGTGTCTGCCTCCCGAACAATGCTAGGTAGATTGTTCCAGAGATTGGGCACTAAAATGGAAAAGGATCTGCAGCCCGCAGTTCATTTTTGATATTCTAGGTATTATCACATGTCCAGAGTTTTGAGATCAAAGTTTAAGTGAAGAACTATAATGCAATGAGAGCTCGCTCAAGTACAGAGATGATAAACTTTTCAGGGCTTTATAAGTAATTAGCAAGATAGGTAGCCAGTGTAGTGTTGACAGAACCGGGCTAATATGGTCATACTTCCTGGTTCTAGTAGGAACTGTAGCTGCTGCATTTTGGACCAGGTAGAGCATTGAAAATCTTAATTCATCTCTTGTGGTGTTATGCAGTTGGTATTAGTCTGCTTTCTATGGTTTCTCTGATGTTAGTTTAGTATTATCATCAGCCTTAATTATGATTTTTTGTGCTATATGAAAATTGCTTAGGGTGTGCCTCAGGGCTATGTACTGCGCTCAATTATAATAATAAAAAAAAAAAATGCATTAAAGTTGTATAATTGTGTTTACACTACAGAAATGGATGCCTGTTTAGTGGACAATGGAGGATGTGACAGAAATGCTTTATGTATGAAAACTGGACCAAACAGGGTTTGTGTCATTTATTTTAGTTCATGCTTAACAGCAAATGTTAACGTTATGAAATAAACATTAAGATGTTGAAAATTACATTTGTTCTAGGTTGCATGTGCATGCAAGCCTGGTTTTATTTCTCAAGGCCATAAATGTCTGGCAGTTAATCCTTGTCGGAAGGTAACAGAAATCACAATTAATTTTATGGCAAATATTTGTATTAAATCATCATCTGATATAAGGTATTTTTGTGTGCAAAATATGTTTATTTTATTTTATTACAGGATAATGGCGGCTGCAGTGTTAATGCTGTTTGCAGATACCTTGGGGATGGGGAACGTAATTGCACATGCTATTTCGGCTACAAAGGAGATGGTTTTAATTGTGCAGGGACAGTTAGTAGAGTTAGTATCATTTAAGATTGATTTTAGGTTTATTAATAGTGATTGACAAAACATGAGAGACAACCACTACTTTTCAAACGAATCTTATAATTGTTCATGCAGGAGATTCTTCGTATGCCTGAGGCAGCATGGATGAGAAGAAATATTGGTGTAAGTGTTCATTTAAATTAGTGAGAGAATGTGCACATTTCGGGATGTATTCGAAATTTATTAACAAGAAAAATGTGTATGTTATAGGTAACAAGAGTCCGAGATCTGTACAGTAAAGGCCCTTTCACTGTATTTGTTCCTCATGCTGATTATGTGGCAAATGTTTCGGTATGCTGCACTGAATCACACAAAAGTATTTTAACATTATAAATATTATATCAGTGTTGATTGGATTGTTGAAAGTAGGCAATATATAAAACATAAAAAGTTGTGTCTAATGTTTGCAAGTTTGCCAAGGCATTTTTCTCTTTGAGATTTCATAAAAAATTGAATTGTGGAATTTCATGCTGATTTCATAACTTTTTCTATTGATGTGTAATTTCTTGTCATGACTATGCAGGTTGAAATGTGGACAAATACAAGTCGCAGTTCAGACCTGCTGCGGTACCACGTTGTCAGTTGTGAAGAACTGCGCGAATCAAACCTCAAATCTGTTAAAGAAGTGGTCACGAGTAGCGGATATAAATTACGCTTCAGTGTTAGAGATGTGAGTCCTTGACGTTTCAAATGCATTTTATATTTTCAATATCGTATATTTATCTGAAACGGAGTCAGAAATTAAAGGGATATTTCACCTAAAAATGAAAATTCTGTTATCATTTATTCAACCTCAAGTTGTACCAAACTTCAGTTTATTTAATTTATTGAGCTTGAAATAATGTTGGTAATCAAAGAGTTGACGGTAGCCTTTGAATTGCACATTATGGAAAAGATATTATGGAATTCAATGGCTACTGTTACGAACAATCTTCAGAATATCTTTTTTTGCGTTCAGCAGAAGAAAAAAACTCATGGTTTTGGGTGAACTATCCCTTTAACGATGACTTTGGGCAAAAATGCCACCAAAATGGACAAATATCCCTCCAAAATTCAAGATATTGGGGTGAAAACACAATTATTCCAATTTAGAGAAGAATGAAACATCATTAAACATACTGTAAAATGTCAGATGTGGCTTCTGTGCCATATTTGCAAGGTAAAGATGGCTGTTATTGATGTTGATATAAATGTTATTGGTAACCTATGGTATATAGGTATAAAGCCTATAGTATTCTGACTGATTAATTGAAGAAATATAATAATTTGACATATAAAAGACAACACAGATCCAATTGACCAATGACCTTGATCTGAAGTGTCTGCTTTTGTCTTTTAGGGTGTTGTGTACATCAATGGCAATACAAAGATCATCACCAGTGATGTTGAGTGCTCCGATGGAGTCATACATTTCATAGACAAGGTCCTGTTTCCATACGATCTAACGCGCAAGGCAGATGTCGCCACTGATGTATGTAACTCAACCAATGGTAATCAAGTTCAAAAAAGTAATATAAATGTCATTCCACAAAGTAAAACTCTATGTTGCAGTTGAACATTACCGCAGCTGCTGAACAATATGGCTTCAAAATCTTCAGCAAGCTCCTACAGGTAATATTTAAGCTGTACGTTTAACATTTTTGGATCATATGCATTTTTCTTTCAAACATCTTAAAACGCTGTTTTCTTCATCTAAACAGGACGCAGAATTGATGCATGTGGTGCAACATCAACCCTTTTATCCATTCACCATGTTCTGGCCAACAGATGACGTTTTTAACAAACTCCCTGAGGACAGAAAGAAATGGCTGTACAGCGAAGACCATCGTGATAAGCTACAAGCCTACCTCAAAGCTCACATAGTCCGCGACCAGAGGGTACGAGACTCATTAATTAAATGAAAATCATTTAACTGAAATCAATGAAGTTATATATCAAAGTTACCATCTAATAGCATCACTAAAGGGTCACAAAATGGTTTGGTATTTTTCCAGGTAGTTGCGGTTGCTCTTATTGCTGAGAAAAAAATGGAAACATTGTTTGGATCAGAGCTCACTTTCAGTTGCAACAAAGATTTAATTGTAAGTATTTTGATGAAGAATAATGAGCTACAGGTCCTTATGAACTTCTTGCCTGTGAAATGTTAATGATTTATTCATTGTTTTTTATATTGATGTCTATATATATATTTTTTATATAATTATAGAAAAAAAATATTAACACTTAAAGCCTGTATGTGTGATGCATTATAAAGGTATTCATAATGTGTTATAATGCATTACATCTTGTAACCAAAGGTAAAATGCCTTATAATATTTGCAGATTCCTTGATACATCTCTGTTTTAATGCATCTCATACTTTCTAAAGTTATGTTCAATTTATACACAAGTCTTGTATCATGTATTATAACTGTGGTTACAATTATTTGTGAGACCATATCAATTTTTTGAAATAGAGATTCTTCTGAAAGCAAAATAAATTATCTTTCCATTGATGTATGGTTTGTTAGGATCAGACAATATTTGGCCAAGATTCTGCTATTTGAAAATTATGGGAAATTACGGTGCAAAAAAAATTCTAAATATTGAGAAAATCGTCTTTAAATTTGTCCAAATGAAGTTCTTAGAAATGAATGTTAATAATCAAAAATTACATTTTAATATATTTACAGTAGGAAATTTACAAAATATCTTCATGGAACATGATATTTACTGAATATCCTACTGATTTTTGGCATAAAAGAAAAATTGATAATTTTGACCCATACAATGTTTTTTATTTTCTATTACTAAAAATATACCCCAGCAACTTAAGACACATATTATGCATTACAAAGCATAATTACTACATTTTAAAATAATGCTTTATATATTTAAGGGCCTTAAGTAAAGTGTTATTAGTAATGCACTTTTTTTTCAACATTTATTCTCCTGAATAATTTTTTTTGTTGTTGTTTTGTTTTTTATATTATCTTTTGTGTTTTTAAAAGTGAAAAAGTTAAAAGCCCCCCCCCCCCCAATATTTATCACATTTCATGTATAAATGTATAAATATAATATTAATAAATATTTGACTTGATAGGCGATTATCTCCTTTTTTTTCTTCTTTTTTTTTGTGAAGTGAAAATTCATTCATTTGCATTGTTTTATTCATTGGTGTTTTAGTGATGTACATTAAAGACATTTGATTGTAAAATTGCTCACCTCTTATTGACTGATTTTCAGGGCGACATCTTAATCAATGGAAACAATGGCAGAATCACAGCGCGGAACATGTTGTTTAATTCAGGAATCGCTCATGGGATTGATCAGCTTCTGGAGCCGCCGAGCATTGGCGCTCGCTGCGACGACTTCAAAAGCGTGGAGGTTAAGGTAAAAAAAAAACTTTGAGACTAAGATAATGTTAACGCTCGAAGAGATAAAATAACATAACGAAATAATACTCAGAGATCGTCTAGTTATTCGTCAGTTCAGTTTAGTTCCACTACTGCTGCGACAAACTTGTTTCAAAGTGATTTTAACATTAAAACAAATGCGCTTTCCTAATGTTGTTCTACTGTTGTTTGTCATTAGGGACTCTGTGGCTCCTGCAGTTTGCTGCCCCGTTGTCCCCTCGGGTCAGAGGACACAGTGAGTGCAGTTGTGGTTCCATTCATTAACAAAACTTTAGTAGCCGGCACTTTATTCACTGTTTCTCATGTATTTTTTGTTTGGTTGGTTGGTCGGTTGGTTCTGTAGCATAACACTTTTTTTATTTATTTTTTCTGTTGCATTAACAAAACTTATTTATGTTGCTTATACAAACATAGCATGCCTTGATCCAGACTGATTTCTCTTTTACAGAACAGAACTAGCATATGTAGACGGCCATATTCACCTTACATGTACAGACGGCCCAGTTATTATGGGTTGTACTCGTATGGTTATGGATACAACTCATACAGAGATTGGCTAGGCTGTAATCGGATTTGCACGAGAATGACGTGGTCTGTTAAGTGCTGTAAAAACCACTTTGGAAGAGACTGTCAAGGTGAGAATTTAACACACAAAGAGCAAGAAGTTGCTTGAACGTTACATGAAACGATGCAGCCAACAGGTATTACACTGTTTGTGGTTTAGTGTGTCCTGGTGGACTCGAGGCGCCCTGTGGAGAACATGGAGACTGCGATGACGACCACACCGGCACAGGGACGTGTAGATGTCACAAGGGTTTTAGAGGCACAGCCTGTGAGCTGTGTGAAAGCAATCACTTTGGGCCGAACTGCACAGGTAACCCGTTTCTAAACAGTCCAATTCCTGATCCATGGGTGTTGGTGAAGACGAAGTGAACAGGAAAATCAGTCAACGCAACTGTAGGAATAATTATCCAAATAGAGCATTATTCAAATAAAGGAAGCAGGTTCAAAATGAACAAAACTGCCAGTAGACATTAGCATAGGAAATAGACAAAATCTAGATACTGGTTGGTACTATTTTAACTGCGATATAAAACGGTTTAAATTTTGGCAATTTTGATCATTTGTGAATAGTTGGCACTTCTTCTGAGCTTTTACATTATTCTAACAAAATTTATTGAGGTTTATGCTTTAAACCTCAATAAATGGTCAGCCATTTTTGACTGAAAAATGTTACAATTTGGCTTTTTGAATTTTTTACTTCGTCGAGTGGATATAAACTTGGTAAAGGCAATAGCTGTATGAACACAATAAAAAATAAAACATTTGAAAATAAGAAAAGCTTAAATCGTCCAAAAAAAAAAATCTCACACCTGTAACTCTCAAAAATGGCCACATTGAAATGAATGAGAAGTGAATTTTATCTTGTGGCCACTTTTGGTACTGCACTCAAACAAATATGTTACTAAAAAGATTTTTTAGATAACTTCACATTTCTAACACTACTTGTTTACAGTAGATTCTTGCCTTTGATTTTCACACAGTTTTAGAGTTAAATATGTTTTGGAAAATATATATTTCATATCCAATCTAAAAATATTATTTTGTGCATTTTTCATAGTAGAATCTTTAAACATTTTTGTGGTTTTCACTTTTTAACAAGTTGGAAATTAGTTTTCAGATTTATGCTAAAAAAAAATTGTTAACTTTTAATGAATGGATCATAATTATTCCAAATATAATTTTTTAACCATAAAATTCCCCCAAAATACAACATATTAAAAATGAAAATAATCAAATAAAATATTGTGTTTTTATTCGAAAAGAAATGTCATTTTTGACCACCGCACAAGAAAAACTAGAGGGGCTAAAAAATGTAAAAAGCCAAATGATAAGAAAAATAACTTTAAGATACATTCACTGAAAGCAGTTTGTAGATTGTTTTGTTTAAAGGATGTTTAGATGTAGACAAAATACTTGTAGATGAAATAAGAATTTTTTTTTGCTGTGTAAACAAAAAAAAGTATTTTTTTTAAAGTGAGTAATATTAATAAATAATAAGGAATAAATCTATATAATATATAAATATGTATGGGCAGCACATTTTCTCATTCATCCAGGCAATGGAAGATGAGACTAAAATGACATTTAATTTATTGTCTGATCAGTATTAATGTTTAGCTTGAAATGTTATTGTATTAGTTCTATTCAACATTGTGCTGACTATAATGAACAGTTTATCCATCTTTTCTTACAGCATGTAACTGCACCAGCAAAGGCACGTGTGACAGCGGCCAGGACAGTGATGGCAGCTGTTTCTGTCAAGAGGGGTGGACGGGGAAATACTGCGAATCCAAAATCGGTAAGAGCAAGCTTCACATGGAAAACTCGATCAAATGTACTGGATCGGTCAAAGATATGTGTAGTGTTGTAGAAAACCATAGAAAACATTTCCGCCTTTTTCAACGGTGAAAACACTCCCTTTGCCTGTTATTTGACAGAAGTCAAGCCGATCTGCTCTCCTGCATGTGATATCAATGCAGTTTGTCTCCCTGCAAACCAATGCGAGTGTGTGCCTCCCTATGGAGGAAATGGCATCAACTGCACAGGTGGGTTATGAATCACATCTATTGTATTGGACTTACTGATTGTAAGGTGTTTGTCCCAGATTCAAATAGCCTATTGTTACTTTTATTCATATAAAAGAAGAGAAAGCTCTGGTTCGAACTCAAGATGTTCACTTGAGAACTGCTTGAGATCTGAAACTTGTGGCCTTGGCTCCAACATACTGTATATTTAACAGCTTATGTCATGGAACCCTATGGCATGTTATCCATGCTGTTGAATCCGTTCAGTGGATAAAATGATTGTACTATAATTTACTTTGATGATGTAATTTTATGGTACTAGATCTGATAATTCAATTTCTACCTTAAACTGTCATAAATCTTCAATGCTTCGGTGCACAGTTAAGTTTAGTCTCTTTGAAATAAGACACTTAGAAAATAATTGCTGCAGTGAAATTCTTTAATTTAATTTAAACAAGTTAAATACGTTAATGTATATTATGAATAAATGTCCAAAAATACGATCTTAAATTTTAATATAAAAAATACATTTTCCAAAATATGTTTAACTCTACTACAGCAAGAAACTCAAAGCCATAAATCTAAACAAGTTGTGTTCCAAATTTGAGGTTGATATAAAAAAAAAAAAAGAGCTTTCAGAAAGATTTTGTTTGGGCGCAGTACCAAACGTTTCCACCAGGTGAAATTCCCTTCCATTAATTTCCAGTGAGACCATTTTCAGGACCATCATCAGAACCTTTTCAGTTTTCAAAAATTTTTACCAAGTTTTGTACAATTTCACTGAAGTAGAAATACCTTTAAAAAAAAAAAAAAAAACTAAAAAGGTTATCGAATTCAAATTTTTGAAAAATGACCGAAGAGCACCGTAAACTCCTTTAAGATATTACGTATTTTTTTCAGAAAAAATTATCAAATTGAAGTCTTTTTTCATTCGCAGGTAAATGTATCTTGATTCAAGCATTCTTACATGTTTGTAATAAAAACATGACAAAAATACTAAGGACAAAAATCCATAATAATTCAGAATAGTCTTATTATGAATGCTTTAAATGGATAAAATAAATTTTGATTATGAAATGTCTGTTTTTCTAGCTCCGGATCTTTGCAGTGAATATAACGGAGGCTGCCATGAGGCAGCAGACTGTTCGCAGACTGGTGTCAATGTTACCTGTTCCTGTCAGACGGGATACTCTGGAGATGGACATGTCTGCTCGCCCATCAACCGATGTGTAGAGGAGGCGAACGGTGGTTGCAGCGATTTCGCAGAATGCATTTTCACTGGACCTGTATGTGGAACTTCTGTTTTTTGTCTTTGTAATCGGACAAGAGTTTTGGATAAACCAAATGTGTTGCATTTACCTTGTGGCAGAATGAGAGGCGCTGTGAATGTCTCGAGGGATATGTGGGAAACGGAATCCAGTGTTTGGAGAAAGTGGTGCCCCCTGTTGACCGCTGCCTGGAGGACAACGGCGGCTGCGACCCCAAAGCCACATGCAAAGATCTTCATTTCCACAGTACGACTTCACAATGATTGAATCGACAGCGACATAATATTTTGAGTACTCAAACATAAAGGCTTTTTTTTTTACGTGTCAGTAAAAACGGCGGGTGTTTTCCATCTGCGCTCATCTGAGGGGAAGTATAAACTGAACTTCAGCCAAGCACAGGAAGCTTGCGAGGCCGAGGGAGCCACTCTTGCTTCATTCAAGCAGCTCTCTGACGCCCAACAGGTGACTTTTGAGCTCTACTTTAGCTGCTCACATCTTGTATTTACACGGAATAAATTCAGAAAAAAAAACAAAAATAATAAAATCTTACGTTGATTTTTCACTAGTCAGTTTTTCTAGTATAAATCCAGTTAGAAAAATTCAACAAAGCTTTTTTCCCCAAACTTTTGTTAAAAGAATCCTAAAAAATTTTATCACAATACCCACAGAAAAATCTAAATTAATAAAATATTTTTTTCTTGAGCAGCAAATCAGCATAAGAGAATGATATCTAAAGGATCATGTGACACCGAAGACTGGAGTAATGGCTGGTTAATTTACATTATAAAATAAAGCTTTTTTTATTGTTCCAGTTGGGAATGCATCTATGTGTGGTAGGATGGATGGACGGTAAGAAAGCTGGCTATCCGATCCGGTTTCCTTCAGCTAAATGCGGCGATAATCATGTTGGTATTGTGCTGTACAAAGAGCCAGTCAATGCCAGTTGGTCATATGATGCGTACTGCTACCGGATTAATGGTATGACGGTCAAGAAATTCTATTGAATTTGAAATTTTACTGTACCTGAACAGCCTTGATGTAAAAATGCCATTTTTCTCTTACACAGAGGTATCTTGTGAATGTAAACCTGGATACGTTGGAAGCGGGGAATTCTGTAATGGAGACCTGGCCTCAGTTGTTGCCACCACTTTCAACTTTTCTGTGTTTTACACAGTGAGTAGCCATGTCATGTTGTTTCCCTCCAAAAATAATGCCACTTCCTTGCAGGATGTTGACATCAAGGAACTTGATTTGTAGTTAAAGGCAAAAAACTAACCGGATGGAAAGAGAGGAGACAGGAAAAAAGTTAAAATGACCAATTACAACATATTCCCAAAAACATTTTTTGTTTTAATCGAATTAAAGAAAGGAAGAAAAAACAAAGCAATGAAAATCAACTAAAGTTAAATCAATATAAATTTATGTTTTTATATAATTTCACAAAAAGTAATGTTTAAAAGAGGAACATCCATGTGATTTCATAAAAATGGAGTGATGCATTTCCTGTTGGTTTCCTCCCACAGACTTTACTGAAGTATGCAGAAGATAGCGAGGAGGGCAAGAACCTGCTGAAGTCCCTGTCCGACAAATCATTAAACATCACACTTTTTGTACCTCATAACGACGGTTTCTCTGCAAACAAGGTGATTATCAATACAAGCCAAAATGAATTCTCATATAAACATTTAGAGGAAGAAAACTAACAAAGAGAGTAGGAACCAGTTGGACACACTCTTTCTCTGCTGGCCTTGAGTTTGCAGTTTATTTCCTTTATCAGACCTTATCATGGAGGGATTTGCTGTATCATATATCCAGCATCAATAGTCTGCACTACTTTGAAGACCTGAAGCACAACACTGTGATCCCGTCCCGTCTGGGCTCTGATCTAGTTGTGACGATTCCGTCCAATTCCACCGGTCAGGCTGAGGTAAGCAAACCCCAACAGCTTCACACCGCTCAGGCCACATTTCTTGTACATTGTCAAGCAAACTGTCTATTTCATTGGTTTCACAGGACTCTCAACCCCAAAAACTGGTGAATAAGAAGGTCATATTGGCCTGGAACATTCCAGCAATCAATGGTCTGATCCACGTCATTGATGGGCCTTTCAGAGCTCCTCCTCTTCCAGTAAGTGGCTGCTTGTACTCAATGGATGTACAAGCAGAATTTCTTAGAAAATTTCATGGGGAGTTGCATTAACACCAATGAATTATAGCAGCAGTTTTCAGATAGAAAGCACACTCCCATGCCTTCTGTTGAGCAGTGACTATATTGAAAAGAATTTTTGCTCAACTATGACTCACTGGACTAGATAAAGCAAGTCAACATCCTGTTTGACTAACATGAATGTCCAATCCAGTCTTTTCAAAGCAGAAGCCGTAGACAGCCACGCTTTGCCAAAATCTGGACCTGGAATTGGACCAAATTTTTTTAAAGTCATCAATGGTGTTCTCTAATTTTTAGGTGCCGCCAATTCTTCCAATCTCGCAGTCCAGCAGTGTCGCAGTCACGACTGTGCTGATTGTCTTCGCAATTGTTGGCATTGTCGCAGGGCTCGCATACTATGTCCTCAAGCACAAGAACGACGCCTTTCGTTTCCAGTATTTTAAGGTATGTTCATGTAATGGAGCTTCCGATATTTGTTGACTAAACAAAGAATCTATCTATATATCTGTCTATCTATCTATCAATCACAAAACCTTCATTTTCCATTTACAAAGTCTGTATCGTCTTTATAATGCAACTTTATATTTCAAACGCAGAAACCTTAATAACGTTTAATTTGTGATGCATAAAAATCCACTTTCAAAGATTAATCAATGTCTTATGCCTCATTGAACAGAATGATGATGAAGATGGTGCTTCCACAAAAGGTGGTGGAAACCCTGCTTTAGTATCCATCCCAAACCCTTTATACAGCGGCTACAGGGCGTTTACAGAGCCATTTGGGGTAAAAACGTCCTTCTGTGTGATTGTAATGTTAACTACATGCATTTCTACGTACAGTTGTCCTAACTGATATTTCTGTATTTCAGGATTCAGCTGCTACAGACACATCCAACCTCATGGACTAGCACAGACAGCAGTGCCGAACTCCTCTTCCTTTCATTACCAGCAGTCAGCTGGAGAGCCTGGCTGGAGGAGGTGGCCTCAACACATTTGAATATGGTTAAACCTAAAAATAAAAGACTTTAATGCCCTAATTATGTCAACATCAGCCTACCATAGTGCCTTCAGTTCAATAAAAACATATCCTAAAAAACATTGGGTGCATTTGTTAGTTTACATGTTGTTTACAAAAGGGTTTTCTTTTTGGCCAATCCAAAAGGAAATCTGCTGTCCAGGGACTAAAACCTTGGGTCTAATTAATGTCTCCAGCTGCAATGCATAATCCCAAAGGTCTCGTCGAAATAATAGAAGGGTATTTTTGTCTTATTTGATATTAAAGACGACTGAAGCTTAAGGCAAGAGGGAGACATGTGAAAACGACCACCTGTTCATACTCCTTGACAGGAAAACAACACTGTTAATTTTGAATTACTATGGACTGAAAAAGGCAAAGCCGGTCAAATAAGAAAAATTTATGGAATTTCAGGTCTTTTTATGAAAAATATTTTCTGCTCAAATGAATTTTTTTCTTCATGTTTTAACTAAGGTAGGCGCACATTCAAGGCTCTAGCTCTGGGTAAATTAAAATTACATTTACACATTTGACAGATGCTTGAAAGATAAGAAAAAACAAAAAAATGAATATTCATATGAATTCAGAAAGCAGACCAATCATGATCAATGGTTTGCTTTTGAATTCCAAACATGTCAGTGAATGAGAGATTTTAAAATGTTAGTATTCATTTTTCTTTAAGTATAACAGTTACAAAAAAACAGAAACCGATAAAAACAAACTACAATGGAAATACTTACAGAAATGTGTACTGTATGTTAAGCAGCTCAAGCTGAATTCATTATTAAAGTCACAGAGAAGATCTAGAGGTTGATTAATTGTGGGGATGATACGTTTGATTAAAATTAATGCACTGCTGCCTTGCAAATACCATAGTGGTAATTTAGTCCATCGATCATTGAAGGCCTCATACAGGAAGCTTTTTGATAGAACAGAACAGCTTCATAAAGTTCTTAAAATGGATTGTGGCGATGTAAGACTGTAAAAACAGTTTTTGGGTACATTTTCTGTTAATTTGAGAGATTTGGTAATTAGCCTGGGGACTTTAGGACCCAGGGCTAATGAGGACTGCAGTGAATTCACAGCTGGGCTTTCCTCCACCATCTTTCTAGTTCCACTCATCTCCCATCCCCCATTTTCATCGCGCTCGTTCGCAACAAAGCATGACACCCATCCCCACTCTAGAAAGAGAGGCTTTCGAGATCACACATAAATGTCATGTCACACCTTTCATTGTGTTTGCTTTGAAATTTATGAAAGTAGGAGACTACAACGTAGACAAGATGGCGTGTGGTGCTTCTCTTTAAGAGATAAAAACTTCGAAGTAAATGTGGGGAGGGGGTCAGGTGTTGAAGAAGAATTTGCTTACTTTGGACGAGATAAATCAAAACGCGTCTTTGGCCAGTTTTTTTTTCTTTTTAAAAACAGCATGCAAATTACATGACAAATAGATAAATCACATTTGTTTTTACAGTGTCTTACTGTTATTATTACATTCGCCTTCAGTTTCCATGAATGTGGCAGAAACTGGCCATCCACCAAAACCACATGCCCAGAACAGACATCCCAAAGGCCTTCGAAACACCGAAAGGCATACGTCTGCTCCAAAAAGAAGTTGCTGTCCTTTCAATAATTCAGCAATCTAGCCCTGTATTCACAAAACATTTTATCTCACCACTAAGAGTTCTCCTTAGTGGCAGTAAAAGATTAAGTTAAGAGTTTTCTCTTAAAACTTGTTCACAAAGCTGCCGAAACAAATTTACTAAGGATTATAGAGAGGTCTTAAGCTAAGAGGAGGGGCAGGGTTGACCTCATTGCAATGGATGATGCTATTCAACTATGCACACAGTGATTGGCTGTTAGCCTCTGCTAGAGATTTATTCATAGAAATATTGAAGAACACAATATTATGTTGCCATATTCAAAAATAAAACTGCTTAATCGCCACATTCAAATAAAGACTTTAAAATGCACGCTACCTGTCACTAATTAAACAAGTATATGCTCAGCTAATTGTCAGCCTCTTATTACATGTGTGCTTCTCAGAATTTGTGAATATGCATATGAACAGCCTTTTAATTGACAGAGTAGAATAATCGTGGCCCATAGTAAGGCAAGCAAACGTAAGAAAAAACCAAACTGGAGACAAGAACAGCTGTTACTTCTTGCCCAGTTGGTTAATGAAAGCAAGGATATAATAAAAAGAAAAGTTTGGAGTCGGGATAAGCTCCAAAACCGAAGGTGATACCTTTTTAAAAGCAAATTGTCATCATATGTTTCTAAAATGTTTATATTCTGAGGCATATTGCCGGTAACAGCCATTTTAGGATGGTTTGTGGCTTGGTAATATTCAGTGGCGTAGCAAGTCAGTCCCGGGCTCAAATGCAAAAAAATAAATAAATAAAAAATTACGGGCACCCTTATAGCCCCCCTTCGAGTGGGATGCCAAGTGTGCAAAAAAAACTACTGATCTTGGCACGGCGGCCAAAAATGTACAAACACAAAACTACTCACTCATTTTAGTTGCATTCTCCGGGCATTTCTTTCGGCAAATTCATCCACGATGAACGTGGTGATTCATTCACGGCTTCGTGCATTCTCGATGGAGAGAATTGCCCGTGCCGATAGTTTGTTTTGCGACATGGTACTCCGCACATTTTTTGACATATTTCCCACCGAATATCCAGCTTTTGGCTCGTCTGCGACTGCTTCTTCGTTCCTCGACTCTCTGCACCTCATCAAACTGTCAGCTGCATTGTTGTTCTCATCCAAAGACGTGCAACTGCTATTAGCTGACAAAACTTCCCTCTCACCTTCGACGTTGTTGTTGTCCTTCGCACTAACGTTAGGTCGGCAAGAAAAACGGTCTATTTTTGGGTAGTTTTTGTGTCGTGACTAACTTTTCCACCTTCTCTTTTCTCTTTAAGGCCCCACTTTTATGTTTATATTTGTCCATCTTTAATTATCACGTAGATAGCCGCTATAGTAACCTCTCACATTGTTTACTTTCTTTTTCTTTTTTTTGCCGCGACGTAAATAAATGATGGCGTAGTAGTCTACGGCAGCTGCGGAGTGCAAAAAAAAATTATAAACGCAAACAAGAAATGACGGAGAAATTAGACATTACGGAGAAAGAAATTACTACACATGATATGCATAAAATAATAAATTTATTGCGGCCACAAATTAAAAAATGTATTAAAAGCTGGGCCGGCCCCCCTATTTTTTTTTGTAAACCGTAAAATGTAAAAAAAAGAAATCATAAATTTAGGACTGAAGCGTCCATTATTTTATCAGACCAGCCATAGAGATAGGAAACTTTGTATAATGAAAATGCTCCCTAACGGTTTCATCCCATTTGGGAACATAAGGGTTTAATGTCATTGAAATCATTGGGTCACTTTTTGTTTTTTGCAAAAGCTACTTTTGAAAATTAATATTTTTTTCACCCAAACCAGCACAAACCCACCCAACAGATAATTCTAAAGATTTCATTGGTCAATCAGCACTGATTATGGACTCAATATTGAAATAAATATCACTAAACCTAAAGTTAACCCTATTATAGTATTACTGTTCAGATTCATCCAAAGTCCTTTTTATTGATGGGTGTTGAGTTGACCAATTAACTGCAGAGAACAAATTTGTGCTTAACCAGTTTGGGGGGGGGGGGTCATGCAGTTTGTTCAAAGCTGGTTGCCAGATTGTAATGAAACCAGAGCAGGAAGATTGAATCACACTACATACGTTATCAGGTATGGCTACTTTTTTGGCTATAACTCTTGAACAGAATTACTTATTTTCATAAGCTTTGGTACACCCAAGGAAAGGTTCACTTTGAGAATACCAAAAAGATTAGGTGGGGCTTGGCCATTTGTTTGTGCCAATATGGTGCTAAAACTCTGGGACTGTTTGCAAAATTTACCCACCAACAAATTCAGTTGATTATCAATATTTGCCAAAATTTGGTGGGCATTTTTGACTTATTGTTTCAGGGAACTGGATAAAATATGTAATTATGTGTTACATTTGAAATTGAGACAAAGCATACTTGATGGGCCACCAAACAGCGTTCCTCATATCATTCCAATTATTTTATATTTCTCAATGTAAAAAATAAGGCCGTACAGTAAACCTCAGTTATTGATTCTTGCAGCTTTGTTTTAATCTGTCCAGACTGGCATTTCTCCAAATTCACATGCCCAGACCAGAAAAGGCAGGGAAATACAGGCCAACAAGAGGCCTATGGCAACGTCAAAGAAACAGCAGTCCTCCATGACAGATGGTTGAAATGGTGCACAGCTTAACAATGCCCCACCCATTCTATTAACATAAAAGAAAGCTTTTGTTATAACATACCAATTCCTGGCTGGAATTTGTCCAATGGTATGAGAGATTTTCAACAGTTTGTTGTTCAAGCCAAACGATTAGAGTTACTGAAATGTTGAAACTGTGCGCGGAGACCAGACTTTTAAAAACATAATACCTTGATGGTAAGAGCTACATTGGTTGATTTGGTTTTGTGAAAAGAATGGTGGTGGCAACTTATGTTTTAGGGATGCTTCTCTTTTGCTTGGGTGGAAGACTTGAAAAGGGTTGGGCAAAGCGCAGAAAAATCCTGGTGCAGCTTTCCATAAAAGCACTAGAAAAGCAGCAAAGTTGGAGTTGGAACATTACTGCAAAAGACCGATTACAGAAAAATCAAAAGTATTGCATAAATTGAATTGTCTTTGAGTTTTAATGGTTTTCTCTCTTTTTTTTCTGGCCATCGAGTGCCAAAAAACATTACACATTTTGGTTGAAGAAAATGGATTAAAATATTTATAGATATTTATATGGGTTAGATTATTTAATGCTTAAGAAATGCTGTACGGCACATTAAACAGTCCCTAAAACTCCTTTTAATTATAGGAAGCAACATTAATATGGCAAACACACCAGTGTTCAATAAAAAATTAAATATACTTACAGTAATTATCACAATAAGCAATTCATCTGCTAACTAACATCTGGCGAGTTTATTAGCCAAACAGTAAGTAATTTACGGTTACCAAGCAACATGGCATAATAATATAAATTTGAATTAGTGCAGTTTGCTGGTGTTTATATAAGCTAATTCTAAACAGCTTTGAACATGGCTTATCCGGTGAGATTTTAGAACAGTATCCCCAGTTCTGAAATGGAACTGAATTGCTCTCAAGATCACTGTCCACGCCTCAACAGCTAACAGAGACGTCTTTGAGAAAAATTTCTTTGCTCACCAATAATCTTACTTGTTCATTTTAAAAAAGGAAACTCTGAGACTCCAGTAATCCACACCAAACACTTCTCAAACATATTTTAATCCACAACGTGATAACAGTAACTAAAGATACAACACTGACATTTACAGCTTTTGAGTGTCACGGATTCAACTGGATGAAAATAAAAATTGATTAACAGGAAAACAAAATCGGCTTGTATTTTGTGTGTGGACAAAAGTTTTTTTTTTTTTCTTCCTCAAATGGAACCCATATGCTGGTTAACTCTAAACTTAAATGTATATAAATAAAAAATTAAATGATAAATAGACTGCTGCATTGCCATAATCTACATTAGTTTGATTTTTTTGTTTTAAATTTATGAACCAAAGGCCTTAAGGCTTGTTGAACGCTTACTTAAATCTCACATATGTGTACCTCTTGTGCACAAAAAGCAAGCATCCATCCTGTTGTGCCTTAAAATGATTGCTCTATGCACATGTATCACCATCAACAAATGGAACCTGGTGAGGCAGAACATTGACCTTAGTAAAACATCTTGGGGAGATTTAGCAAACAACCTAAATTAAGTTTTTCTTTTCCAATTTGCTTCCTTCAGAAATCGCTGCATCAAAACCACCCTTTTGAAGATCAGTTTGTAATTTTCAGAATTTAGTTAAATGTGTAGAAGGCGATCAAGATTGCCACGTCAAGGCGCCACAAATCGTTAAACAAAAACAAGGACTGAACAACTAATGGATGCATGGAATGAGCAATATACATAATTAACTGCAGGACTGATGAGGACAGCATTTTCTTGTTCAAGTGTTTGAGGTACGTTCAACCAATGGACAAGCAAGTCCACTGCTTGACGGGATTCTGAGAACTCTGAAAACTAAGAATTTTTTTTTTGCAATTCTTTGTGGTCGTGGTACCAACAAAACTGTAAAATCATGAAAAACTAGGATTGGCACATTAAAAGAAACAGAGGAATTTATGAAAAGTGGAGTGCAGAAGGAAACAAGTACATCGAGAAGGAAAGCGTACGAAGATTCAGTTATATTCAACTCATCTCAAAGAATAAGGCCATTTATTTTGCCCTGAAATTAAATTAATGTGTAAAAAAGTGCCCCCAATTTGAACATGTTAGAGTCTAAACAAAAGTGTCATATGCAGTCTATGCCAGCAGACTAACATATTACAAAACTGGTGATGTCAAAAATCCTGGGTGACATAGACATCAGCAGGATCCAAGGACGAAGAAAGCCATAAATACCAAATTAGGTTAGGCTATCATTGTCTTTTCAAGCAGTAGCATGTAATAAATCACTCTACAATTTCAGTCTGTTCCCATGATCCAGTAAGACAGCAGTCCATGCCCATTTTTCCAACAAAAGGAGCATTCTGGGAACTGCATAGTCATAAATAAGGTTTTGCTCATCAGTCCAATCCTTCAGAAGTTAGATAAAAATACACAAAATAAAAGGTAGGTTGGGATGTGTTGAGGAAACAAAATACTGTGAGAGCAGAAAAAAGTATCCCATCTTTGGATTATGATGTCAGTAACTACTTGACAACAATGGAAAATTTGGAGGTAACTGCAATGCTCCCAATCCAGAGATAACCTTGGGTTTGTTTCCAGAAAATGCAACTCTGTGAAACAAGAAAAAAAAAAAAAAGGAAACGAAAAAAAAAATCTGCAGCAAGGGTCTATACAGAGTCAACAAGGGGATGGATCTGTATCACAGGCGACAAGTTAACTTGCAAGATTTTCTGTGCCTTTCTCCTCACCTCCTCATCCGTGACTGAATCATCTACTTTTATAACCTTCCATTCAAGACCATTGCCATTAAATCTAGAAACGTCTTGGCCATTGGTGAGTGCTGACTGGGACCAGTTATAGCTTTGGAAACGGAGTCTCCTCACTGAACCACTGTCCAGACCACTGGTCATCACATCAGGTTTACCTGATACAGTTTCCATCTTTTTATAAATGCTACCATCTTTAAGACCGAACCCATTCTGACAGACGACTGGGGCAGAGTCTCCAATCAGGGCATCTTCTACTTTGAACGGACACGACAAAACATGTTTGTTATCCAAGGCAACTACATTTGAGGTCTGACTGCCATTTTCGGTTGGTGAGTGAGGAATTCCCGAGAGATCCGGTGGCCTTCCCAGAGCAAAACTTGGGGCACTTTTTGAATCTGCACCAAAGTGAATTTGCAACCTTGCAGTGTGGCCTCCGGTCAACCCTTTTATGTTTGTTAGCTTGAGGCACTGCTGTGCTTGAACAGAATGTTTATTTAGCATTGTCGATGCAACATTCTGCTTAAGACTGTCCACCGAGAGATTGGTAAGCAGGATCTTGGGTTGGTTTTGGAGAATAGTCTTTGCTGCTCTACTTAGCATCGCATAATTCACATCCTTGGTCTTGCTCAAAACCTTCCGCCCTTTCTTCTTGGAAGGTTTCGACACTCTCTGAACCTTGCTGCCAATCCTGGAAGTAATTGGCTCTGTGGTGCAAGACGTGTATCCATACACATCTTTGCTCCTCAAAATCACAGGCTTGGCTCCCTCCTTCCTCAGCTCTTGAAGAAAGGACACCATTTGTCTCTCGGTGTCCGACAGGTCCCTGGCCATGGGGTTAAAGACCCTAAGGGCCTCTTCGAGGGCAGTTTGTCCAGCTGGGGCAAATCTGGCCCAGGAATGGACTACTCTCCCCATGCCCTGCTCTTCACAATTCATGGTGCACCTTCACAGCTGGTATGCATAAGGACTTCAGGTGTCTGTGAATACGAAAAGGATATTAGTTTGAAGCTTTTTCAATGGACGCATGAACTACAGTTTATCAGTTTTACTATGAACAGCAGTGTAAACTCTGCAACACTAGTTCCAAATGGATTAGCAGAAATATGACTTTGCATCCCAACTTCAGTTGATCAAAAAACAGGTGGTCCTATCCCAAGCACACAACATTGGTTGAGCTAGCAGTCCAACTGCGTTATCCATTACTCGTTAGTCTGAAAATTCTGCTGATAGTTAAGATTATATCTTCTTGGATGTAGACCTAGATTTAAACTACTCACTCTACATTATCCCAGCCAGTCTTGACTGATGCTGTTCGGCAAAATGTTTTTTATTTATTATTGTTTGCTTTAGGACAACTACTCTGTATTGCTCCAATGCTGCGATTTTCTTCAGGATCGAAAATCTGATATTGTGTATACACACCATGTTATTGTTAAGCCCCACGAAAGGCACATTATAAAGCACCATAAAGTTTTTGTGCACTGTATTTAAAGTGTTCTGAGACCGTTCCATAGTTTAATGTGAGGTTCAGGTGAATATTTAAGTTGCTGTATTCAATTTCATATTAACTATTCTCTCCGCTGCAGCTGTCGGTAATCCTCCACTCAGCATTCAAACTGCACGTTGCGTTCGGTTATGATAGTCAAGACGATGAAACTCTCTCTAAGATGATACAAAGTTCATATTATAATTGTTCTGTAAATAAAGATCAATGGTTTTGCATTAAAGGACATATTGAAAAATAACAGTTTTTAAATAGTTCTTTAAAAGTGCTCTTGAACTATAGGCCTAATACTTCACTAAATAAAGTATACTTGGCAAAGTAAAAAAGCTTGTAGCACTTGTATTCCATACAATCAAATTTGCATAACTGTCCCAAGAACATTTTGTGGTTGAGAAAATGACTTTAACTGTGAACTGGGCATTGACAGGAGTTCAAGTAGTGTAAAGTAATAGCCTTATACTATATACATATCTTCATATCTATCATCTCCAAATGCTTAGTAATTTTTATAATTTCTTTTTTTGAACAAGCATACACAATAAATGTTAGAAATAAAAAAAGAGCCATAAGATGGATCCATGTTCAAATTCAATCAAACTGAACTATTTTGAGATCTGATAGTGTTTGAAATAATTCCACATTGTTGAATGTTTTATTGCAAAATATTTGGCACTATGCCCATCGTAAAATACTGATATGCACTGATGCATCAAGAACAAAGTGTTTTGTTAAGCAAATTCCACATTTAGCAATTCAAGCATTCATGATTTTCTTTAAGGCTGTGTCTGAATGTTTGAATCACCTTACCAGAACTTTTTTTTCTCACTTCTGCTGACTGTGGGACATCGGAAGACGTGGAGGCGGATGTTGTAGTTCATGCACAAAATGAGAAAAAACCTTGGAGGATTTTGAAATGAGCCAAGAGGAGACTGGTTTCCTTCTCAAATTTAAGGAAACTTTGTTTCCTTTGCTCCTACATTTCCCAGAGGTGTGCGTGCGACGCATACATATTCAATCTTCCACTTGCACATCTTTGGTGTCCCGCAGTCAGCAGATGTTAGGAAAAAAAAGTGTTTATTATATTTGAAATTTGGATATTTATCTTATAAAAATGCATGGATTCACTACAGCCGGAGGCGTGTGAGGGATGTTTTAATACAGATGCGTTTTAATCCTTTATTTCACGTCTCCTGAACAGTTGACAACAAACACTTGTCTTGGAAGAGCAAGGACAATTTTTTATATAACTCCGATTGGATTATTTTGAAAGAAAAAAAGTCACATACACCTGGGATGCTTTGAGGGTGAGTGGAAGATGTATGATTTTTCATTCTCAGGTGAAAAGGCTGATATATTCTTTGTGCATATTATAGTTCAATACAAGTCAAAAGTTTGGACACTTTCCCATTCTTGTGTCCAAACATTTGACAGGTAATTATATATATATATATATATATATATATATATATATATATATATATATATATATATATATATATATATATATATATATATATATATATATATATTCTATTCAAGTTTATTTGTATAGCGCTTTTTACAATACAAATCGATACAAAGCAGCTTGTTTATTATATATATATATATATATATATATATATATATATATATATATATATATATTCTATTCAAGTTTATTTGTATAGCGCTTTTTACAATACAAATCGATACAAAGCAGCTTGTTTATTATATATATATATATATATATATATATATATATATATATATATATATATATATATATAGACACACACACACACACACTCCCCCTAAAGGATTATTAGAAACACTAATACTGTGTTTGACCCCCTTTCTCCTTCAGAACTGCCTTAATTCTAGGTGGCACTGATTCAACAAGGTGCTGAAAGCATTCTTTAGAAATGTTGGCCCATATTGATGTGATAGCATCTTGCAGTTGATGGAGATTTGTGGGATGCACATCCAGGGCACGAAGCTCCCGTTCCACCACATCCCAAAGATGCTCTATTAGGTTGAGATCTGGTGACTGTGGGGGCCATTTTAGTACAGTGAACTCATGTTCAAGAAACCAATTTGAAATGATTCGAGCTTTGTGATATGGTCCATTATGCTGCTGGAAGTAGCCATCAGAGGATGGGTACATGGTGGTCATAAAGGGATGGACATGGTCAGAAACAATGCTCAGGTAGGCCGTGGCATTTAAAAGATGCCCAATTGGCACTAAGGGGCCTAAAGTGTGCCAAGAAAACATCCCCCACACCATTAACAACACCACCAGCAGCCTGCACAGTGGTAACAAGGCATGATGGATCCATGTTCTCATTCTGTTTACGCCAAATTCTGACTCTACCATCTGAATGTCTCAACAGAAATCGAGACTCATCAGACCAGGCAACATTTTCCAGTCTTCAACTGTCCAATTTTGGTGAGCTCGTGCAAATTATAGCCTCGGCTTGAATCAGTCGGCCCATTCTCCTCTGACCTCTAGCATCAACAAGGCATCTTCACCCACAGGACTGCCGCATACAAGATGTTTTTCCTTTTCACACCATTCTTTGTAAACCCTAGAAATGGTTGCCCGTGGAAATCCAAGTAACTGAGCAGATTGTGAAATACTCAGACCGGCCTGTCTGGCACCAACAACAATGCAACGCTCAAAATTTCTTAAATCACCTTTCTTTCCCATTCTGACATTCAGTTTGGAGTTCAGGAGATTTTTTTTTTATTTTTACTTTATTTATTTGAACAGGGACACTGTAAAATATACATTAACCTTAAAAATTTACCAGGACCACACCCCTAAATGCATTGAAGCAACTGCAATGTGATCGGTTGATTAGATAATTGCATTAATGAGAAATTGAACAGGTGTTCCTAATAATCCTTTAGGTGTGTTATATATATATATATATATATATATATATATATATATATATATATATATATATATATATATATATATATATATATATATATATATATATATATATAGAATACAGTATATGCATAAACAGAATAAATATACATAATTTTTTGCAATGATCACTCAGATGTGGTGATCCAACACTTGACGTGTCGTGACAGAGTAATGGAGGCAGGGCATTTAACAATTTAACAATAAACGTTATTAACCAAAATGGGTCAGGACTGCTGTGCCTGACAGGGAGCGTACGAGAGAGAGCCCCGGCTCCGTGCCAAGGGGCAAGGAACTCGACCGGAAGTTGAAGTCGGGTGGGGGCTGCCATCTTTTAGCAGAACTTCACTTGCGTTAGCATTCCCATTGACTCCCATTCATTTTGGCGTCACTTTGACAGCGAATAACTTTACATCTGAGGCGTTTAAAGACTCTGTTTGTCCATTATTTATTTCTAAAGATACACGACAATGTATAAAGGGCTCCATTACCTTTTATGTTACATTATGGCCCCGTATAAACAGTTTTTGTAAAAAATAGGCTAACGATTGCGTCATAACCACTCGGCTCTCTGTCGCATTACCGTACAGACAGGAGGAGAAGCTCGCAGGCAATTAACTTAATATGGCGTACTGGCGTTACATTTTAAAATACTATACAAAATAATTAATCAGAATACTTACTCCTGCTCATTCACGCCAAAGAACTCCCCGCTCAAGCTCGCCGTCTCTGCAAGATTAACGATGGCAGTTTGCACGCACAGCTACTAGAAGATTTACATCTGTCAGACAGGTTGCTGACGTCGTCAAGCTTCGTTTGAGTCTGCGCGGCAGAAACGGAAGTGCTAAAAAAACGCTAAAACTGGGCTTCATTTGTCTCAATTGAGTTCCAATGGGGTCGCTGTGTCCATTTCTTTTACTGTCTATGCTCCGTGCGCACTCACAGTCTTCAAACAACACGAGCGCTTCTTGCTCTCTCTCTCCCTTGTGCATATTAATCAAAATCATTAAACACAATAGAAAAAAGGCGAAACACCAAAGTTTCACGCGCGCTAGCGCACTCACAGTCTTCAAACTACACGAGTGCTGTCTTGCTCTCTCTCTCTCTCTCTCTCGTGCATATTAACCAAAATTATTAGACACGATAGAAAAAGGGCGGAACGCCAAAGTTTCACATGGACCATTCAGAGATTTTTTTTCTCCATGACAGGCTGCTGGCTCCCACTGTTAATTTATTTTATTTTTAGGAAAAGCACTCTCTGTATTCGCTTAAAGCCCTCAAGTTTACATTGGTTACTGTATTCTTTCAATTGCTCTAAACAAGTATTTTGGGTGACCTTTTTTATTGAATACTAGACATCAAACTAGGCCCTATGTGTTCAGTAAGCTTGTTTCAGTAAGCTATGTGTTTTCAAGGCTTCAGGGTTTTATTGAATGCTATCACTATAAAAGTGCAAAGTAATGCATTCTCAGTCAGTCTTTTATATTGTAATTTTAAGAGCAATAAACATATATTGCAATGTTAAGGAATTCATGTTTTTTTCATTCAGATATGTAAATCAACATGTATAAATTGTTAGTAGTCAATTAATGGGGAGATAATCAAAATCGAATCGGTCTGAAAAAAATTAATCGTTAGATTAATCGATGCATTGAAAAAATAATCGCTAGATTAATCGTTTAAAAAATAATCGTTTATCCCAGCCCTAGAACGCATACTTTAATTATATTTAAATATACTTAATTTTATTATACTCACTTCATACATACACTACTGTGCAAAAGTCTTAGGCACGTTAGTATTTCCACCCAAAAGAATGGTGTTCAGCCAGTTATTTATATCTTTTGCTGTAGTGTGTCAGTAGAAAATATCAGTTTACATTTAGTTTGTTTCACTTTCATCTGTTTCTTCATGTAATCACAGACAGATTTGATGATGGTGAGATCAGATCTCCATGTGGAGCACCGGCTGTTGACTGCTTGTGCATTCAAAAATCTCACTAGATTATTATTAAAATTAATGACAAAATGAATCTTTGGAAATGTAAACTGGTATTCCCTACTGACACACCACATCAAAAGATATAAATAACTCTTAAAACCCTTTTTGGGGTGAAAATACTAATGTGCCCAAGACTTGTGCACAGTATTGTACTTTACAAATGACATTGTTGCTACTTTATAATGAATGACCATAAAGTAATCCACAGAACTGATTAAAGACAGTGTCAGACAGCACTACTTTAAACTAAATAGAGTGATTGACAGAGATACAGTAGCAAGATTATGTATGGTTTTGCATTAAATAATGACCCAGATCATGAAATACATTTATTAGCCTTAGAGTAAGGGAAGCCTGGGATATGAGACCATCCAAGGAGCATGTAAAAGCTATGGATTTATTTTAAATATTTGTAAATGTTCTTTAATGTTATCCATAGTTTTTTGTGGCTCTTCTTCTTTTGTATAGTATTAGTTTAGGTACTGGTAGCGTGTTAAAAGTATCGGTATGGTACCGGTATCATTAAAAAAAATAATAATAATCAATCGATACCCAACCCTATTGTTCAGTACAATTTATTCTGTCTTTTTGTTTATTCAAATAATTATATATACAAATAATTTGTTGCCAAACATTCTGTGTATCCCTAATTCACAGATTTAGAACAAGTCCTCTTATTTACAATGAACAACTGTGAATTGACATTCCCATAAATCCCTTCACATCTGATGGTTTTGAGTTTAACCTGTTAACCAGCATCCCCCATTATGGGACTCACAGCTGAAAGTGCCCTACCTAACTTAAAATTGCAACAGTTCCTTACTTCAGTGTGTTACACACATAATTTTGGTGTCTTTGAAAAGAAGACCCTTTGGGCTTTACTTTCCATCATCCAGAGGTGATAATGCTCTTAAACCTTAACATTTTTTACCACACTGAATTTATTTTTATTTGATATAAAAAATACATGAAATCAGTCCTGGAGAAATCAGATACCATGAAAAATGAGATTCCTGCAACCATTTTTCTGATACTATGTCTAGCCCCCCCAAATATACAAAATATTTACCAACTGTATAAACTATTTTAGTCATTAAACATTCCACTGCATAGTTTTTGAATTATAAAACACATCTTAGACATGATTTGAACACTAGAAAATACAATAAGAATAATTTGAGTAATAAAAATAAATAAGAAAAATAAAAAAGACTTAACTATGTATGCCAATTACAGTACATGCTGAGATTGCTAGAAATCGAGCATTTACACTGATTTCTGCTCATATAGTCAATTATCATGTGTTGACATGATGATGGTAATCATACAAATGTGCCAGATTGCTAAATTACACCTCCATCAGATGACAGGTGCGTCACAGCGCACGTCACAAGAGAGCGCCAGAATTCAAACAAACTATATTCCGCTTATCTCCAGTTATTCCATAATGGACACAAACAATACTGTCGCTGAAGAACTGAAATGTAAATAAAGGAATTATCATCCACATTACAATGTTATTGCTTCGTTGGACAAAACGTGCTCTATGAGATGTCGTTCAGTGGACCCTTACCTTTCTAGCTTAACTGGGATTTACAGCTGTGGATGTGTTTATGACTCGTTATTATGACGAATCTGGTATGAACTGCATTTTTATTCTTCATGTTTTGATGTGTACTGCTTACACAAATTTAGCAAATACATTCTTTATAAGCTTTCCATCTGTCGTGATCTGTCGCCGATGTTTGAGGCTTAGATAATTATAAAGATGTTTGTCATGTTTAATTTTGTCCCGTGTCATTTAATCTATTCTTAAACATTTGACATGTGCAAACAGAGGTCAGTGCATGGGTATCCAGTTGTGGGTTAACAGGTTAAACTTTTTTAATAATTAATGTTTTATTTATATTTTTACAACTTATGTTTTAGACAATGTTAGTTGCACTATTTTAGTGTCAATGTATGTTACCATGATGGTGTTTTGCATTTGTGTTGCTTATATTGCATGTACTTCAGCTTGTGGAAAAGTTACTTTTGGTGAGCTTTGAGTCATCCTGTGGCTTTTTTATTACCACTTTTGTTTATGAGTGGTTGTCAGTATATTATAACACTGTGTCTACACTGGACACCACTGATGCCTTGTACTAACAAATAAAACAAATGTACAAATGATTTGCAATGTCCACTTTGTCATGTCTGGTGCAGACATGGTGTCAGGTACAAAAACAGATTTTAGTACTTCAGTAGGTTAGTATATTACACCAGTTAATGAAAAACAGGTTTTTACTGTAAATTTAAGTTCACCTAGGTAACATCTAAAATATTACATCTGTATTTTTTACAGTTAATTTCTGGCCACCACAGCTTCCACCATTTTGAGCACCACTTGGCAAGGCTCAATCGATAAATAACGCATTATGGGGGTAACACTGAAGCTGATCTTTTACCCATAGTGTGTGCATTGATTCAGTGCATTGATCATTGTTGATGCCTGTCATGAGAAATCCCCTGAAACGTTGAAAGGATACTACAACAAAGATATCACTTTCATCTTTGGACAACTGATGGCAAACCAATATATTTTCACAAATATATGAGTGGTCTCAAGGAAGGACAGATGTTGGTCCACACACTCAGTCGACCCATCTCTGTTTAGGCCTCTTGAGAGCAAAATCAATGAAATTTTTAGCAGAGAAAAACAATGTAGATGACATTTTCAGAGAATGTGCCTTTAATTCAAGTACACTTTTTCTTACAGCAACTGGCAGATTTTTTATTTGTTTCGACCATAAACAACTTAAAAAAGTGAAAAGATCTGCCAGTGCAGTAAGGTAAAACACAACAGATTATTGAGGATTCAAATCAATAAAGGCTAAGTAATGATTTTGGGAAATGATACTCATTTAAATGTAAAAAAATTATAAAAAAACACCACCTACATCACTCAAATTACTTCAATATCATATCAATAAAGAAAAAAAGAAATCAACAACTTGGCGTCACCTGGCCACTAGGATGGCAAAACCATGACCAACAGTACTCCTATATTGCTTTTCCATTACCGGTAACAGCTCAACTCGATTCGACTCGCTTTTTGCTCCGTTTTCCATTGCAGATAGTACCTCCACAATAGTACCTGGTCATCATAGCAATGCTGCAGTAAACTGCCGTGACATAATCTTCTACGCGACACACACCCGCTACCCACACACACAAGACAATAGAGGAAATCGAGTGTATGGATGAAACACCTCCTCTTTTGACCATGGCGTATTCTTCTGAGTTACCATAATAGGAAAGGATATATCACGCAATCTCTGTCCAAACTATTTAAAAATTGGTGGGGTTATTCAGGATACTCGAGCTGGTACTGTGTAGTGGAAAAGCACCAAAAGAAAAGATTGATTCATCTTTTTGTTTAATCTTGGATTGAATGGGCCTTACAAGACTTATGAGACACCCGATTCTGAAGACTAGGGCTGCACGATGTGTCGTTTAAGCATCAATATCGCTATGTAAGAATCCACGAGAGTCACATCGCAGGATGTGCGATGTAGGCTGTCGTAGTTGATCCGTTATTCATTAACTGTATGGGCCAGATGCTCCCCGGCCCTTGACGAATGTGATTTGCGGAGAGCACGTGAGAGAGAGCGCGTGCAAGAGAGAGAGAGACAGAGAGAGAGCGCTTCAAACAACATGAGCGCTGTCTTGCTCTCTCTCCCTCGCGCATATTAATCAATTGACACGATGGTGTCGATGTTTAAATCATTTAAAATGAAAATGTAAATCTGCTCACCCCATGTTTGTTTGTTCAAAAAAAAATTGGATTAGATTTCATATCGCAATAAATCGCAGAAAAATTTTATATCGCAATGTAATTTTTTCTCAATATCGTGCAGCCCTACTGAAGAGACCCTGAATCATGACAACCATCATCAAAAGAAGATGCCATTAATGTAGAACCCGATATTAAGAGTTCAAATGCAGAGCAATCAGATTTGTTTGAGGAGTTCACTCATTCAAAATGGACGACCACACAAAAACACAGTGGAACTGAAGAGCAACTATGATATCCAAAGTCCTACTCACATTGCAACCAACTAGGGATGTAACGATTAACTGCAAACCGTTCGAAAATCTACAAAATAATGTTACGATTCAAATCGATTGAGATGCCAAACAAATCACAATACAATTAGAGTAGGAGTTTATATGAATGTATCTCTGAAGGGAACTGACTGTCTTTATATATATATATATATAAAAAAAAAAAAAAAAAAAGTTTACTTGGTATTTTCTTTTAATCTTGCCTCTGAACAATTCATATTAAACTAGTGTTCATAACCGCAATGCTGCTTTGTTTACACCGGTAACCCAGGAAAAAAACACTGCATCATTGCTGTTCATAAGCACCACCTGCTGTCAGAGAGTGAATCTGCATCTCATTCAGCTTGTATGCGGTTTCGTGCAGATATGTTTTATGTATAATAGTTTTAAAAAACTTCCATTTTAAATGGAAAGAGCACAGACAAATCCTTAGTTTGTGCATATTAAGATATTTAATTTTATTTGTATATATAACTTGTTTGACTTAGGGTTTGTATTAAAATTAAAACTTTAGTTTTGTTCCATTTCAATTTTACAAAGAAACATGCAGCAATAGCAGAATCACATACTCACAATGGCCAAACATTTACATCTACATAAAATCTATTTCTTGCCTTAAAACAGAAGTGAAACCACTGTATTTGCAAATGTGGTGCAGAAACAACTTACGTAATAAAATGTAATGATTTTGCGATAAAGTGCTTTAACATACATTGAGCGTACATGTACCTCTTAGAATCTGCAGAGACATCTATTTGTTATGAACGAATGTAAGGACTGAAAATATCATTTTAATATTTTTGTACAAAATAATTGTAACAATACTACGTTGCACACTTGCACTTCGTTGCTAAACTTATATTGCACACTAATAGATGTTGTGGTAATATATGCATGCTTACAGGATTAAATGTTTCCTGTGCATTTACATTGCAAAGACAGGGGAAGTCATGGCCTAGTGTTTAGAGAGTTTGACTCCTAACCTTAAGGTTGTGGGTTTGAGTCTCAGGCTGACAATACCACAACCGAGGTGCCATTGAGCAAGGCACCGAACCCTAAACTTCTCCCCGGGCGCCGCAGCATAAATGGCTGCCCGCTGGTCCGGGTGTGTGTTCATGGTGTGTGTGTTCACTGCTGTGTGTGTGCACTTTGGATGGGTTAAATGCAGAGCATGAATTCTGAGTATAGGTCACCATACTTTGCTGTATGTCTCGTCACTTTATTTGATGTGTTTTCATCATTTTAGAGTATTTATCATCTGTAACGTCTAGAAAATGTAGTTTTAAGAAAATAATCAGATGTTAAGAGCCGCTCACACTTAATGCACTCCTGCATTATGAAAAATTGAAGTGCAGCACATGGCAAGTTTAAAGGATTTTTATTCATCCGATTTACACTGAGGGACTTGTTCAAAAAAGAATAAATGTTGGATGGGGACGTGGTTCTATCTACTGTTGACTGGAAGAATTGCGGATGTGTATAAGACTTTGCAATAAACTGTAAGAAAGTGGCGGGGTTTAGCCACACTAAACGTTTTGAAGTTTTACATAAGTCAGGAGAAGTCTATCATTTCATTGGCAGAAAAAATAAAATAAAAATTAACCCTTGTGCGTTGTTGGGGACGTTTTCATCCACTAGGGGGTAAAGTTGAGTCTTACTTTGGCCACAACTTTCTCTGTTTATGCTAATGGGATGATTTTTGGTGACAAATCTTATTTTGACCCATATTTTGGGAAAATACTTTGAAATTTTTCCAAAAACTCAAATGGTACACTGTGGGCAAATTCCCTACCCTTTCGTTATGTTCATGGATGAAAACGTCCTCTAAATTTAACTGCTGTAAAAATGTATCAGATAAATATTTTTCAAAAATTTATTTGCATAAATTTATTAATCAACCTCAGTCCTGATCAAAACTACCAAATGTTTAAAAAAAATCCAAGATTTTAATTCTTTAATTACAAAGTTCATAAATATTGGGCATGTCAAAGATTAGTAACAAGATTGGCTTTGATGCATTGTTAGTTTTTGTGCAGCATTAGATTTAAATTTTTTCTCTCTCATTTGTTGTTAGTGGCTGTTTTTACCCCTTTGACTTCCATTATAACGACATTTTTTTATTGCAAAGCCATGACACCATATAATCATGCATTCTTGATTGTTTGTGGTTTTCCCTTTTGGGAAGAGGTAAAATTTGTTATTTTTACAGTTGATCACTAGGTGGGACCATTAACCCTTTAGATAGGCCTGTGCAAAAAAAAAAGGCTTAGTTTCTGGCTTGTATATGGAGTATAATAGCAAATTATAGTGTTTGTGTGTGTGTGTGTGATTCTTGATTGTTGGTGGTTTTCCCTGTTGGGAAGAGGTAACATTGGTTATTTTTTACAGTTGTTCACTAGGTGTGACCATAAACCCTTTAGATAGGCCTGTTTAAAAAAGGCTTAGTTTCTGTCTTGTATATAGAGTTACAACAGCAAATTATAGTGTGTGTGTGTGTGTGTTAGAGAGAGAGAGAGAGAGAGAGAGAGAGAAAGAAAGTGTGTGTCAGAGAGACCTTTAAGCACATACCTTGATGTATCTGAAAAAAATCTAAATATGCACCTCAGCTCTCAGAACTACACGGAGTAAACAAAAAAAAGAAGTGTGTTTATGCTCCTGCTGCCTTCTGATGGTGACAAGAACGGATGGCCTATGTGTGAAATGCTCATCTTTCTTGATGGTAAAGCCAGTTTAAAACCTTAAAATCCTGTAAAAAAAATCTACTTTGCATCAAATTTATGAACAATGTATTATGAACCAAAATGCAATACCTACTTCAAATAAGCTGCAGCTCGCTGGAGGGGTCAAGCTGCATAATCATTTCTAAAACTTCAGTACAAGTCAAGCCCTTTCTCGTGTTGCTTGCTTCTCTTCTCACCATTAAATGACCAGCACAATGGCATGCAAGTGTTTAAATCCACGTACTTTGCTTTTGTTTAGTCTATACTCATCACCACCATTAAAAGGCAGCAGGTGCATAAATACACTTTTGTTTACTCCATGTAGTTCTGAGAGCTGAGGTGTACATTTTGATTTTCTCAAATACATCAAGGTAAGTGCGCAAAGGTCTCTTTCACACACTCTCTCTCTCTCTCTCACACACATACACACACACACAATATAATATGCTGTTATACTCCATATAGCTTCATATACAATTCAGAAAGTAAGATTTTTTTGCACAGGCCTATCTAAAGGGTTAATGGTCCCACCTAGTGATCAACTGTAAAAAATAACAAATGTTACCCCTTCCCAACAGGGAAAACCACCAACAATCAAGAATCTCACACACACAAACACTATAATTTGGTGTTATACTCCATATACTCCATATAACGCCATACACAAGCCAGAAACTAAGCCTTTTTTTTTGCACAGGCCTATCTAAAGGGTTAATGGTCACACCTAGTGATAAACTGTAAAAATAACAAATTTAACCTCTTCTCAAAAGGGAAAACCACAATCAAGAATGCATGATTATATGGTGTCATGGCTTTGCAATCAAAAAAATGTCATCATAGTGGAAGTCAATGGGGCAAAAACAGCCACCAACAACAAATGAGGGAGAAAAAATTTAAATCTAATGCTGCACAAAAACTAAAAATGCATCAAAGCCAATGTTGCTACTAATGTTTGACATGCCCAAGATTGTTATAAAAAGTAAATAAAAAATCCAGCCACAATAAGTCTTATATTGAAAATAAGTAATTTTGTGTGTTTTTTCCCCCCAAATCAGTGACATAATTTATGAACTTGGCAATTAAAGAGTTAAAATCTTGGATTAAAAAAAAAAAAACATTTGGTAGTTTTGATCAGGACTGAAATTGATTAAAAGATTTATGCACAAAAAAGGAAAAAAAAAAGGAATCTGATACATTTTTACAGCAGTTTAATTGAGTGGATGTTTTTATCCCGAATATAACGAAAGGGTAGTGAATTTGAGCAATGCACAAGGGTTAAACAGTCCTTGATGAATTGTTCACAGCAAGATTAATTACATTTAGAAAACAGACAAAAATGTTTTTATTTCAGGTTAATTTATGTGAAATTTCATTTCATGCCAATCACTGTTATGTAAAGAGTCCATATTTTACCCACCCCCCAAATTCATAACAACAGTCCTTTGTCTTAAAAATGACATTGAGCTGCCATGTTGCTTTTCTAAACACTAAGCAACTTGCAAATGGCAACATAGCAAACGTTTACATTGTGACAATATACAATCATACAGATAGAACACAATAACAAATACTGTGTGAATTAGAGCTGCACGATAAATCGCATGCGTTTATCATGCGCATCTCGTCAGTAAAGCTGGTTCTGTGATTAGTAGTAAATCTTCAGCACATGCTTTCAGATGGAGCGGCATTTACTACGAAGAACCGTAGTTCACTGACAAACTACACAATATCGCATTCATTACCAGTGATGTATCGCTAATACAGAACTGGCTTTACTGACTAGGGCTGTCACTTTCAGTTCGATAATCGATTGCACAATCGATCAGACCAATAAAAAAAAAGTTCAAAATGAAAATATGGAATCGATTTTAACCAAATATGTACACTATTATTTTTAAAAGAATTAAACAATTAAAAAATATAGATGTAACAAAACTCACAAACAAGCAGAAAAAGAAAATAAAGAATTCCGAAAGTGCAGTATGCGTTGCGAAAGCTAGACAAAAAAAAATACCAGAAATTTGAAACGTCTATAAGACCCAGTGACCTCGAAAGCAACCTCTTATGGGCCTTTCACACAGGACGCGGAATGCCGCTGGGTTCAGCGTTTCCCTTCCGATACAACGTGATTTGCGCTGCGCTATGGCGTATGCGGAGTTTTAACAACTTTTAGCGGGAGCTCTTTCATAGTCTGTTGTTCCTCCTTTCGGTCAGCAGCAAACATGTATCTGTATCGTTGTAAGAAGCGAGCGATAGCGCTAGTCCTGCTGATGAGAATTAAGAGAGAAGCAAGGAAGAAGAGGCTGTGGGTACGACCTCAAACTTGTATTGGACAGATCAGGAAATTCTGACACACACAGTACTAGCCGTTCATTCATTTTGATTTCCATGCTTGTTTGGATCCCCTGATTCTATTGGTCACACTGGTAATCGTCACAAAGCGCAGCGGCAAAAGTTGAACTATTTTGAACTTTGACCACGGCGTGCGCGCAAGCATGCAAATGATGTGCAATATAAGAAATATTGCTGACTTGTGCGTTTCCAGCGCTCTCTTTACGTTCATCCGTTATTTGACGTTGAAAAAGCAAACGTCTTTTTTTAGACAGTGGTTTTTCACGATAGTGACAGCCCGATTACTGACGAAATGCGCATGATAAACGCATGCGATTCATCGTGCAGTCCTAGTGTGAATAGTCTCTTAAAAAGACATGAAAGAGCACTTTATGACATTTACAATTTAAAGAAGTAGGTGTTTTTCTTATTAAGTATAACGCATAATTTTAACATGTTCTTTAACAAACATCTTGATATGATAGTTAATACTGGAAGCTAATTCCATCCAAAAACATAAATTATTGCAAATTTCTAGTTTGTATACAAAATGTATTTTATTTAGTTGAAAAGTAATTCGCCGTCCAAGTAAAGTTCAGCCAATTCTGACAAATTTACGCAGTCTAACTGAAAAATAGGCATGTCTTTTGTTTTGATGATTATTTGTAATGAAATCTTTACTTTATACCCTTGTTTGTATTTTAAATTCACAACAAACACATGAATACAGAAACCTCTTTTTAGTAGCTAGATAGCGCGCGCAGCGCCCCTTAACTGCGATACTTCACGAGGTTTGACGTAACCAAGCGCATACGAAAATACAGATCCGGTCTTTACACGCTATATTAATCTTCCTTAGCAAACAAAGCGTTAAATAGATCGAATGATATGTAAGAAACCAACTGATACGGCGAAATAAGAGTTTTGTAGCAGTAAACGTCAATAATTTCGAATTATATTCAATAACATTTCAAATGGCGATGCAACACAATACAATAGAGCAACATTCAGCTGGCGAAAAGGAGAGATAAACATTCGTCTGATACTTAGAGGTTGAACAATACCTCGCAACTGGACCAGATGAAAACGATTCAAAAACAACAGACGTTTTTCTGCCCCACTTTGGGTGTCTACTTGAGAAAAAACTAATACGCAAAAAGCCAGGCTAAAATGTAGTTGAGCATAAGCCATATACGGAGACTTTATGACGAGCCTGCTTTAAGTAAATGTCATACAGCTGTAACACGCGCTTCCTCCTCAAAATAAATACATAATTTTAAAATAACGTCTTACCTTTAACCGAGTCCCTTATGAGAGCATTGAAATGAGAGCTGCCGAGCTCCCTGCCATGAAACAAAAATGGCTCTCAAAGCCTCAGAGGGCGAGAGTCTCGGAGTGGCTGACTGGAAGAAGGGGCGGAGCTATCGCGAAAATAGCTAGCTGATGTTAAAAATTGTTTATTTAGTGCAAAAGAATAATTTCATTTTGTTGTGGGAAATGGTTCAGAAATATGTATGTAACATGGAAGGAAAAACTCACCACGGATCATTAAATTATTAAACATGTAATGTTTAATATCAATAGTAATGCAGTCAAGAATCGTCATAAAAAACTTGGTATAAATATAACAAATGTACATATATATATGTTTAATAAAAAGTATTACAAAAGGGTGATTACGTTCCTACAGGATTTGCAGATTAGTGGTGGGGGATGGGCAATCAAGAGCCCAACCCCCAAAAATGGGACTGAAGAACATATGCTCGACAATAATGATGGGAATGTTGGAATGTCCAACTTTGTACTAGAAAAAATATAAAAGAACACCACTTGAAGTTGAACTTCCAAATTCGTTTTTCACAGATTTCACAGAGGTGTGGCTGTATGACATTATGTTAGCATGGCGTCTCTCAGAGAGGTGAAGACAATTCACTTTTAATGAAATAAAATGCATCAAACTTCCCACCATACACTATAATAAAACCTCTCTAGCCAACATTTGGAGAGACTTATGAGTATAACATGACAAATGATCCTCCATTTTGATTACTGTAGAACTACACACAGTACTACATTGCATTGCTGATCCTTAACAGTTTGGTTGCTAGGAGATTTTTTTTGTTTTTTTTTTGATGATGATAATAAACTGCAATGCTAAAGACAGCATTGCTATGTTGTTTCCTTACAGATAATGGAACATCTTCATAGTCAGAAGTTGGACATTTCAAGGTGGATTGTCACAAAGTTTAGAATGAAATTTTTGAGTAAATTTTTTTTCTTGACACATTGTTTTTACTGGTAACATTGGACACCTTGTAGTGAACTCAATATGCCTTCATCTAGCTCATGCAATACTGTTGCTAACCACTAATGGCTTTATTAGATAGATGATCATAGCGACCATATGCTTTCTTCTAATGTTTTTGCCTTGTTTATTTTGGTTTGGAGGGACATCGTCCCAGTCCCCTGATGGCGGCCATTTTATGTTTTGGTGGATGGGTCAATAACAGTCTAACATAAAAAATAACGTTCTGCAATTTAAAAAAACGTAAATATTATACACAAATGAAGAAAAGACATGAATGCACTTTTCTTTTCTTTTTTAAAATCTTTGATATTACAGCATTTGTTGAATTTGAGTGAAATTTATACTGTATATCTAAAGAAGCATTAGAACATTAGCATTAGCTTTCTTTGCTCAGGCATGTTGTTTAGTTGTAGCTAAACCTTGGTGGTGTTAGCTTTGTTGCAAGCAATGGTGCCCAGCAATGGCAGAAAGACATCTTTGGTGAGGTGTATAACATTAAATGAATAATTCCAATCATGTGGATTGTTGAGGTGATCTGACTTTTTTTCTTTCTTTCTTTTTTATTTTTTTTAATTGATCAGTCTTAGGCCAGAAATCGACAAAAATCTAATATCTGTACTGAATGGGGAACTCAAGCTTTATCCAGAGACCAGAATATCATAGAGCCTTGGTGATGGGCTATTTTTACTGAGGTTAGTGTGCATGCACATAGCAACCATCCAGAGCACCCTAGCAACTGCATAGTAATATGCTAAAAACAACCACATTGCAATGCTATGGCTTACAGCCTAGTATAATACCAGTGGCTTTTACACAAGCAAACACCAATTACATTTTCTTCAGAAAAACAAACCTCACCTCACCTCACCTCCACCTGGTGGCCATAGGAGAACAGTGAACGTTGGGAAATATGCTTATAAAATGGTAAATATTTGTGCCAAATTTCTGCCCTTTCATTTCCTGCTATGATTATAACTGAATATTGGCATGTAGATGTAATTCAGCCCAGGACTCTTATCAAATGTGAAGTTTGGGGCAGATCGGACATTGCATGTTTAAGCTAGTTTAAAACAAGTAATTTCCTGTTGCCAGCAGGTGGCGGTATGATTATAACTGAAATATCGGCCTTAAGATCTGTTAAGCCAAGGACTCTTATCAAACGTGAAGTTTAGTGCAGATCAGACATTGCATGTTTAAGCTAATGTGAAACAAGATATTTGAACACTGGCATAATTGGACACTTGCATTTCGATGTGTTCAGGCCAGGACACTTATAAAACGTGACGTTTGAGGTAGACTGGGCAGTGAATGCATGAGTTACAACAACTTCCTGTTTCATAGCATTAATAGCATGCTTTAGCACTTAGTAAGTGTTGCCAGCATGTTTGAGAATATATATAGTATGTTTAGCACACAATGACATATTTTACAGTGTTGCTAATAGTGTAAAACAAGTTACTTCCTGCTGCCAGTAGGTGTCGTTATAAATATAACCAAATATGAGCATGTAGATACCTTCAGGGCAGGACTCTAATCAAACTTGTGTAGTTTGAAGTAAGACTGGAAATTGTATGCACGAGTTGCATTAATGTTCTGTTTCATGCATTAATAGCATGCTTTAGCACTTAGCTAAGTGTTGCTAACATGTTTTAATATGTTTCTAGCATGTTGACAGTCTATTTAACACTTGACAGTCTATTTGACACTTTTTAATATGTTTCTAGGAGTCCATAACAGAGTTAAACATGTCACTTCCTGTTGCCAGCAGCTGGCACTATGACTATAACTGAATTTGGGCATGAATGTTTGTTCAGAACAGAACACCTATCAAACGTGAAGTTTGTGTCACGCTGTCTAGTCTCTGTTTCCCTGAGTATCCACTAGTGAGCTCACTTCACCGTAGGCACTAGAATTCCTCTAGTCTGGTCCTGTCTCCAGTTAATTGCACCAGGTGCAGGCAATATATTGTCATTAGCCTCCTTATAAATACCAGTCTTTCCCTGTTGTTTGTATGGAGTCCTTACCCTTCGTGTATGCAGCTTTCTCGTATTCCGAGTTCTCTCATTATCTTCTTGTCCTCAGAGTTCCCGTTCCTTTTCCTTGCCTCTTCCCTACTTGTTTATTTATTTGTTTGTTTGTTTTCGGACTGTATGTATGGATTTGACCTCTGCTTGTTCGACTACGATTTGGATTACCCTATATTGATATTAAACATCTGCGATTGAATCTCGCTCTCTCCCTGTGTCTCTCTGCTGCACGATTCGTCACAGTTTGGGGCAGATCGGACATTGCTTGCCGAGTTACAGCAACTTAACTATTTCATGGTGAAACATCAAATTTTGTCAGGCGCCAGGGACACGCCCCTTGACAAAAACTCAAGATCTTCACAGTTTAACGTCACAAAGGTGTTATGATGACCCTTACCAAATCTGAAGAAGATCCGATTAAAAATAAAGGATTTTGTCAATGTACGAGGCATGGAAATGGCAAAAACTGCACAAAAATTTTACAGGAAATTCAAAATAAAGTAGGTTTTGGATTTTGTACCAAGATAATTTTTTTGTAGGTAATGGTCTGTTACACGTGTGTACGACTATTGAGCCATTTTGCCACACCTAGTTCTGAAACCTATATCAATAATAGGTAAAAATTAATAGCATGAATGCACTGTAAGTCGCTTTGGATAAAGGCGTCTGCTAAATGCATAAATTTAAATTTAATATCAGATGTAAATTTTTGCAAAGTTTTGTGAGGATTGGAGCATGTTTATGTCCTCAAAAATGCAATTCACTTTGAAGTAGAAGAAGAAGAAGAAACAACCCAGGGCCCTAAATAGAACTAGCACACAAACACATGCACATTACTGGTAGACATCTCTTTTAGATTGGTGGCAGTATCACATATCCTGAATAAATTATCAATAAAACCACAATGACAAATGCTAGCTAACAAAAAAAAATGCTAAAGCTGTCAGTCTTAAAAGGCCATGCGAGCTGTTCTATTAATGGTGAACCTTGATGTGAGCATTGTACAAAGCTTTTTAATATTATTGATGAATCAGGAAATGTGGCTAATTAGTGTGTCTTACAAGTCAGTTACCAACTTCTTTAGTGGTTAGGTAACATAATTCAACTACTGATACTTTTTTTTTTCAATGTTAAAATTGTAGTATGCATAAATAGATTATTTAAACAAGTTTCCCTATTCATCATTGATCAGACAAACACCCCTTACCCCAAACTCACACCATTGGTTGAGTTATTGTTGCTGTGCAACACCACTCAAAACAGACTGAAATTTCCTTTGGCGTCACTTGTGGCACTGAAATACACACTGCAGCTTAAAGTGCCATATTCACAAAAAGAGAAGCATGTTTATAGATTTTCATCCATTTAAGACTATGACTAACATATAAAAAATCCATAATACATATATAAGATCTGCTGTTTTCAGCATTTTGAATAAGATTTTATTGTCAATTTCAACACAAAACCCTCAAAAAAAAAAAAAAAAAAGCAAATATATTTAGATAATCCTGTTATAATTTATTCAGGTTTTTGCATTTAAAAGAGAGAAGCACCAAAAGTAACTTAATATTCACATAAATATTCCATTAGAATAATGAATTAAATTAATTCCCATAATAAAACAAAAGGTCCTTCCAATGAAATGTTATACAAAGACAACTACATAAAAAGACACAATGTATAATGAAACTCTTGTTTTTCATGTGTAGGTCAAATTCATTACACACATAAGTGAACTCTTTCAATTTCATATGGGTTTTCAAAACATTCAATGGATGCTCTCAGCTTCAAATACGCTAACCTGAGTCTAAAACGCATTTGAGCCTAACATGAATTTTAAATGGAACATTAACTCTGGTCTAGAAGCTGATCATAAGAGGTATTGTTTTGCTTAAAGCTTTAGGCCACAAAACATTGAGCAATATGCAAATTACATAAATGTATGCATCTCAAAGGGGGAAAATATTACTGTATCAATAATAGTGCAGATACCACAATCATGCAACCCATTTACAGTTTATGGGCTCACTCACAAGACAAAATATCTGCAGAAATACTATAAATACAACTCAATACTGTATATTTAACACTGATGAAATATATATAAAAAGTTTCTGATTTAAAGGTTGCATAAATAGATTTGACAATTAAGAAAGAAATTTGGGTCACTCTTTCCTAGTATATGATATAGTACTTTTAGAAATTGTTGAGGTTCTTTTTATCCATAAACATCTGAAGACACATAAAACATGATAGGACTAGTCCACCCAAATACATACAGCAGAAAACATTTTCATTGTGTTCATTATTGTTTAGTCTGAACCAGGATCTGCAAGTGGAGATGTGGTGAATTGAAGTAATTTTGGAATTACCCTAATTACGAGTTCACTAAAAATCGCTCAAATCTTTGTTAAACTCGTAATTGCTCAAGTTGCTCTGAATATTAACAATAGATATGGTTAATATTCAGACTTCAATGCAGCATAAATCAGTCCTCGACCTTCTGCGCAACTCTACAGAATGTCCAACAATGTTCTACCGTATTCTTATTGGCGCGTTCACTTATTTGATGCACCTGCGTGTTGCGAATCGAGAAGCCTTGCTTGGAGATGTACTCTACCAGATGCACCTGAAGGGAAACCTCTTGGTTGTAGTCACGTGGTCCAAAGGTAAGTCTCTGGTGCCCATCATGTGTTTATTCCATCTGGTGAAGTTGTTGGAGATGCCTTCGAGTAGTGCATGAACTTCGGTGGTGACGGTGAGTTGAGTGATAATGACCGCCACCGGGTTTGAGTACTTGGACAGCTTACGAGTACTTGAAAGTTCAACAACTTGTTCAAAAGTGTCCAGTGGATAAAGGGGTTTGGTTTCTCCTAAACATTGGATCAGGGGCTCTATCTGATAGAAGTCTGCTTCCTTTTGAAGGAGCTCTGTTTCTTGAAAGTTACATGGTAGTGTCAGTTTCGAGGTACGTAAAAAGTTCAATATGTAACGGAATAGAGGACCATCTCGATCTATAAAATAGTTGCCCTGGGCGTCTCGTGCAGTGGGAAAGTCTCCACGAAACATGGCGCCCAACATAGAGTCTGGATAACGCTGGAGGGTGGAATGCAACATTTAGCATAATGTCCACCATCTACAACAAACAAGAACATAACAATAAACATGCATTTTGTTCCTGCTGAGAATGAGAAGATACTTGATACAGAAAAAACTGCCATGCAGGCCCATGGATATGGTGCTGTTCTAGTTGGTGAACCATCAAACCAATGCTGTTCTCCAGCAGTACTTCAATCAGCTTGGTTTTTCTTGTAAACTGGTTCACCAAGAAAGACTTTCTTGGGTCCATCCTTGAAAACAACATTTTCTGCTTTCAGTAGCTTTGACAATACCCTTAGGAACATAGGTTTCTATGGGAAATTGAGCTTAAGGAAGTATAGATTGTATGGTTTAAACCACCACATGAAATGTTTTCAAATTCAACCCTGTTATTCATAAAATCTTGGTCTCAGAGAAAATGGACCAGTGAGAAAAGACAAAATGGCTAATCCTCAATGCATGTTTTCTTTTCCTTTTTGAGTCACTGGAGGTCCTGTTCTTAAAGTGGCAAGCATCCATTTAGTAATGCCCTAGCAACTACCCAGAACAACCTAGCAACTGCCTTACAACAGCTTAGCGTCCAGCTTGACCAACATTTAGGGAAACTGTATCCATCATCTACAACCAAGAAGAACATAAATAGTTGATGATCAAAGCATTAAAGATGCATTTTGTGCCTGCTGAGATTGTCAAGATGGTACTTGCACTGATATGAAAGATCAGTTTAGACCATTTGGTGCTGTTCTAGTTGATGGACCATCAAAACCAAGCTGTTCCCAGCTAAACTTCAACCAGATTGGTTCTCCTGTAAATGCTGTTTGACAATGAAAGCCTTGAAATAAACATATGCTGCTTTCAGCTGCATTGCCAATACCCTAAGGAATACTGGTTTCTATGGAAAATATAGTATGGTAAACTGAGCTTCACACCAGTAGTATGGTAAACACCACAAGATGTTTTAGAATTTAACCTTGTTCTCCAAAAAAGCTTGCTCTCAGACAAATTGGACCACTAGGTTTAAAGGTGCAGTATGTACCATTGACAACTAGTGGTTGAAATAGTTACTGCAGTCCAAATTCAAAATATTGTCTAGAGTTGTTTCTCCCACCCCCTCCTCCTCAGACTCGACCCTCATATGAGTTGTCAAACTGAGGGCACACAACAGGAATGACCCCAATTGACAATGAAGTACATTCAAAAAAATTGATACAGCTCCTTTAAAGGAGACGGCGCACTGGACGAGAAGCGCAGTGCATATAATCACCAAACAGGAAAAAATTTACTTCAAGAGTCAATAAAATTGCATTGATCAAATATGGTGTTTGACAAAACAGAGCTAACAGAAACAGAAAGAACATAACTCTCTATATAAAGCGCAAAGACTTTATTCAAGCCACAGAAAGCCAAACGTTTTGCTGAAAAACGCACAATTCACAATCAGCCGGAGAAGAAGACATTATATACATTAACAATCATTCTGGACAAATATAATGTGATTTTATGAAAAATTATGTAAGTGGCGCTCTGCGGCGTGGCGGGATTTTGTACAGTGTCCCGAGTCCTAGTTGGGCGCCGATGTGCGCACACTCATAGAAAACAATGTGTTTGAATTTTAAAGGCTTGGCATGATATGACGGGGCACTGCGCTTCTCGTCCAGTGTGAGACAGCCTTAAGACAAAATGGCTGACCTTTTAAGCAACTGTTTCACGAGAGCGCCCTCTGGCCTTCGGATGGAGGTTGGTCACAGAACCATGGTTCACTGAAAGATTTGCATAAGAATCGCAGCTTCTGTCTTATTGCGATTTCATTTAAATTAATCATGCAGCCCGAATAGAAAGCATCCAAACTGAATATTAGCACTGGAATAGAGTTTCCCAAACTGAAAATAAGGCAAAAACCTATTCAAAAATAAAAACAAACAAATAAATAAATAAATGTTTGTTCTTAATGTTTTACTTATTTGTTTTTGTAAACAGCAATTTTTTTGTTAAATTAAAATAAAACAACACATTATTATTTTAGATCAAAAGGGTCAGCTGACAAAAATATTTGGGAATTCTTGCACTAGAATATCATAAAAACATGGGAGTTGACTCTTTTTACATGGAAGTGAGGACTGATTATTAAATAATATCCTAGCAACACCTTAGCAACCACCCGAAACAAACAACTTGTATTTTTTTTCTTTTTTTTTTGGTACAGTAAACAATGCTGACACTGTTTTGGGTTCCGTGTCGCTGATTTATATTTACCATGTGTGTCCAGTCTCCATTCTCCATGTGGCCAATTGTTCCTCTTCGATGATGCGATGAATGACGCTCTCTGCAGCCTTTATGGGTTATAAACACTACACCTGCAGTAAACTAAAGAAGTATTCAAAACTCTTCACAGTTTAGACAGCATATTCAAGTGTAGTAGTGATCAATCACATTAATGTGAAAGGAATAACGCGTGTGAAGGGCGTCCCTGCAAGTTTTGCAACGTCTCAAAAACAAGAAGAAATGTAAACGTAACTAGCTACGAAAAGCAGCAACCTATCGATATTGATGAAATGACTGACAATGACGTAAGATGCTGCAGCACGCGCATCATTTATAGCGGCTGCAATATCATATAGAATGACAAAAAAAAAAGCATAATCAACAATAAATCGCATAATATGAATAAAACCAGATTACTTATATTACTTCGTTGCAAATATGTTCAGTCTTAGGAATTGAGTCTCTCCTCCTCGTCCGATGGACTTCAGTTTTGTCCTCTTGTCCGAAGCATCTGGGCCACGGAGGACTGAGGCTTTAAACATGGAAAGTTTGCTGTCCTCGGAGGACTTTCATGACGTTTCCCAAATTTAAGAGCATTTTGAAAGCCTTGTATTCTAATGACTCGTTTGCTTGAGTAAAGGCTGTAAAATAGCGGTGATATTTATGTTGTGGATTCACAGAGCAGAACAGATAAGGGACGTCAGTGCGGGATAAGCTGAAATGACACGCCCACGAAACAAGCCCCGCCCCTTAAGCGAATCTCCGCCCGTCTTTATTGCCGTGTTTATCCAAAATACTTAAATCGGCAAACCTTTTACTTGTAATCTAATGCTGACAAGTGTACTTGTATTTATAAGTATTTCTTTTGTCAGAGTTGTTCTTTTTTTTTTAAACGAACAGATTTCAACATTTTCTGTTAATTTTTTTTATCATTTATTTCTACCTTATTTATGCTTTTAAATGCCCTTTTTAGAATACTTTTATTGTAATATTTTATATTCTGATATTTATGGTTAAACATCAGACTAAACAATCTGTCAGTTTTTTTACTTTTACTATTATTTATATGCATTTTTAATTTCCAAGTAGCCAATATATAGCTGTACAAAAAATGTGAAAATAAAATGTAAATTAATTTTGGTGTTACATCCACCCGATCATAATTTTACAAAGCTCTCCTAAATGGCTATGCCTAAAACTTTATTACTTAAATACTGCAATTTTATTTTTTAAATATTAATAATCAGATTAAAGAAATCACAACTCCTAAAACCCATTGTGATAAAAGTTTATTACTTTAGCTTACAGTAGAATTTACACATGGTAGGTTGTTTATAGCCATAATGAATGTCACCGTTATGACAAAATGAGAAAATGACTTTAAAATAGTGCCAATGAAGAAAGGGTCATGTAACAGAAGATCTGTATAAGATGAAAGAGCACGTCCTATTCCCCAAACACTGAGGCAGAAACAGGAGAGAACATGTCGTATTTAATATTTAATGTGGCCTGATAGGGAAATCTATTATGTTAAACATTCAAAGTCTTTTTGACGGTGTAGATGATGTCCTTGATTTGTGGTACGCTGTTGTCCTCCAAAATCTTGGCGTATGGCATAGGAATATCTACACCCGTGACTCGGACAGCAGGGGCGTCAAGGAAATTGAAAGCGGGACCTTGAATTAAAAAACAAGAATTAATAAATATGCTTATGACAAACTCCCTAATATTATCCAAAGAACATACGATTTCGTATAAAATGAATCATCCAACATAATGAGGTCATGAGACTGAAATACAGCATACTGCAGTTTCAATCTGTCTCAATCTCAAAGATCCCACGTTTTGGACCTGGTTCTTTCTCACGGCTTTTTTTCTATTACTGATGTTCTTGATCCTTTTATCATATGCCTGTTCGACAACTGACTCGTTTCTTTTCTTCCCACTTTTGTGATGACTTCATAAACACCTTTAACGAGATGTGCTTGTCTCTGTCCTTGGAGTCATCTTTACCTGATCAAAACCTAAAACTCAACCATGGCTCAATGATAACATCCGCTCCGAGGCAAACTTGTAGAAGAGCTGAACAAAAATTAAAAAAGAAGCGAAATAAAAAGCAAGCATCCATCAATTATTAACTTGTATTATTTTTTCGATATTAACCTTAAATTGACTGCTGTCACTTTTTTACTTTATGATGGACAATATTTTCCTGAACTGATTAAATGTACACGTCTCCATTCACGTTGAATTCTTACATATGATCAATACATTAAGTTATTATTCCAAGACACTGTATGATTGCAGCTATTCAAATGAAATCAGCATCAACAAACTCCATCTGTCCAAATCATAAATAATGTTATTAATGTTTGACTTTTTTGACATACAAATACGAAATGTTGGAAAAATTCAATGATACTTTTAGATATGTAATTAAACCACCAGTAGGTAGTAGCAAGTCACTGTCTTAATGAGTGAACCATTGTTTCACAACCAACCGATTAATTCAAACGGCTGTTTCATTCATTAAATAAAGCAAGTAACTGTTTTTATAAATGGCTTGCTGAATCATTGACTCGTTCAAAAATGAATTATTTAGTAATGAAAAACTGTTGGATGTTGGTCGCAGATGCCTTCTTCCTCAATTTCCTGTCTTCTTGTCCTGTCTACCCCCTTGTAATATTGTATGTATGGACAGGTTGATGGCTAATTTCGCTGGTACTTGTGACTTGATTTCTCCACGAGCCTCAACTGACGCAGCCTTGATACTGTAAATACATTATCCGTTATTAGTTGCCGTTTAAACTGAAAGCAATTAAATTCTCACCAAAGTTTCGGTGCTGCCCTAGTTATTGTTTGTTATTCAAATTTTGATCAGGTTACTTGTCCAGTCGGGCAAATTAAATTCTGTTTCACTTGCCCCACTTTTTTGTGCAACGTTGGCCTCATACATCATCCTCCCGGAGCTGCTTCGGTGTACAACTGTTGACGCAAGCTGTGTGAGAAATTTTTTTAATGGATGGGCACTTTTTATTTCACTTCCTTTGGACCGATTCACTGCAACACCTGCTGAGTATCATGAAACGGCTTGAAAGATCAAAAGACAATTTTTTTAAATAACTCTGACTGGATTCGTCTGAAAGAAGAAAGTCATATACACCTTGGTCTCACGTAGCTAGCCATTCAAGCTGAAGGTCTGTAATTCATGGCAGCTTTCATTGGCCAAGGCTCACCCATGAGGCCGTTTGACCGACATGTCCAACAACCAAGTTCAACCAACCACGGTTTGTTTCGTTCATCGTCATGTTTCGAAGCGAGGAAGGTCGCCACAATAACTATAAGACTGGTGTGTAAAACTCTCAGACATATTTGAAAGATTCTATGCCGCAAACTTTAAATTTTTCACATACATATTAAGACTTAATACTTAAGTATTTGGCACTGTGACGAACATCATAACAAATACACAAATCTGATTGGCTATTTTAAATTATTAAATATGTTTTAGAAAGTAGGGCAGCTAGTTTATTTGTGGTGTTTCAAAAGTAAGGAATGCATTTTCTTTAGTTTAGCGCCATCTGCTGTCAGAGAGTGAATGTGCTTTCATTCAGCGCGTCTCTCACGTGCTCCTCCATGTGCTTCTCATGCCTGCTTGTTTACATCAGAGCGGCACACGCGTCTTTCAAGCAGCATACAATGGTGTTGTGCATTTTGACCAGTTGATGGGAATGGTATTCTTAAAATGCATTCCAAATTCAGAATAATTTGTCATATATAATTATTCACTGTATTTAGAAGTGCCCACAATAACAATATCGTGCATATTCATTACCGTGATATATCGCATTACCGAATACCAGCACAAGTCTAGTCCCATATGCATCAGACGTTTAGCCAATGGGCCATGGGCATGACGTCTGAGACTGAGACTATATACACCTAGGATGACTTGAGGGCAAGTAATTAATGGCCTAATTAAAATTGTTGGGTGAACTAACCCTTTAAAGACTGTGCCGATCTGATATAGTTTGAAAGGCTGTTCCACAGACTTTAACCATGATCTGGGGACAGAGAGAAGTCTTTGATCACCAGACCTCAGATTTTGTGTAGGATAGTAGCATCAAGTGAAGGTTTCTTAAGAAGAGGTGTTACAGTAGCTTCTTTGAAGCTATCAGGGATAGTCTCTGAAACTAAACATTTAGAAAGTGAAGAAAGTGAAAGTGAAGTGACATTCAGCCAAGTATGGTGACCCATACTCAGAATTTGTGCTCTGCATTTAACCCATCCGAAATGCACACACACAGAGCAGTGAACACACACACACACACTGTGAGCACACACCCGGAGCAGTGGGCAGCCATTTATGCTGCGGCGCCCGGGGAGCAGTTGGGGGTTCGATGCCTTGCTCAAGGGCACCTAAGTCGTGGTATTGAATGTGGAGAGAGCGCTGTTCATGCACTAATTCCGTCCGGCCCGAGACTAGAACCCACAACCCTTCGATCGGGAGTCCAACCCTCTAACCATTAGGCCACAACTTCCCCAAAAAATTTATTCAGAAAAGATGCAAAACCTGATCCATTCAAATTAAAAATTTGTTTTTAAAATACATAGAGCTGCTTCCGTTTAAAACAGTGAACGCAAGCTAGATCGAAGTAATTATTAAGTTTTGAACGAGGATATTATTCTTACAAAAACGCATCGATTTTGCTATAGGAGGCTTCTGTTCATGAAGTTTACTCATTTGTATTTTTGGTGTAAAACACAGCACATTTTATTTCATTCATCGTCCAGTGGGCTTGTTCCTGTTGGTGCAGTCAATCTGTCAAAATGATTGTACATCAAGTCTGAAGGAGGATGGGCCGGGTGAAAAAACCCCTCTCCAATATTTTGAATTTGGACTGCAATACCTAGTTCAAGCACTTGGTGAGCATTTTTGCAATATTCTTTCATTAAAAATCATGTCATAAACTAAACAGATAAAAAAAAATCTTTACCTTCCATGATCTCGGCAAGAATCTCAGCCCCAACTCCAAAATGAGGCCAGCCGCCCTCGACAGTGATCAGATGATTTGTTTTCATTACACTCGTTTCAATGGCTTCCGTGTCCATAGGCCGGATTGAGCGCAAGTTGATCACCTACAGAACAAAAATACAAAATATCACATTTTCAGCCAAACTGAAAATGGCACTTAAAACAACTACACCATGAAAAAAGGTGTCATACCTCACACTCGATCCCTTCCTTGGCCAAAACAACAGCAGCATCGAGACACAGACTGACCATTCGGGAGTGAGACACCAGAGTGACGTGACTTCCTACATCAGACCAACAATATTAATACGCAGAGATCAATTCAGTCGCAAACAATGGCTGGCACTTAATTGTCGCTCAATTAATACAATCAAAATAGCAGTTATAGATTTTTTTTATAGGCTAGAAAAAGATGAATAATATTAAATACATAATAAAAATATATAAAAAGTTAGATTTTTTAAATGCATAAATTCTAACTAAATATACATGAATAAATATTTTTCATTTATAAATGTTACCCACCCTGTCTTTCAATCTTAGCTTTTCCGATTGGGATGAGGAAGTCTTTTGACCGAGACTCTTCAGACATCTCAAATGGCACACCGTACATCAGCTCATTCTCCAAAAAAACCACTGAAAGAGACACGACAACAGTCAGAGCCACCTTCACTTCCTGTGAACATCAGCTTCACGCGGTGAGGAACTCACCGGGGTTGTCGTCACGGATGGCTGATTTCAGAAGGCCCCTAGCGTCCTCGGCGTTCCATGGACTGACCACCTTCAGTCCGGGACAGTGACCGTACCAAGCGGCAAAGCACTGGGAATGCTGAGCCGCCACTCCGGCCGAAGCGCCGTTGGGTCCACGAAACACAATGGGGACGGGCTGCAGGCCGGCAGACATGTAGTAGGTCTTGGCGGCGGAGTTGATGACCTGATCGATGGCTTGCATGGAGAAGTTGAAGGTCATGAACTCACAAATGGGCCTCAAACCAGCCTGAAAGAGGACGCGATGGATTAGTTCCGGAACATGACGGAGTATCACATTCTTCTATCAACATTACAGGAAAAACTCACCATGGCAGCACCAACAGCAATGCCAGCAAATCCCATCTGTATGAACACATCAGGAAATTCTATTAAACATAACAATCAAGAACATACATAGATGAGTTCTGGACCAGTTTATCATCATTCCCACCTCTGTAATTGGTGTGTCCATGATGCGTTTGTCTCCATACTTCTTCCAAAGGCCTCTGCTAACCTGCAACCCAACACAAGTAACTTTAAAAGATGCTGTGGCATTATTTATAACTGAATTATTTAAAAAAATCTTTGCATCTGACCTTGTATGCGCCGTCATACTGTGCGACTTCCTCTCCGAGAAGGAAAACCCGTTCATCCCTCTCCATCTCCTCATCCAAGGCCTGGTTGAGGGCATCTCGGACTGTCACCTGCAATGAAATGCAATAATTATACATATATAACATGATAAAACATGGTACTCTGAATATAAAATGTTACTGAATAATTATCATGTTCATATACTAATGAGATTTACATGGCACTTCAATATACTGTGAAGCATGGTAGTACCATACTGCATGTCTCAGAAACATAGTAACAAAAAGGTATCATTATAAAATTCCATATAAATCATAATATACATATATGTATATGCCGAATACATATGAATATTATCATTATAGATGGTAAAAACTATGCCATCCAAGGGCAAGCTTTTTTTCCAATCCAACTCTCTAGGGTACGGTTCCCGTAAGGTGACTTGTTTGGTTTACTTAGTTTTGTCATGGCCACGAAATAATAACTGGGAACGTGATAAAATTGTGGGAACATCATATGTAGTGCCCATGAGATCATTTTGTCGAGGTAACGACATCCTTATGCTTAAATGTTTATATCTATTCACACGAAATCCCAAAAATTTTCAGCACAGTCTGAAGATCATCTGACTATTTTGGTAAATAGGACCAACGGTTGATGGAGTTAAAAGTAGGTTTTCAACATAAATCAAAATGGCGGACAGGAAGTTCATCTTAATCTGGCATATGTTGTCAGCATAAGCCATGGAATATTTTGAAACCAGTTTCAATAACTGCAATAGGCTAATGCAATCAAAAGTTATCATCATTTTTGTAAATTTAATTACTAAAGGTTAATTACTCTTGACCAATAGGTGGCACTGTTAGCATTTTAATGTGACATGGTCAGTGTGAGGTGGCAATGACACATGCAAAGTTTGGTGCAAATATGTCAAAGCTTTGCAGAAATATAGCCTAAAATTTTTAGTGGTGCTGTATGAAAACGTTTTTTTGGCAATCGACACGAAATGCATAACTTTTTGTCAGCACAGTCTGAAGATGATCAGACTCGATTTAGTTGAAAATCAGTTGAGGAGGAGTTAGAAAAAGTAGGATTTTACCATAAATCAAAAATGGCGGAGAGGGAGTTCAGATTTCTTACAAAAAAAACGTATATGTCTGTTGTCGGCACGACCCAAGAAATATTTTGAGACCAATTTCATTACAATAGCCTAATGAAATCAAAAGTTATTAGCATTGTTGGAAATTTTTTTATTTCACAATTAAATGTTAATGAATGGTTTATTACTCTTTGCCAATAGGTGGCACTGTTACCAAATTTATGTGCCATGGTCAGTGTGAGGCGGCAATGACACATGCAAAGTTTGGTGTAAATATGTCAAACCATTGCAGAGATACAGCCCTCAGATATAGTTTGGCATCTTTCCAGCAAATTCGTTCATGCGCTAAACAAAAACAGTTTTGTGTATCGACACGAAATCCATAACTTTTTGCCAGCTTGGTCTGAAGATGATCAGAGCCAAATTTGTTGAAAATTGGACCAATGATCTAGGAGGAGTATGAAAAATAGATTGTCAACATGAATCAAAATAGTGGACAGGAAGTTCAGCCAATATTGGTAAAATTGGTATCTGTGTTCTCGTCATGATCCAAGAAATCTATCAACATCAGTCCGATTACAATAGGTGGTGCTGCTGCCCCAAAACCTTTTGAGTACCATGAGTGTAGGGAGTAGGGCTGCACGTTTTCAAGTTTTTCATTAACCGTTAACCGAGGCCCTTAGTGGTTAATACTCGGTTAACCATAGTGTGCGCCAGGGTTTCCGTTGTCCGGTAATTTCCGGACATTGGTCGAAAAAAAAAAAAGTCAGACAAAATTTAATCTCTCCGGTCAAATTGTCCTATTAAAACTGCCTAATAATCCCGCCCACTAACACAATCTGAATTTGAGAATAAGCCTAAAATGTATAAAGCAAATATACACCGACCTTTGGCTATGTTATAAAGGAACAGGCACTAGTAATATTTATGTAACTTTCCGTGTTTAGGCGAAGGTAACAAGCAGACTCCGCGGCCGCCTCGCTAAGGCTATGACTATGACTATGTTTGACAGGTACAATATTTGAAAAATCGATAATTATTATTATTTTTTTTTTATTACATTTATATCTGAATTTATGTCAACCTATAGACTTTCAAATATCAAAATGTCATGAATTAATATGTATTTGTGTACAAAATGACATATAAACCTATTTTCCTATTATATTTTGCCTGGAAATGCTTCCAACAAGGCGTCGGTTCTATTTCTAGCATGCACGCGTCGAGCCGCGCCTGAGCCGCGCGTCTCACGCAGGCAGTCGGCAAGCTCTAAACCTGTTAACATGGGAGCCGAATTAAAACAAGCACGCCACGCAGCTGAGATGCTTTCGCCCAACGCCACGCATCCAGTGTGTCCTGACCGGCCTAATGATGCCCGGGTGTTGGCTGTTGAGATTACAACAACGAGGTTGTACTTGAAGTATATCTAAGCACTGTATTGCAATACTTGCATTTTGCCCCGTCACTCTCAATTTTAAAGTGCTCCAACGCTGTACTTTTTTTGCCCGCTTCATATTAGAAAAATGACTTCTTCTTGTGGACATTACAAATGTCTGGGAGCGCTCTGGCGGTCTCTGGTGGTGCGAAAATGTATTACAACTAAATTCAATGCACGCCATTGACGTCACTTAACCGAGCAAAATGTTTCACTCGGTTACGCAATTTTTAACGGTTAATCGGTTAACCATGAACACCCCTAGTAGGGAGCCAAAGATTTCTGTAATTAGTTTAGTAAAGATACGCTAATGCGTTCGTAAAATACAGCATTTTAGAACATAATGCAAAATAGCCGATGTCCAAAATGGCTGACGTTGGAAAACTTGGTATCATTCAATTCAGCTTGATGCACCGAATCTAACAAGTTTTGGCTAAAGCATTCAGAAGTTATAAGCAAAAATATGCATTTCAGGGGGCACAGTGCCGAAACACTGCAGGTAGTCTCAGGTCATGCTTTTTACACACAAGAAGTTTGGTCTCAATAGGCCAAACTAGGGCTGCAAGATATTGGGGAAAAAATGACATTGCGATATTATATTTTTCTGCGATATATATTGCGATATGAAATCTAATATAATTTTTTCTTACAAACAAAAAATGAGGTGTTCACACATTCTCATTTTAATTTGATTTCAACAACAACACCATTGTGTCAATTGATTAATATGCGCGAGGGAGAGAGAGCAAGACAGCACTTGTGTTGTTTGAAGACACTGAGCGTGCGGCCGGGGCTCGCTCTCTCTCGCGCTCTCTCTCATGCTCTCTTTCTCTCTCTAGGACGAGTTCAAAAAAGTAGTTTTTACAAACAATTGAAAATAACGAAAAAACTAAACCTCACGATTTTTTTATTTTGGTGTCCTTTTGACTCTCATGAGCCAAGGTATCAGAAGAAAAAATAATTTTAATTTTGTGGTTCACGGTTCATAAGTTATTAGCATAACATTTTTGAAAGTTTAGACAAGTGGAGGCGCTAGAGAGTTTGAGTTAGAGACTTCAAATTTGCTATGGTCAATTTTCTCACAGTCTTCTATCAGTGCGCAAATTTCACAACTTTCCCACAAGCGGTTCTATGGGCTGCCATAGACTTGCTGCGAAAAAACAACAACACACTAACGGATACTATACCAAATTTCTATTTTTTCCACTTTCAACCTTTTTTTCTTTCTTTCTAAGATCTTTCTAAAAAGATGAGACAACTAAACAACAATTTATTAGAGGCTCTGACAAAATGTTTCCTTGCTTAAGGCCCCGTCCACACTGAGACGCATTTCTGTGAATACGCACAATTTTTTTTTTATCGGATGGGCATTTAACGTTTATCCCAGTACTTTCGTTATCTAAATGTATTCTAACACTTAAACAATAAATCTTGTAGCTCTCATGTAAACACAGCAAACTGTTTTGCCAATATTATTGTCATGGTCTCGCGAGGACCAGACAGACCAGTCTTGCCACGAGATCTCATCACTAGAGCTGAAACAACGAATCGATTTAATCGATTAAAATCGATTATTAAAATAGTTGTCAACTAATTTAGTAATCGATTCGTCGCTAAATAAATTTTATTTGCCATAAGCGGCTCATTTCGTGCATATTTCAAATCTGCGGTGACCAAAGTGTGGCAGTAATGAGCCACCGGAGGTTTTACTCAGCCAGTACAGCAGGTGAAGTAGCGAATAGCCAATAGCTGGCCTCGTTTTATGTCACGTGCTTCCCGAACAGCGCCTCTGCAGCATTCAGCGGGAAGTGGGAGTACTTTACTTTGAGCCTTTAAAATGAAGAGTAACCTGTAAACTCTGCACTACTGAACTGTTTAAGGGGCCGTTCACATATCGTGTCTTTTGCGTGCTCAAGTTCGTTATTTCCTATGTAGGCGCGCAGTATGCACTCTCATAATGGAAGCGACGCGGTCGCGACACGCACGCGGTGCGATGCGCCCGTTTTTCCAGGCGCGTCCACACCGCATCCATTTATCCTTTGCTGAAATTTCCGGGTCTTCATGGAGAGGGCACGTCATGGAGAGAGCACGTCATGGTTGCTTAGCAAAGGCAGACGCCTCAGGGGCGCTTCTGCCCGAGCGCTTTGGAAAGAAGGAGAAAGCGGCGCGACTAGCGTTTTCCACGCGTTTTTAGTTGCGATATGTGAACGGCCCCTAAGAATTTTATTTGTGCAGATTCTCCAGTACAAGGTTGTTTGCAAATGTTTAGTCGTAAAAGCTGATAACATTGCTTTTTAACAGTTAACATTTAAAGCTTTACAAACATGTTATGTGATCAGTTTGTCGTTTACCAGTTCATAATTCAGACTTGCAGCCTAATTATAACTGAATGAGAGAGGTAAATGTTTGAGTATATTTAAAATGCACTTCTTTTCTAAGTATTCACTGCTCTTTTTCACACAGCAGGTTTTTTGTGTGTGTCCCAATTTTTTTTTTTCTGGACAACCTTCTGATGGATTTTACTTTAAATTGTGAGTTCCATTCAGGTTTCATGCCATTGGCACTTTTTTTCGAAGGATTGTTTACAATTTCACAGCATAAGCTATAAAGCTTTTTCCCAGTAAATAATAAAATACAATGCACTGCAATTTTATTCTGTTTTATCCTTATACTTCGTGAAAATATGTTCTCAAAGATTCCTTAAGCTTTGTTTGGGATGTTAAACTACTTTAGGAGCTTTAAGGACTGCCATGGTGAAAACAATATTTGAAATCTCCTTGTGAATTTTGCTAGAGTATGGATCAGTGTTTTGATTGCAGAAGAGTTCGACAAAGGATTATTAACATAATAAAACAACTCCAGGTATATTTTTGATGAGGATATGACAATGCAAAATGGTTAAAATCTCTTAAAAATCTATGCTGAATGATAAAGACCCTTTATTAATAATTTACTTGGGGAAAAAATGGAAAAAACTAAAATATAAGTACATAAACCGATTAATCGATTAATCGTAAAAATAATCGACAGATTAATCGATTATCAAAATAATCGTTAGTTGCAGCCCTACTCATCACATCCCTAATAGCTTTACCAAGTTACATATGGAAAAAAAATTGTCATTACCATTGAAGATTCCATAAGATTGTCAATTAAAAGATGGTAAATGTCTAATGTACCAAAGTTTTACCATGTTACATATGGAAAAAATTATGGCATTACCACTGAATATTACCAAAAATTGTCAACTAAACATGGTGAATGTCTAATGTACCAGTTTTACCATGGTCCATATTAAAATAAACTAAAACATGTCTTTATCATGGTAAATGTGGGATTATCATGCAATATTACCAAAGAAAGTAAACGCTCATAATACCAAAGTATTACCAGAGTAACGTCACACACACAAATCTTGATATTACCACAATGTTTTTGTTAACACTCTTGACATGTATCGTTACTGTGCGTTCGGTTCGACAGACCAAACATAGTATTAATGAACAGATTCACAGCTGTTTTCTGAAGGATTGGTGTTTATTCGCTGAAGATGAGAGCAGCTGCATCACTGACCTGAACCGCAGCCGGCGGCGTCCCGTGAAACTCCCGCCGCAAAACCGCTGCAACGGCATTCTGAGAGACACAAACACAGCCATATCAGTCTCAACGCTTTCATCTTATTATCATGGGCGTAATATGTTGCTAATATATTAATATATCATATTTCCACACAAATACCTTCCCCGAGCGCAGGAGTAACCTCAGAGACGCCATGTTTCACTGTCCTCTGTCTGGAAGCTGGGCTGTCATCCTAGCGGTTTCGACCAATCAGAGGGCGCGTTGTGAAATCAGAACAGGAAACACAGTGGCAGCGGCCAATCAGCAAAGCCGAATCATGACAGAGCGGAAGCTGCCTTTACTGTCATTGGGTTCCGGTCCAAGGGCAAGGAAAAAAATATTTTTATAGAATCCAAAATAAATCAATGATTTCTAAACAAATTGCTTCACTATTTAAAAAAGGATAAACATGACGCAATATTCATTACTGTTAAAACATTGGGCGTGTTTAAAATTGACAAAACTAGTTTTAATCGTTGTCCAAAAATATGCCATAATAGAGGGTCAAGAAGGTCAAACTAAAAGTCAAACATATTTTATTAAAAAAAAACATCAGTTTTTAATATTTAGTATCACTTAAAATGAATATGAATATAAGTAGTAGTATATATAAACTAGTATATACAACTCTTAGTAGTATTAATTATAATTTATATTAACCTCATTTACAATGTAATTATAATCCACATGAGATCTCATACCGTTTCTCACAATCTAGTATGGATGAGGCGTTCTAGATACTTAACTGAGTAACAATTTTAATTCTCTCTCTCTCGCTCTCTATACACACACACACACACACATGCACACACAGTGGCATGCGAAAGTTTGGGAACCCCTTGCAGAATCTGTGAAAATGTGAATAATTTTAACAAAATAAAAGAGATCATACTAAATGAATGTTATTTTTTTTTTTATTTAGTACTGTCCTGAGTAAGATATTTAACATAAAAGATGTTTACATTTAGTTCAATTAACAAGACATGAACAAGAATAGCATGTTAAATTGTATATATATATATATACTGTATATTACAATTTAACATGCTATTCTTGTTATTCATATCTTGTTAATAAAGATATTATTATTACTTTTTTTTAGGTAGTTGGTTGAGGAAGGTTCTAACTACGGGATTACAAATGCATACATATTGATAAAGCATATGGTTAAATTAATATTACAATAAAAAAATAAATATTACAACTCCCAATTTAACTATATTTTCTGTTATCTATGTTTACATAATTATAAACCAAATGAGAAGAACATATATTAATTGGTCATTAAATATCTGAAATATTTACTATTTCTAAAATAAGTTACATTATAATCACTAATAAAAAAAAATAAATGAATGTCAATGAAATTAAAAATCTTATAAATATTATTACAAAAATTACTTAAAAACATTAATATAAAATGTATCCATCTTTATATATATATATATATATATATATATATATATATATATATATATATATATATATATATATATATATAAATATATATATATATATATATATATAAAATGTATGAAAACAGTTATGATATTCTATTTCCACATACATTTATATTACCCACAACACCTATATGTAATCGTTATTTATTAGTTTATACAAGTTTGAAATAGAAATTAAACCACACACGATCTGTTCCTCTGTCTTTACTTCGAAGTTCACAACTAAGAACACAAGACCTTTCTTTGAAAATATTGCCAATATAAGTTTTTTAGAACAGGGAAAAAAACTGGTATCATATTGAGGATGTCCACCTTCAGTGGCAACTGTACAGAGGAGAAAATAAATGGCATTTTCTTATATTATTAATCATTGATTACTCAATATTTCTCAGACGTACATAAATCTCTGTGTAACCTTGTGAAGGTTTCTTCTTCTCCAGACCACTGCTAAATATTCAGCGGTAAAGTGCTGTAGCAAAAACTCTTTCCCCACGAAAAAGCCAGGAATATGTGTTTCCGTATTCATCTGCAATGTTTTCAGTGTCTGTCTGTATGAATCTATATACAAATGAGTTTACGGTTACAGGAGCAGAACATGAATAATTGTGCCTCACTGTACATCGTTCTAGATCACAAATGGATCTGATTTTCCACAGGACCCCCGAAAATGAATATGAATGATAGAAGTTTCTTTCTTCCTATATGTGTGCAAAACAAGAAATCCCTTCTATTTACCACCACTAGCTTGATTGGCTGAAATTCTCTACCAGACCGCGACAGCCAATAGGATTAGAGGATGTCAGCCGCATCACACTGGTCATTATATAAATCACGTCAGTGGTGAATCAAAGCCATCGATCTTCTGGTACAGCAACTGTATCGTTAAGGGGCGTAAATGATACACGGATTGTATAAATATCTCTATTTTTGTGCAACATATTGATTGTGATCTTGCAAAACGGGAATACAAATATTAGATTTTTCTGAAAGAAAATACGAACAATGTAGCTCCGCAGGAAAAAAAACGAAGAGAACAAAGAACGCTCTCAGCTTTTGCAGGCACAATGGTAGATGTGACAAACGCTTAAAAAGCATCATCCCAAACCCTCCGAAATAAACCATTACTGAAGTTGAATTCAAATATCAGAATCCGATATCATGAACCAACGATAAAATCCAGTTACGTTTTCATTCATAGTAAATGTGCCGCCCGCATTCTCCACCACACTGTGCCCTCGCCTTCAGAAGTCAGTACTTTGAAATGAAGATTGTTTTCATTTGCGTCTGGTCCAAGCAGAACTGTTTAGGTTACATCGAGTAGCTCGAAACGAAACAATGCAGGGCTGTGGATAAAACAAACACTGAAGACGTTCAGGTACAAATAGTCACGTTTCACTGCTGGACGTAAATGGCTTGGACGAATTGCACAAACAATGACAAGCATTTTTTTTTTCACAAACGTGGGCCGCTGTGGTCAACAGTCTCTGATTTTTTCAGTTTGCCTTTGTTGAAGGACTGGATGGAGCTGAGGAGGGCGCTCCTGCCCACGCCGTTGGCACTGGGAGGCGAGAGGGACGGAGGGACGGGTTCAATCCCCGGAGGAGGAGGAGGAGCAGCGGGAGGAAGAGGAGGTGCAGGAGGTGCTCCTGCTGGAATCAGAGAGAACAGTCCATCACCATCGGTCAAATATAACTAAACCGTAAGAAAACTACCGTATTTTCCGGACTATAAGTCACACTTTCTTTCATAGTTTGGCTGGTCCTGTGACTTATAGTCAGGTGCGACTTATTTATCAAAATTAATTTGACATGAACCGAGAGAAATGAACCAAGAGAAAACATTACCGTCTCCAGGCGCGAGAGGGCGCTCTATGCTGCTCAGTGCTCTTGTAGCCTACACTGAAAACATAGAGCGCCCTCTCGCAGCTGGAGACGGTAATGTTTTCTCTTGGTTCTAAATAAATGCAACTTATAGCCCAGTGCAACTTGTTTTTTTCCTTGTCATGATGTATTTTTGGACGGATGCGACTTATACTTAGGTGCCACTTATAGTCCGAAAAATACGGTGCTTAGAATCCTGTGCAGCAAGTAAGCAGGAAGTGATCAAGTGCAATAGCTGTTCAGAATGATACACTTACCACAAGCGGCAACATTTAAACAACATAAATTAATTTAATAGATTTTTAATTATGTATATTTAATACGTAAATACGCAATATTGCAGTATAAGAAAATACTATGCAATAAAACATGAAAAACATATATATTTTAAAAATATAATTAATGGGTAAAGATAATTTAAATTATATTTATTAATAAAAAAAGTATTATTATATATTATAATATTTGATATTTAATATATATTATATATATATATATATATATATATATATATATATATATATATATATATATATATATATACACACAAATACACATTATACAATATATATGTACATATACAATACACTACCTAAAAATATTAAATATAATTAGATTATTAATAATTATAAAATATAATATACAAAATATAAATATCTACTACTAATAATATAATACCCAACATATTATGATATTTAAATATACTGATATGAACTCTAATTCTTAATTATATCATAAACAATTGAAAACGTGCAATATTTATAAATAAATATACAAAATATAATGATATAAAAACATACTATGATATAACATAATTCAGATAAAAATACACAAAATAATTTTTTTATACCTTTAATATTTTGATATAATAAATAAATATACATACTATTTTATTTAATAAATAAATATACTATATTTTATGAATATAACTTTCTATATAAGAATAATAATAATAATATATTATAAATGACATTATAATTATTCATAATAAGTTAATATTAAATATAAATATAAATTAATATAATATGTATAACTTGTTATACAATTTGAACGATTTATATTTGAAACATTTTCTAAGCAAATATTTTATACAAAATATTTGAATACTAAAAATTGAATAGTGCCCTACTTGTGCTCACTTGTAATTGCTTTAAAACTAAACATTTTTTATTTTATTCCTCTTTCAAAAGAGTATATAGAATATTATCTACTACAGTATATTTACTAATATAAACACACAATATATAAGAAGAAAAAAACAACAACAACCATCACAATCCACAAAACGTTACCCTCAGAAAAGTCCAGAATGAAGCAAATTTGGTGCCTAAACAGACAATTGCAGATTGTGAACTTTTAAAGTTGCATAACCCTTCTCAGTAGGCTGGAAAGTGTCTGGAGGGACCTCATTTGCATGCATTAATATTAATGAGCAACAGTTTTGCGGAGAGGAATCCGAATGTACTACTGAGGGAGGGTGAGCTGCAACTTTAAGGTGGAAAAAGATTATTATTATTGAATTACTTTACCCCACACACGGTCAAAATGGCGCATGCTCTAGTTTTGAAGACAGCATATAAGAGAGAGAGGGAGAGAGAGAGAGGCACACACAAGTTACTGATCATATCAGAATGAGGCCACAGATCGGATGAGTATGATCTGGTAAGATGATTGGAGATTTGCAACTGATTTCATGAGGAATTTGATGATTAATTAAGGGAATGAAAAAGATTAGCTCTCAATTAGACAGAAGAAGAAAAAAAAACAGGAGATGTTAATGCACGGATGAGTCACAATCGAAAACGTTTTACCAAATCATGCAACGAATACAGAATTATATGTGATTTACTGGAAAAACTGATTGTTTACATGGACATACTGACTGTGGAAAGTAAGACCGGGAAAAAAAACCTCTTCTGATTTATTTGTGTCCCTGGAGGACAAAAGCATTCTTAAGACTTTGGGGGTATATTTGTAGCAATAGTCAAAAATACATTGCATGGGTCGAAATTATAGATTTTTCTTTTATGCCAAAAATCATTAGGATATTAAATAACGTTCATGTTCCATGAAGATAGTTTGTAAATTTCCTACTTTAAATATATAAAAACTTACATTTTGATGAGTAATATGCATTGCTAACAATTCATTTAGACAACTTTAAAGGCGATTTTCTTTAAACGATTTTCTTAATATTTAGAATTTTTTGGCACCCTCGGATTCCAGATTTTCAAATAGTTGGCCAAATATTATCCGATCCTAATAAACAATACATCAACTGAAAGCTTTCAGATGATATATAAATCTCGATTTCAAAAAATTGACACTCAAGACTGGTTTTGTGGTCCAGGGTCACATTAGACATAATGGTTGAGGATGGACGGGGTTATAAACGGGACGCACCTGATCCAGGAAGAGGAGTGGGTGAGGACGGGCAGGTTGGAGGTGAACTCGCCCCAGAACCTGCTGGAAGACAATAAATACTACTCCAATACGATTCCATTAATAAAGGAGAGTTAAAGCAATGAAACCTACCAGAGTTGTTATTGTATTTGACGGAAAGATCCTCCTCAGTTTCATACGTCGACTGTCTCGATTTCTGAAACCAAAACAGGAAGTTTTGTTTTTAACAAGCATGTGTTTAGCACAAAACGGTGTAAGCATTAAATGCGACTCCTAATCTCATGCACCTTTCTGGCCAAGATCTTCCTTTTCCTCTTCTCTTCCTCCGAGCCGTGGTGCGACTGCGCTCGCGTCAGCCTCTTGTGCTGGTGGATCTGAAAACACACCAGGCTGCAGTTACATCAAAACCTAAACTTACAGGACTGCCAAGAAAACGTTTCCTGTTTTAAAGCATTGCATTTTATTCAGCCGATATCATCAAGTCAACTTTTCCACACTGAAACGATGGAATCTGTGTTTGTGACACTGTTGCGTGATGTTTCCTAAGTAGGCCAAGTCAAATATTTGTTACACAAGAGTCTAAAAGTGGATCAAGCAATGCACTAACGGTCCTCTGTTCCTCCACTAAGCGCTTCTCCAAGCATTCCTTGGACGATTTCAGGGCCTCCTTTAATTTGGAGCTGATCTGAGTTTGGAAAGAGAGAAGAAGATTTAACCGATTATTTAAAAACAAAAGCAAAAGCTGCTTTGGTTAGTTTTTGACTTCAGTTGGTTTACCTTAAACTGGGGTTTCTCAGAGTTAAACAGCAGCGTGGCACTGAATAACCTGTTAGAAGCAGAGTTTGTGCTTCAGTTTTAAACAATGTCAACATTCACCATTAACGCCGTAAAGAAGAAAACCACATGCTTCGGATTCACAATAGCGTGACTTAGTCAGACAATGAAGACTTTATGCTTATGTACACATCACATCCATTTTGGGATGAATCACATAAAACGCTAGCTCATATTTCATCCATAAAACAACAGAAGAAAACAGAAAATTGTATACTGAATAAAGAAAATGATGCCTTTCTTAACACCACTGCATACTGGCATATATATAAAATGTAACAAACAAACAGAATACCCAAATAAAATACTATATAAAAGGAAAATTATTTATTAAATGTTAACTAATTGTAAAAAATGTATTTGCCCTAAAGGAATAAGATATTAATTGACATGTTCCATAAAGAAAATGACACCTATTTTTTGCATTTGACATTATTTTCATAATATTAAGCAATAAATGAACTGATTTATGACAATGACGTCCATTATGTTATTCTAAAAGAATTGTAATTATAGAAAAAAAAAAATAATATATATATATATATATATATATATATATATATATACACACACACACACACACACAAACAAACAACCTAAGTAAAATACTAAATAAAAGGATGATATATAAAATTTAAACTTATTGTAAAAAATTTATTTGCCTAAAAAGGAATAAGATATTAAATTACATGTTTTCATAAAGAAAATGACACCAATTCAATTTGACATTATTTTCATGATATTATGCAATGAATATATATTTTTTTCTAAAATAATGTAAATTGTATACAAAAATTTATATATAAAATATACAAATACAAAAAAAGTGCTATATAAAAATACATGCAAGCTAAATAATATAATAAATAAATATTTGAAAGTAATTTCAGAAATGTTTATGGTGCCAGAAGGAATAGGATCATTCTGTGCGATTATATTGTCGTAACTCACGGTGTTTGTAGGAGCTGGGAAACGGTTGGCATTCCTGTTTTGCAAGCTTCTGTGGACAGGATGGACTGAAGTACAGAGACTGTGGGAACATTAAAAAACAAACGTATCAGAAAAATCCATTAGCTATAAAAATATGACCCACAACAGACTTTGGGATTACTGCTGTATGGAGTCAACTAATGTATAATACTCAACAGCTGATGTTCTGTAGCTTAAAATAACAAGTTCAACTTATAAAATGAAATATAACTTATCTACTTAATGATTTAGCCAATTATACATAAGACATCCATGTTCTCCACATTCAGACCAGTGCTAATAAACGCCTGTAAACTCCTACACATGCTCATGCATGAAATATTGTGGCTAGTTAAGTTGGCTTGAAAAAGCCAACTTACTGATCTACTATTTAATCTTATTATTATTATGTTGGCTTGGCAACAAGCCAACATACTGTTATGCTATTTAAACTTCTTCTTTTTCCTCTTTTTCTTATTATTATTTTTCTGACAGAAATTCTAAACGCTACTCCTCCTAGGGCTTTAAAGCCACAAGCCCCAAACTCGGCAGACACCTGCGGGATAGAGCGGTGCTGGTTGCTATATCTTTTCAGACTGATCAGACTTAAAGTTTTTTTTTAATTAATTTTTAAATGTCAAAATACATTACCCATAGACTTACATTGTCTGAGAAAAATTGCGCCCCTAGTTGCAATAACCGAGATTAAAGGGAGGAGTCGGGTTTTGTTTCACTTTTAAACCGGTTAAAAATACCAAGTAAATAATACAATTTCCCTCAAACTGACAAGCTAAACCAACATATCTGATTATTACAGGGGTTAGGGCTCATTAATAATTGATTTCTGGGCAGAGAGCAGTCGAGAGAAGAATCACGGCTGCTCATCTCAGGCTGTCTCCACGGAGCTCACAACGAGCGAATTCATTCTTATTTAAGACCTTTTAAAACGGCGATTGCACGCAATCCACACGTTAGAACACACCAAGAGCTAAATTCAGATGTTTCTGAACTGTTTAAAGTAATAACATGATATATTCGCGGCAGCCAAATGTCCGCGAGCTCGCGATGTATGAACACTTGAAGTCCACATGACAGCCGCGTTTCGGGGCGAGATCGGACAAATAATAATAGGCTACACATTTCATTCACACTGACAAGCTAAACCAACATATGTTATTATTACCGGGTCAGATCTCATTTATAAATTATGTCTCTGGCCAAAGAACAGCGAGAAAGACGAGAGAGAAATGAGCGCGTCATCAGCATTTTTTAAGCGCTTCCAAAAATAATATCACAGCGAATTGCACTAATCCACCCATTAGAACACAACAATAGCAGAATTCAGGTGTTTTTTAACTGTTTATGTGGGCAAAATGAAATATAATTTGACAGCGTGATACAGCTTATGAATAGGCTACTTGATGTCTGGGCAGAGAGAAGTCAGAAAGACGAGAGAAGAATCACGGCTGCTCAGCTCAGGCTGTCTCCACGGAGCTCACAACGAGCGAATTTATTCTTATTTAAGACCTTTTATAATTAAATTATATCGGCGATTGCACGCAATCCACACGTTAGAACACACCAATAGCTGAATTCAGATGTTTCTGAACTGTTTAAAGTAATAACATGATATATTCGCGGCAGCCAAATGTCCGCGAGCTCGCCATGTATTTCTCTGAACAAGTCTAAATAGAGAATTCACAGCCTTTCACATTAAAACCCTGCAGCGAAACGGCACAAAACAATTAGAAGAATATATTATACACATGAAAATGAGTGTTTATATGTGCTTGTGAGATTTTATCTGTCAGGCTGAAGTTCTGAACGTCACATCAATTGCTATCCATCGTCACAACATGATAAAGTCATTTATATATATTTTTAAGAGCTTCTTAAGATATTAATGCACACAATCCACTCATTAGAACAAAACAAGAGCAAAATCCAGGTGTTTGTTGAGCCGTGCAAAACGAAATATCATTTGACATCGAGGGGAAAAAAGTAACTGTAACTCCATGAATACTCAACGAAGAGACATGAGAGATATATCTGTAGAAAGCTTGACATGTCTACTTTTAAACCAAACAAGTGCTGCCGAACAAATATTCTGTGATAAAGTAATCCATATCAAAACAACGCAATGTCCTTTTTTCACGTCTTATGTGTGGAAGGCCAAGAGGGTCAAATACACGTGAATTTTAACGTGTCTCTGTGAAGGGTCTACTTTTTTTGGATACAAACATAATAACAACAAAACTTTGGGCACTTATAAAATAAAGATAACAAACAAGGTGTGCTGTCTGCAGCCTTGGTCTGCGCTGATCTTCATTTACAAACACGTCATTAAAATGAACTATAACTCCATGAATACTCAACGAAGAGACATGAGAGATATATCTATAGAAAGCTTGACATGTCTACTTTTAAACTAAACAAGTGCTCCCGAACAAATATTCTGTGATAAAGTAATCCATATCAAAACAAAGCGATGTCCTTTTTTCACGTCTCCTTTCATTATATCTAATGTGTATGGAAGGCCAAGAGGGTCAAATACACGTGAATTTTAACGCGTCAACAACACGTTAAATACGTGTATTTCATGCGTAGACAACACGTATTTAATATTATTTATTTATCGGCGCTGCACAACATGGTAAAGTCATTTATAAAAAATTTTAAGAGCTACTTAAAATACTATATTACTCCAATGTTATATCCAATATTATTTAACGTGTTAAATAGTGTTGTTTACAAGTGAAAAATCAGCAGGTATTTAACATGTATTTCACGTGAAATACACTGAAGTACACCTTAAAAATCAGTTTGAAGAGGTCAATGTCATTGGCTGCTGAGGACTTGGGTCAAACCACTTCTGTGAGCTTAGTGGTTGGGGTGTACCATTCATAGACAGGCAACCACCATTTAACATGCTATAGATCAGCTTATTCAGCCTTATTATTTAGTCTTTTTTCGTAACTGTTTTGTATAGCCTATAGAAATAATATATTTAAGTTTCAGTTTTATGAAATATTTATTTTTTAATAAATATTAATTAAAATTTTGTGGTGATAGTATAACGTTTATAAAAGTTACAGTATTTTGTAATGAAACAGGACTTTTTGTTTAGCTCTTGACTCACCGAAGTATACTATATATAGTGTCCCTTCTTTAATTTTTCAGTAGTGTGATAACTTAAAATATGTTGTCAGTACTATTAAAATTGATTATGGTTTTTGCATGACTTATTTCGCATTCAGCTAGACAACCCTGTCGTAGCTGTTATCATAGCCTAGGCTTTTTATTAAAAAAGAAAACAGCAAGGGACCATGGAAAAAGACTGTTGCAGGTGTATTTTTTATGGTATTTATTATTTTTTATTTTTTGCAGTGAGGCAACTCAAGTATGTTGGGCATACAAGTACTGTGGCTCTTTTGCCCCATGGCCAAGATGGCCAAGCCAACATCAAAGTTAGTTCACTAACTTTTAATTCTAGTTATGTTGGCTTGGCAACAAGCCAACATACTGTTATGCTATTTAAACTTCTTATTTTTATTTTTTTTCTTATTATTTTTCTGAGCAATGTCAAACGCTACTCCTCCTAGGGCTTTAAAGCCACAAGCCCCAAACTCGGCAGACACCTGCGGGATAGAGCGGTGCAGGTTGCTATATCTTTTCAGAATGATCAGACTTAAAGTTTTTTTTTTATTAATTTTTAAATGTAAAAACTCATTACCCATAGACTTCCATTGTCTGAGAAAAATCGCGCCCCTACTGGTTGCAATACCCGGAGTTTTGTTTACTTTCACTTTTACATTGGTTAAAAATACAAGTAAATAATACAATTTCCCTCAAACTGACAAGCTAAACCAACATATCTGATTACAGGGGTCAGGGCTCATTAATAATTTATTTCTGGGCAGAGACCAGTCAGACGAGAGAAGAATCACGGCTGGTCAGCTGCTGGAGGCATTGTCTCTTAGAGCTCACAACGAGCGAATTTATTCTTATTTAAGACCTTTTAAAACGGCGATTGCACGCAATCCACACGTTAGAGCACACCAAGAGCTAAATTCAGATGTTTCTGAACTGTTTAAAGTAATAACATGATATATTCGCGGCAGCCAACTGCCCGCGAGCTAGCGATGTATTTCTCTGAACACTTGAAGTCCACAGAGAAATTACAGCCTTTCACATTAAAACACTGCAGCGAAACGGCACAAAACAATTAGAAGAATATATTATACACATGAAAATGAGTGTTTATATGTGCTTGTGAGATTTATCTGTCAGGCTGAACATCGCAGCGATTGCTCAGCGTTGCATAACATGGTAAAGCAGGGAGCTACACTGAGACCAAAAGGGTCGCATGCATCACTGATTATTTTTGTACCTACTTATGTGTTATGCTATGATTTAATATGACCATTTATTAAAACAGAAATGTGTATTTTAAGAATACGTTTTATAACGTAAATTATGTCTCTGGCCAAAGAACAGAGAGAAAGACGAGAGAGAAATGAGCACTTCCAAAAATAATATCACAGCGAATTGCACGAATCCACCCATTAGAACACAACAAGAGCAGAATTCAGGTGTTTTTGAACTGTTTATGTGTGCAAAATGAAATATAATTTGACAGCGTGATACAGCTTATGAATACTGGAAGGAAAAAAAGTCACGACAGCCTTTTAACTCTGGAGTCTATTAACGCATATACGCGTTTTGAGTCATTTTCTCCTGATAACCCCGAAATTTACTTAAATTAAACTTTCAGTTTTAATCGAGCAATACATCAATCGAATCTGTAAAGGGTCTACTTTTTTTTGGATACAAACATAATAACAACAAAACTTTGTGCATTTATAAAATAAATATAACAAACAAGGTGCAGCCTTGGTCTGCGCTGATCTTCATTTACAAACACGTCATTAAAATGAACTGTAACTCCATGAATATTCAACGAAGAGACATGAGAGATATATCTATAGAAAGCTTGACATGTCTACTTTTAAACCAAACAAGTGCTGCCGAACAAATATTCTGTGATAAAGTAATCCATATCAAAACAACGCGATGTCCATTTTTCACGTCTAATGTGTATGGAAGGCCAAGAGGGTCAAATAGACGTGAATTTTAACGTGTCTCTGTAAAGGGTCTACTTTTTTTGGATACAAACATAATAACAACAAAACTTTGGGCACTTATAAAATAAAGATAACAAACAAGGTGTACTGTCTGCAGCCTTGGTCTGCGCTGATCTTCATTTACAAACACGACATTAAAATGAACTGTAACTGAATACTCAACGAAGAGACATGAGAGATATATCTATAGAAAACTTGACATGTCTACTTTTAAACCAAACAAGTGCTCCCGAACAAATATTCTGTGTTAAAGTAATCCATATCAAAACAACGCAATGTCCTTTTTTCACGTCTAATGTGTATGGAAGGCCAAGAGGGTCAAATATACGTGAAAAATCAGCGGGTATTTAACGTGTATTTCACGTGTTAAATACACGTGAAGTAAACGTTAAAAATCAGTTTGAAGAGGTCAATGTCATTGGCTGCTGAGGACTTGGGTCAAACCACTTCTGTGAGCTTAGAGGGCTGTAGGCTACCATTCATAGACAGGCAACCACCATTTAACATGCTATAGATCAGCTTATTCAGCCTTATTATTTAGTCTTTTTTCTTTTCTGTTTTGTATAGCCTATAGAAATAATATATTTAAGTTTCAGTTTTATGAAATATTTATTTTATAATAAATATTAATAAACATTTTGTGGTGATAGTATAAAGTTTATAAAAGTTACAGTATTTTGTAATGAAACAGGACTTTTTGTTTAGCTCTTGACACGCCTAAGTATACTATAAATAGTGTCCCTTCTTAAATTTTTCAGTAATGTGTGGTAACTTAAAATATGTTGTCAGTACTATTAAAATAAGATTAAATTGAATGGTATTTAGGAGATTATGGTTTTTGCGTGACTTTTTTTGCATTCAGCTAGACAACCCTGTCTTAGCTGTTATCATAGCTTAGGCTTTTTATTAAAAAAGAAAACAGCAATGGACCATGGAAAAAGACTGTTGCAGGTGTATTTTTTTATTTACATTACACTTACATTTATTCATTTAGCTGACGCTTTTATCCAAAGCGACTTACAATTGTTATATATGTCAGAGGTCGCACGCCTCTGGAGCAACTAGAGGTTAAGTGTCTTGCTCAGGGACACATTGGTATTTTATGGTATTATTATTTTATTTTTTTGCAGCGGGGCAACTCAAGAATGTTGGGCACACAAGTACTGTGGCTCTTTTGCCCCATGGCCAAGATGGCCAAGCCAACATCAAAGTTAGTTCACTAACTTTTAATTCTAGTTATGTTGGCTTGGCAACAAGCCAACATACTGTTATGCTATTTAAACTTCTTCTTTTTCCTCTTTTTCTTATTATTATTTTTCTGACAGAAATTCTAAACGCTACTCCTCCTAGGGCTTTAAAGCCACAAGCCCCAAACTCGGCAGACACCTGCGGGATAGAGCGGTGCTGGTTGCTATATCTTTTCAGACTGATCAGACTTAAAGTTTTTTTTTTATTAATTTTTAAATGTCAAAATACATTACCCATAGACTTACATTGTCTGAGAAAAATTGCGCCCCTAGTTGCAATAACCGAGATTAAAGGGAGGAGTCGGGTTTTGTTTCAAAATAACAAGTAAATAATACAATTTCCCTCAAACTGACAAGCTAAACCAACATATCTGATTATTACAGGGGTTAGGGCTCATTAATAATTGATTTCTGGGCAGAGAGCAGTCGAGAGAAGAATCACGGCTGCTCATCTCATGCTGTCTCCAGGGAGCTCACAACGAGCGAATTCATTCTTATTTAAGACCTTTTAAAACGGCGATTGCACGCAATCCACACGTTAGAACACACCAAGAGCTAAATTCAGATGTTTCTGAACTGTTTAAAGTAATAACATGATATATTCGCGGCAGCCAAATGTCCGCGAGCTCTCGATGTATTTCTCTGAACACTTGAAGTCCACATGACAGCCGCGTTTCGGGGCGAGATCGGACAAATAATAATAGGCTACACATTTCATTCACACTGACAAGCTAAACCAACATATGTTATTATTACCGGGTCAGATCTCATTTATAAATTATGTCTCTGGCCAAAGAACAGCGAGAAAGACGAGAGAGAAATGAGCGCGTCATCAGCATTTTTTAAGCGCTTCCAAAAATAATATCACAGCGAATTGCACTAATCCACCCATTAGAACACAACAATAGCAGAATTCAGGTGTTTTTTAACTGTTTATGTGGGCAAAATGAAATATAATTTGACAGCGTGATACAGCTTATGAATACTTGATGTCTGGGCAGAGAGAAGTCAGAAAGACGAGAGAAGAATCACGGCTGCTCAGCTCAGGCTGTCTCCACGGAGCTCACAACGAGCGAATTTATTCTTATTTAAGACCTTTTATAATTAAATTATATCGGCGATTGCACGCAATCCACACGTTAGAACACACCAATAGCTGAATTCAGATGTTTCTGAACTGTTTAAAGTAATAACATGATATATTCGCGGCAGCCAAATGTCCGCGAGCTGTATTTCTCTGAACAAGTCTAAATAGAGAATTCACAGCCTTTCACATTAAAACCCTGCAGCGAAACGGCACAAAACAATTAGAAGAATATATTATACACATGAAAATGAGTGTTTATATGTGCTTGTGAGATTTTATCTGTCAGGCTGAAGTTCTGAACGTCACATCAATTGCTATCCATCGTCACAACATGATAAAGTCATTTATATATATTTTTAAGAGCTTCTTAAGATATTAATGCACACAATCCACTCATTAGAACAAAACAAGAGCAAAATCCAGGTGTTTGTTGAGCCGTGCAAAACGAAATATCATTTGACATCGAGGGGAAAAAAGTAACTGTAACTCCATGAATACTCAACGAAGAGACATGAGAGATATATCTATAGAAAGCTTGACATGTCTACTTTTAAACCAAACAAGTGCTGCCGAACAAATATTCTGTGATAAAGTAATCCATATCAAAACAACGCAATGTCCTTTTTTCACGTCTAATGTGTGGAAGGCCAAGAGGGTCAAATACACGTGAATTTTAACGTGTCTCTGTGAAGGGTCTACTTTTTTTGGATACAAACATAATAACAACAAAACTTTGGGCACTTATAAAATAAAGATAACAAACAAGGTGTGCTGTCTGCAGCCTTGGTCTGCGCTGATCTTCATTTACAAACACGTCATTAAAATGAACTATAACTCCATGAATACTCAACGAAGAGACATGAGAGATATATCTATAGAAAGCTTGACATGTCTACCTTTAAACTAAACAAGTGCTCCCGAACAAATATTTTTTGATAAAGTAATCCATATCAAAACAACGCAATGTCCTTTTTTCACGTCTCCCTCATTATATCTAATGTGTATGGAAGGCCAAGAGGGTCAAATACACGTGAATTTTAACACGTCAACAACACGTTAAATACGTGTATTTCATGCGTAGACAACACGTATTTAATATTATTCATTTATCGGCGCTGCACAACATGGTAAAGTAATTTATATATATTTTTAAGAGCTTCTTAAAATACTATATTACTCCGATATTATATCCAATATTAGTTAACGCGTTAAATACGTGTTGTTTACACATGAAAAATCAGCGGGTATTTAACGTGTATTTCACGTGTTAAATACACGTGAAATACACTTGAAGTACAAGTTAAAAATCAGTTTGAAGAGGTCAATGTCATTGGCTGCTGAGGACTTGGGTCAAACCACTTCTGTGAGCTTAGAAGGGTGTACCATTCATAGACAAGCAACCACCATTTAACATGCTATAGATCAGCTTATTCAGCCTTATTATTTAGTCTTTTTTCTTTTCCGTTTTGTATAGCCTATAGAAATAATATATTTAAGTTTCAGTTTTATGAAATATTTATTTTATAATAAATATTAATTAAAATTTTGATTAAAATTCTTTAATTTTTCAGTGATGTGTGATAACTTAAAATATGTTGTCAGTACTATTAAAATAAGATTAAATTGAATGGTATTTAGGAGATTATGGTTTTTGCATGACTTATTTCACATTCAGCTAGACAACCCTGTCGTAGCTGTTTTCATAGCCTAGGCTTTTTATTTAAAAAGAAAACAGCAAGGGACCATGGAAAAAGACTGTCGCAGGTGTATTTTTTTATGGTATTATTATTTATTTATTTTTTTGGCAGCGGGGCAACTCAAGAATGCTAGGCACACAAGTACTGTGGCTCTTTTGCCCCATGGCCAAGATGGCCAAGCCAACATCAAAGTTAGTTCACTAACTTTTAATTCTAGTTATGTTGGCTTGGCAACAAGCCAACATACTGTTATGCTATTTAAACTTCTTCTTTTTCCTCTTTTTCTTATTATTATTTTTCTGACAGAAATTCTAAACGCTACTCCTCCTAGGGCTTTAAAGCCACAAGCCCCAAACTCGGCAGACACCTGCGGGATAGAGCGGTGCTGGTTGCTATATCTTTTCAGACTGATCAGACTTAAAGTTTTTTTTTAATTAATTTTTAAATGTCAAAATACATTACCCATAGACTTACATTGTCTGAGAAAAATTGCGCCCCTAGTTGCAATAACCGAGATTAAAGGGAGGAGTCGGGTTTTGTTTCACTTTTAAACCGGTTAAAAATACCAAGTAAATAATACAATTTCCCTCAAACTGACAAGCTAAACCAACATATCTGATTATTACAGGGGTTAGGGCTCATTAATAATTGATTTCTGGGCAGAGAGCAGTCGAGAGAAGAATCACGGCTGCTCATCTCAGGCTGTCTCCACGGAGCTCACAACGAGCGAATTCATTCTTATTTAAGACCTTTTAAAACGGCGATTGCACGCAATCCACACGTTAGAACACACCAAGAGCTAAATTCAGATGTTTCTGAACTGTTTAAAGTAATAACATGATATATTCGCGGCAGCCAAATGTCCGCGAGCTCGCGATGTATGAACACTTGAAGTCCACATGACAGCCGCGTTTCGGGGCGAGATCGGACAAATAATAATAGGCTACACATTTCATTCACACTGACAAGCTAAACCAACATATGTTATTATTACCGGGTCAGATCTCATTTATAAATTATGTCTCTGGCCAAAGAACAGCGAGAAAGACGAGAGAGAAATGAGCGCGTCATCAGCATTTTTTAAGCGCTTCCAAAAATAATATCACAGCGAATTGCACTAATCCACCCATTAGAACACAACAATAGCAGAATTCAGGTGTTTTTTAACTGTTTATGTGGGCAAAATGAAATATAATTTGACAGCGTGATACAGCTTATGAATAGGCTACTTGATGTCTGGGCAGAGAGAAGTCAGAAAGACGAGAGAAGAATCACGGCTGCTCAGCTCAGGCTGTCTCCACGGAGCTCACAACGAGCGAATTTATTCTTATTTAAGACCTTTTATAATTAAATTATATCGGCGATTGCACGCAATCCACACGTTAGAACACACCAATAGCTGAATTCAGATGTTTCTGAACTGTTTAAAGTAATAACATGATATATTCGCGGCAGCCAAATGTCCGCGAGCTCGCCATGTATTTCTCTGAACAAGTCTAAATAGAGAATTCACAGCCTTTCACATTAAAACCCTGCAGCGAAACGGCACAAAACAATTAGAAGAATATATTATACACATGAAAATGAGTGTTTATATGTGCTTGTGAGATTTTATCTGTCAGGCTGAAGTTCTGAACGTCACATCAATTGCTATCCATCGTCACAACATGATAAAGTCATTTATATATATTTTTAAGAGCTTCTTAAGATATTAATGCACACAATCCACTCATTAGAACAAAACAAGAGCAAAATCCAGGTGTTTGTTGAGCCGTGCAAAACGAAATATCATTTGACATCGAGGGGAAAAAAGTAACTGTAACTCCATGAATACTCAACGAAGAGACATGAGAGATATATCTGTAGAAAGCTTGACATGTCTACTTTTAAACCAAACAAGTGCTGCCGAACAAATATTCTGTGATAAAGTAATCCATATCAAAACAACGCAATGTCCTTTTTTCACGTCTTATGTGTGGAAGGCCAAGAGGGTCAAATACACGTGAATTTTAACGTGTCTCTGTGAAGGGTCTACTTTTTTTGGATACAAACATAATAACAACAAAACTTTGGGCACTTATAAAATAAAGATAACAAACAAGGTGTGCTGTCTGCAGCCTTGGTCTGCGCTGATCTTCATTTACAAACACGTCATTAAAATGAACTATAACTCCATGAATACTCAACGAAGAGACATGAGAGATATATCTATAGAAAGCTTGACATGTCTACTTTTAAACTAAACAAGTGCTCCCGAACAAATATTCTGTGATAAAGTAATCCATATCAAAACAAAGCGATGTCCTTTTTTCACGTCTCCTTTCATTATATCTAATGTGTATGGAAGGCCAAGAGGGTCAAATACACGTGAATTTTAACGCGTCAACAACACGTTAAATACGTGTATTTCATGCGTAGACAACACGTATTTAATATTATTTATTTATCGGCGCTGCACAACATGGTAAAGTCATTTATAAAAAATTTTAAGAGCTACTTAAAATACTATATTACTCCAATGTTATATCCAATATTATTTAACGTGTTAAATAGTGTTGTTTACAAGTGAAAAATCAGCAGGTATTTAACATGTATTTCACGTGAAATACACTGAAGTACACCTTAAAAATCAGTTTGAAGAGGTCAATGTCATTGGCTGCTGAGGACTTGGGTCAAACCACTTCTGTGAGCTTAGTGGTTGGGGTGTACCATTCATAGACAGGCAACCACCATTTAACATGCTATAGATCAGCTTATTCAGCCTTATTATTTAGTCTTTTTTCGTAACTGTTTTGTATAGCCTATAGAAATAATATATTTAAGTTTCAGTTTTATGAAATATTTATTTTTTAATAAATATTAATTAAAATTTTGTGGTGATAGTATAACGTTTATAAAAGTTACAGTATTTTGTAATGAAACAGGACTTTTTGTTTAGCTCTTGACTCACCGAAGTATACTATATATAGTGTCCCTTCTTTAATTTTTCAGTAGTGTGATAACTTAAAATATGTTGTCAGTACTATTAAAATTGATTATGGTTTTTGCATGACTTATTTCGCATTCAGCTAGACAACCCTGTCGTAGCTGTTATCATAGCCTAGGCTTTTTATTAAAAAAGAAAACAGCAAGGGACCATGGAAAAAGACTGTTGCAGGTGTATTTTTTATGGTATTTATTATTTTTTATTTTTTGCAGTGAGGCAACTCAAGTATGTTGGGCATACAAGTACTGTGGCTCTTTTGCCCCATGGCCAAGATGGCCAAGCCAACATCAAAGTTAGTTCACTAACTTTTAATTCTAGTTATTATTATTATTCTTCTGAGCCAAATTTTAAACACTATCTCCTCCTAGAGCTTTCAAGCTAGAACCACCAAACTCGGGTCAGACCTTCAGACTGGTCTGACTCGGGTTGCTATATCTTTTCTAACTGATTCGGCTTATGGTTTTCGTAAACCAGACTACCAAAACCACCTTAAATCCCATAGACTTTCATTACGGGGGTACAAACTTTTGAAAAATAAGGCTTATAATATATTTAAGCTGTCTACTACCAGGGCAAACCTTAAAAACTCTCTACTGAGAATACAGCTAAAACCAGCCTAAGCTGATCAGTTGTTTTGGCTAGTCTCCCAAACTGGTTTTTAAGTGGTTTTGACCACTCTCACGCTGGTCTTAGCTGGGTTTTAGCTGGTTTTTACTGAATCCACTGTTTTTAGCTGGTTTTTGCCAGATTCGCATAGAAACATGCTAACAACATGCTAGTTACTCACTAATCAGACTAGAAACATACTTCTAACAAGTTTTAAAGTGGTTTTGGCCACTGTCACGCTGGCCTTAGCTGGTCTTAGCTGGTTTTAGGTGGTTGTCTTTACTGAATCAACTGGTTTTAGCTAGATTATCATATAAACATGTTAATACCATGTTAGTAACTTGCTAATCAGACTAGAAACATACTTCTAACATGGTTTAAAGTGGTTTTGGCCACTGTCAAGCTGGCTTTAGCTGGTCTTAGCTGGTTTAAGGTGGTTTTCTTTAATGAATCAACTGGTTTTAGCTAGATTATCATAAAAACATATTAACAACATGTTAGTAATTTGCTAATCAGTCTAGAAACATACTTCTAACATGGTTTAAAGTGGTTTTGGCCACTGTCAAGCTGGCTTTAGCGGGTCTTAGCTGGTTTTAGGTGGTTTTCTTTACTGAATCAACTGGTTTTAGCTAGATTATCATAGAAACATGTTAACAACATGTTAGTAACTTGATAATCAGACTAGAAACATACTTCTAACATGGTTTAAAGTGGTTTTGGCCACTGTCAAGCTGGCTTTAGCTGGTCTTAGCTGGTTTTAGGTGGTTTTCTTTACTGAATCAACTGGTTTTAACTAGATTATCATAGAAACATGTTAATAACATGCAAGTAACTTGCTAATCAGACTAGAAACATACTTCTAACATGGTTTAAAGTGGTTTTGGCCACTGTCAAGCTGGTCTTAGCTGGTTTCTAACTGAATCAACTGGTTTTAGCTCGATTATCATAGAAACATGTTAACAACATGTTAGTAACTTGATAATCATGTCAAAAACATGCTTTTAACATGGTTTTAAAGTAGTTTTGGCCACTGTCACGCTGGTCTTAGCTGGTTTCTAACTGAATCAACTGGTTTTACCTGGATTAGCATAGAAACATGTTAGTCACTTGCTAGCCATGCTAGCCACATGCTAGTCACATGTTAATCATGCTAGCAACATGCTAGTTGTATACTAATCATGCTACAAACATGCTAACGACATGCTAGTCACTTGCTAATCATGTTAATAAAATGCTAGCAACATGAAAATCATGCTAGAGACATGCTAGCCACATGCTAATCATGCTACTAAAATGTTAACAACATGCTAATCATGCTACAAACATGCTACAAACATGCTAATCATGCTAGCAAAATGTTAGCGACATGCTAGCAACATGCTAATCATGCTACAAACATGCTAACAACATGCTAGAGACATGCTAGCCACATGCTAATCATGCTAGAAACATGTTAGCAGCATGCTAATCATGCTACAAACATGCTAGCAACATGCTAATCATGCTAGCAAAATGTTAGCGACATGCTAGCAACATGCTAATCATGCTAGAAACATGCTAACAACATGCTAGAGACATGCTAGCCACATGCTAATCATACTAGAAACATGTTAGAAACATGCTAATCATGCTACAAACATGCTAGCAACAAGCTAATTATGCTAGCAAAATGTTAGCGACATGCTAGCAACATGCTAATCATGCTAGAAACATGCTAACAACATGCTAGCAACATGCTAATCATGCTAGAAAAATGCTAACAACATGCTAGAGACATGCTAGCCACATGCTAATCATGCTAGAAACATGTTAGCAACATGCTAATCATGCTAGCAACATGCTAGCAACATGCTAATCATGCTAGCAAAATGTTAGCGACATGCTAGCAACATGCTAATCATGCTAGAAACATGCTAGAGACATGCTAGCCACATGCTAATCATGCTAGAAACATGCTAACAACATGCTAATCATGCTAGAAACATGCTAGCAACATGCTAATCATGCTACAAACATGCTAGCAACATGCTAATCATGCTAGCAAAATGTTAGCGACATGCTAGCAACATGCTAATCATGCTAGAAACATGCTAACAACATGCTAGAGACATGCTAGCCACATGCTAATCATGCTAGAAACATGCTAGCAACATGCTAATCATGCGAGCAAAATGTTAGTTACATGCTAACAACATGCTAATCATGCTACAAAAATGATAGCAACATGCTAGCAACATGCTAATCATGCTAGCAAAATGTTAGTTACATGCTAACAACATGCTAATCATGCTACAAAAATGCTAGCAACATGCTAGCAACATGCTAATCATACTAGTAACATGTTAGCAAAATGCTAATAATGCTACAAACATGCTAGCAACATGCTAGCAACATGCTAATCATGCTACAAACATATTAGTAACATGCTAATCATGCTAACAAAATGCTACCGAAATGTTAACAACGTGCTAATCATTCTACAAACATGCTAGTGGAATGCTAGCAACATGCTAATCATGCTAGAAACATGCTAGTCACATGCTAGAAACATGCTAGCAAAATGCTAATCATGCTAAAATCATGCTCTCAACATGCTAGAAACATGTTAAAAACTTTGCTAATCATGCTAACGACATGGTAGTCACTTGCTTATAATGCTAGTAATATGTTAATCACTTTCTTTTTTAAACTTCTTAACTTTTCAAACTTTTACATTTTTAAAACTTTTTAAGCTTTTCAAACTTTCTACATTTTTCTAACTTTCTGGCCAGGCTTTTTCAAGCCAACTTAAAGTTTGAAAACAAACTTTACTATCTAGTTTCTACTCTACTCCTCTACTACTCCCGACTTGAACAAATTTAAGCATGTTTAAATCCATTTCTTTTTAGTCAGCTGCTAATGCTAAGCTCTTTAGTCAAACTGAAGATGGTACTGACCCACGGATGAGGACGGAGGCGGAGGATACTGATCCACAGGAACAGCGTCAGGCGGCCGGCCGTACGTCATTTCATAAAGCAAATGTCCAAACGAGTAGACGTCTACGCTTTCTGTTGTCTGATAAAAAAAAAAAAACATCAGACTCTGAAAATCGCTCATTTTAATGATCAATGTTCAAATTATTTACTACCAATAAGAAAATAGTAATATAAAAAGGTATCTTACATTAATTTTCCTGAACTGTGTTACATAGGGTCGGTAATATGACGGCAGTCCCAGTAACGAATTCTCTATATCCAACAATTTACACGTGTCCTCCTCAATCAGGACGTTAGATGCATGAAGATGTCCATACGGAAAACCCTTGTCGTGGAGAAATTTTAATGCCTGGAGTAAAACAAATGACATATTTACTTCTCTAGAAAGAAATACAACGGCAAAATAAGTTTAAAGTTTGAGGTGAAATAAGACTTGGCGAAAAAAATAAAATATTCAGCTTACCAAGGCTGAATTATTTAATCAAAAATAGATTGATACTGTGAAATATGATTATCATTTAAAGTAACCATTTTGTATTTTCATATATTTTATAATGTAATTTATTCCTGTGATCAAAACTGTATTTTCAGCATCGTTACTCCTCTCTTCAGTGTCACATGATCCTTCAGAAATCATTCTGATATTGCTACAAGTGTGACTGCATCATATAATAATTGCTGTTAATAATGTCCATAATCTGGCTGACTACGTCTTGTATTAATTTTTCAGAAAACTCCTGTCATACGCGCACGAACTGACAGTCACCACTTATAAGCTACCACTAAATATTGTAGAAACGTAATTTTCTGTAAAGTTGCTTTGTAACGATTTGTATTGTAAAAAGCGTATTGTATGCATTTATTTTTACCTAACTTGCTCAACGGCTCCCAAACGATTCTCTCAACGACGATTCATTTTTCCAAACCCTCTCCTTTGCATGACGCTAATCTGCAGTGATTGGTTCGATTGGTCTCATTTTTATTTCATCATACCTGATAAAGCTGCTTTGTGTACAGCGTTACCATGGAAACTGCTAATTTTGCCGCCAAAAGTGGCATCTAGTGCCAAAGAATGAATTTGCGTTTTCATTCAAACCAACTCGAAACGACCAAAAGTGGGCGGGGAATATGCTAATATTTAATGTTGACGTCAAAAGTTGTTTCAATGATTCAGAGTCAACTCTTTCTTTTGAGAGACAACAACTTTTCACACATTGTTATTTTCAGATTTAAAACTTTGCAGGATGTTTCCATGTTACACACTGTAATTTAAAATAGTCCATAATAGGGGCACTTTAATACATTCTTCCTAAATAAAAGTATAAAAGAATAAAAATCTTACAGACCCCACATTTTTGAACAAAGCCTATGAGGATGGATGAATAAACAGATGCAAAACAGACCACAGATCAAATATAATTCTGTATGCAAATAAATGCAAAAAAATGGCAATTCACCATGCAAATATTACACTGTTGGTTAGATAATGAATGCAAACAGCTGGCAACTGTGTAAATCAATGGGAGATGTTCAAACTTGAGTATAAAACCCAATTGGAGGAAGTTAAGCCGTTCAGGCTGAAAAAACAGCAGAAGCTGAATACCTACAAACTAACAGTGGGTTTAGAAAAGATTCTCCCCTTTTAAAAGAATCACATTTTGTTGCTTGAAATGAAGACGGACATGGTTTTTGCTTTATCCAGCTGTATTTACTCAGTGCAACTTATAACATCCAAGTGAAAGATATAACAATTAAAGACTGCGTCCTTCTTCACTTCAGGCTGCAAAGCAACCAAATATATCTACTTTAAAGGGGGATTCATTTCTATACCCACTGTAGAGATATAAAACAAATTTTAAATGCGATGTTTTACAGTGCTGCCTTAAAAGCTCAGTAAAGTCAAGACTGGTTCCTGTAAACTGGTTATTATAAGCATGAACTGGTAACCAGACCTCCAGAATCTGTCTTCCGTAGGTTTGGATCTGCTGCTGCTCCAGTCCCTGGATCTTTTTGGGATTGCAGTACTTCTTCAGAAAGGGCTCTTTGGGCTTCACCTGAAGGGTCGACAAAATTCAAGAGCGAATGACAAGAGATACAGGTATGTTACAATATGAAAATACCTTGTCGATCAGCCAAATAAAAGAAAGCTAACCTTGCAGATGTGATCCCTGAGTGTCCCTTTCTCGCTGAAAACCCGAATGACTAGAGCAGATGATTCACTGGTTGCAGCGAAAGTGACGGGAGAGATGTTTGAATGCTACGGAAAATACCGAAAGAGATGAAGTCAGACACATACAAACACGTCACACTTGGTTTTCTTCATGCAAAATAAATTTTTTTGGACGTGTGAAGTCGACGAACTTCATCTGACTGATTATTTGTCTTTAAGTAACCCTATTCCATGGTATTATATGGAATATTAACTAAATCTAAACTTATTAAAACCATTTTTTATATAATATTTTTGAAACAAAGCTGAAATAAAATAAAATATAATGTTTAGATGAAAAACTAAGTTTTTAGCAACTAACTAAAATTACTAATTGGAAATAAATGGAAAACAACCTAATAGTAACAATAACAATGCATTTCTATAAAAATTATGCATTTCTTCTTTGTTGCACACATTAGTTATTTAAATATACCTATTTAGTTGACAGATTTAACATTCATTTATAATATTAAAATTATTAAATATTTTATATAATAATTATAACATTAAAATAATAAAAAAAAACCTGCAAATGTCTTAAACCTAAACAGTAATATTTAAATAAACAAAAATTTATAAAAATGACAAAAGCGGTTAACAAAATTACTAAAAATTGAAATATATAATGTTTAAATAAAAGCGAATTAAAAAGTACTCATATAAACTACACCGTATATTTGTATTAAAACAAGAACTGAAAATATAAAAACATAATAAAAACTAAACTGTATATCTGTATTTAATTCAGAAAAAAATAAAAGCAAATTCAAAAATATTAGATGGAAACTAACTGCACTGTATACTTGACCACTAAAATATTTTGTAAATAAAAAAGAAATAAATACAAAAAATAAAATTTCAGTCAACATTTAATTTTTTTTTATTCAATATGTTAGTTGCTTTGTGTGTTTAATTGTTAAATTTACTAGCAATTTCTGAATTAAAATATATAGAAATAATGGGGTGGATTATATTGGGGTGTCTACACATGATTTCCATAGCGAGTTAATGTGAGATGTGTTTCTCTCAGTGATCGGTTTCATCTCACTGCTTATGAAAACAAGAGCACATGACAGCATTCACACACAAATAATCCAAACATTTGGGTGTGCACACAAAGACAGGCTCTTTTAGTTTCTTCCCCGCAGTGTGCCGGCTCTGCTTAACAGAGTGAAATTGAAAAGGTATATTCTCATTCGTTTTGCATTACTATAATAGCAGGGAAGCTGTGCTTAAGTATTATGAATATAGTACTACAACAGTATTTTTTAATGAATAATAAATTATAATTACTACTAGTATATTTATGCTGAATTGATTTGCAATCAAAAAAGAATTGCAACCTAAAAACAAGCCATAAAACATTTTAGCAACCATATAGCAATGCCCTGGTAAGCGTCATGTTTTTAAGACTTACAGACAAAGTTGGAAGCAGCTTCATTGCAGACAGGAGATCTTTGTCAGACAGGAACTTATCTGGACCCAAATCCACCTAGAATTGGTAAAGAAATGTTTTATGGGGTACACAATGCTAATTACAGAAAAGAGCGTCCACAAGAGATAAGTAGGTTGGTTAAGTTCTCTGTGCAGCCAAACAAAGTGGTGTTTATTGTGATCAACAAGATCGACTTCATCAGGGTTACGCAAAAATGGGAATTAAATCTGTTGAGGGTCAAAGTACTGGATTTACAGATCAGGAGTATCCCAAAAAAAGATGTTGGTTTGTGTTAGGAAGGGTTGAAACCAAACTTACCCAACTTAATACTTGTTTGTCTTTGGGTTGATCTTTGTCTTTGATTAAGAAGTACCTCTTTCTCAATCGCCAGCCTATGACAAGACAGATATTAGATGACTGGATTAAACTCATGTATTAATGTCATATTTCAAACCAATACTAGAAAATATAAACAATATAAGAATTATAAAATATAAAATGTTTTGCATTGTGACACTGATTTAGTCAAAATAAGCATATTTTCTGCTTTAAATTTTCATTACCGTAACTCGTAAAAATCCAATTCTCATTACAAATGTACATTTTAAATACATTAAAAAAAAAATTATATATATATATATACATATATATATATATATATATATATATATATATATATATATATATATATATATATATATATACATATATATATATATGTATATATATATGTATGTATATATATATATATATATATGTATATATATACGTATACATATATATATATATATATATATATATATATATATGTATGTATATATATATATATATATATATATACGTATATATATGTATATATATATATATATACATATATATATACATATATATATATATATATATATACATATATATATATATATATATATATATATATATATATATATATATATATATATATATAGCCTTTTTTGCATTACAGTAATGATGATGAGATTTAATTTTACTTGAGATTTCAAATTTGAACACGTCAAGGTAAATGTTAAAGCTTTGTTGATGAATCTCCCTACAAGAAACAAAAGATCAAACGTTTCTTCTCAATGTGCCTCGGCTGTAAAACTCAGGCTGTTTTTAGTGGATAAAAATTTCCCATGAGCCTCAAGTTGTCAGGAACACTAAATGCGTCAAAATAAACCAACACCTGACACCGCATATAAACTCTCACTGGGAGAAACAAATCAATAAACCTTAAATCATTAACTATTATAGATGTGATATATCTCAAGGCTGACAGTGTTATCATTCATGGTCAATGGAAATGCCCATTCTGCCCCATATATTAAAATAAATATATATACACAACTATTATAAAATGTTAAATATAATATAATATAATATAATATAATATAATATAATATAATATAATATAATATAGGGGTGTGCCGGTTTCAGAATTGGTGATGACGGTTATGACGTGAGTCAAATGTGACGGTTCATAACATAACTCCGTGTCAGCGCGCGCTCTGATCGGTAAAGGGGCAGAGATTTCAGACCTCCGTTTATTAAGGAGATCTGTCACAAAACTCATCGCCATCCTCTGATTGTTTTGCCGTCTATGCTTTGCTGATGCGAGCCGCAAAAAAAAAAAAAAAGCCATTGTCTGTTCTAGAAAGGATGCAGCAAAGACATTTAATGCTAGAGTATGAGGCATAGGCCTACGCTGAGTTTCATTTACGATGAGATGTGCTCTAGTTCACAGTGCAGTGCAAGTGAACGCGGCGCGCTGGTGCTTCCATGTCACGGTTATCATTGTCTGCTATATTTGCTTTTTATTTATTAAAATACATGCAATTGGTTGATGAAACATCTATTAAAATTAAGATAAAATTTGTTCAAAACGAAATTCGTTTTTAAGAAAGGTTTTCTACAAAGCAAAATTTAATGAAGTGGTAAATATCATGTCTGACGATTTACAAAACTTCATTAAGTGGTAAAAACCATGTCTCCCAATATATTGCGCATCTTATGATCCTATCTAAAAAATGAAAATAATTTTTTTATAAAAAATGTTTGTAAAAAATATTTTAATGACACGGTTTTGGCGGTTATAGAGTTCTAATGACGGTGTTCAACTATAACCGCCGGTCTCACGGTTATATACTAACCGTCACACCCCTAAATATGAAACTGGATGGAAGTAACTGAACTGCTTTACTTACCAATGTCTTTTAACGGCTCAATAACCTCCCATTTTGGATCGGATCTGAAGAACATGGACACCTGCTGTAAGGCTATTTCTGAAAAATAAGGAAGGATTTTAACAATAATTTTGATGCAAAACATACATTTTCTAGTGTTAAAATAAGCCCAGGTTGCATTACCTGTGTAGTTTGCGGAGTAATTGTTAGTGTCGAGAAACTTTTTGACCAGCTCACAGCCGGAGAGGATGTGATGACGTGTGATGTAGTTCAGATAAGCCTGAAGACCCTTCTGACGCTCGGCTATAAACTCTCGGTCCATGTTTCCTAACAGCTTCTTAGGAGGAAGCGGCAGGTTGAGGCCGGAGATCTGTGAACACAGACAGACTGACTCATGGTTACTCTTTCACTGATGGGAAGGCTAATCTGAAAAGCTTTGGCTTGGGAGTTTTTGAGGACTCAGCAAGAGTGAATCATTGCCAATGAAACGTCACAGCAATGCTATTCAATTTATTTTGAAACAGCAGCTCTCAAACGCACACGTTTGTCCAGCACAGGTTTGTTCTAACGGTTCACTTACCAGTAAACTATTGTTCAGCATGTCGAAGTCGCTGTATCTCCGGATGACCTGCGAATATTAGAGCTGAAATCAATCATTCTGACAATAACAAACATGAGAGAGAAAGAGACAGACAGAAAACAGTCAGAGATGACAGGTGGAGGGATATACAGATGGACAGACGGACAACTTATGAACAGATAGACAGACGGACAGATAGATAGACAGACGACAGGTAGAGGGATAGATTCATAGATAGATAGATGGATAGATGAATGGATGGATGGATTGATGGACAGTTGGATGGATGGATGGACAGTTGAATGGACGGACAGACATAGATGAATGGATAGTTTGATTATAGATAGATAGATAGATAGATAGATAGATAGATAGATAGATAGATAGATAGATAGATAGATGAATGAACGGATGGATGGATGGATAGATAGATAGTTGGATGAAAACTTGGATGGATGGATGGATGGATAGTTGGATGGATAGTTGGATGGATAGATGGACGGATGGATGATGGATAGTTGGATGGATGGATGGATAGATGGATGGATGGACAGTTGGATGGACGGATGGACAGTTGGATGGATGGATAGTTGGATGGATGGATGATGGACGGATGGATGGATGGATGGATAGATGGATAGTTGGATGGATGGATGGATAGTTGGATGGATGGATGGATGGATGGATGGACGGATGGATGGATGGATGGACGGACAGACATAGATGGATGTATAGTTGGATAGATAGATAGATAGTTAGATGAACAGTTGGATGGACCGTTGGATGGATGGATGGATGGATGGACAGACATAGATAGACAGACAGATAGACAGATGTAACTCACTGTCCAGCTGTTGTCTGTGGAAACTCCTCTCTGAACACGAATGATGTACTCCTGTTAACAGAGAAAAACACTGATGACTGACTCAGCAAACATACATTACATTAAGTGATAACATAAAGACCCTGCTGAAAAAAACTGATTTAGCTGCTCTTCAGTCCCCAAATCACCTTTAAAATCACCAAACGAGTTCAGCCTGACTCGTGGAAACCAGCCTAAACAAGCCCATCATTCGTTTTTTCTTCTTCACTATATTTGGCATTCAAGGGATCAAAGTCATGCTGTCATGGATTTGTGGTTTTTCAGCAGAATTGTGAAGCAAGACCAAAGCAGGAAGTCAAGAGGCCAAATGTAACAGAGTCTCCAAAGTCCCTGCAGCAACCTCCGACAGCCACTTCTCATTCACATTAATGTTTGACTCTCCTTCAGAAAGTCACCTGATGGTTTCCAGAAGACTAAAACAAGAGCAAAGGCACTCGGTTTCCATTCGCAACACTATTTCACATCACATCCGTTCTGTGGTTGATTATTTACACACTCGCCATATCTTAAGATCTTAACATCTTTCAACCTACAAAATAACATTAAATATACATAACTGATCATCTACCCTGAATCTACTCTACTCTAAAATGAACGTTTATATCACATAGAACTGAAAGCGGTTTACTAGATTGCACTTTCATTATGAATGACATTGAGAAACGAATAGATGAATAAATGAGAAAGGAAACACTCATATGTATTGTGGCTTCGGTTTCACAGAGGAAATGTCTTTCTGCACAAATGCAAATGATAAATGGTCAATTCCGCCGGTAAATTCACTAGAACAGATCCAGACTGCTTTATATATCACATGAGATCTAGCAGTATATGATGTTTTTATTTATTTATTTATTTTTATGCTTATATGATGTTTACGTTAACTAAACCTATAGATATAATCAAAATTAAAAAGTAATATTCACACATTTTATTTTAAAGTTGATTATGCTCATTATATCATAAACACATATTAATAGAAATCCTCTTTTTAAAGAATAGACAGATGACATATAGACAGATATCTAGACGGATAGACAACTAGATAGATAGATATATAGATGGATGACTGGCAGAGATAGATAGATATTGAGATAAATAGAAATTAATAAAGTAATATCTACACATTTTCTTTTAAAGTCGATTATGCTCATTATACCATAAACACATAATAATATAAATCGTTTGTTAAAGAATTTCAATCACCATTTCGTCATCACTTTATTTAAATTTGATTATTCAAGTTTGCAAAATCTTAAAACTAAGGTAATGTATCAAATATAATTTTTAAAAAATGTACCTACCGATATTTCTACATTCAGGATGTTGCTACATTTGAAATTTTTTTTTGTTTACATTTTATTTCACAAATATTTTCGCTTTACAAAATGTAATTGACTTCTGGCCTTAACATTAAACAACTAAACAAAAACGAATCTAAAACGACACTAAATGCGATTAATCTGATATTAATCGACTAACATTGGAGAAATACCGTTAAACGTCAAAAAACGACATACAAAGTAGAGTTTGACTTTAAACCCTTTTATAATCTAATCGAATGTTACTGACATGTAAACGCATATTTATAACCGAATTTAAAGGTGTAACTTAACGGATCGGTCTATTCGAAACCGTCTCCGCGCGCACATAAACAGCGATCCGCGCGGCTCCGGTTTGTGCCGTTTACCGTGTGTGACTGTAAACTCTGGCTGGCCTCGATCACGGCGGTCAGCGGCACGGTGTCGTCCAGCGGTGGCTTCCTGCCGATCATCGGCTGCGGCTGCTGCTCCATGAACGCCATCCCGGATCAAAACAACAAACCGCCCCGGTTCCACAGGGTTCGGTAACCGAGAGCCCACCCCGGTCGGTGTAAGGCTCACGGTTCACTGCGCGTATGTGCTTGTGACAACGTGGGAGAAACGAATCAGAAACTGCCAGTGAAAATTTACGTGGATACTTAAAGGAGCTCGTGCACTCAGTAGTGCGCACACTCGAGAGTAAGCGAGTGACGTCACAGATTTGTAACACTCCAAATGTATCATTTGGGACTGTTTATTTATTTAAGAATACATGTGTAAAATGATTAACATTTGTATTTAGTGCTTGCGAGGTCGTCTTTCTTAAAAAGAAAAGAAGAAAAAAGAAAAAGTGAGTGAGTGTTTTAGTAAATAACGTTACCCCTAACGTTACTTGTTCAAACAGGAAACATTCATAGGGCTCACGGCTAAATTCAATCATGTTATTTCCTCTGGGGCTTGGAATAAAATGAAACTTGACAAACTGTCAAACAAGCATTTTTCGACTTCATTTCTGTGCATGTTGTTTTGCATTTTCGTTTGGAGTTTGTAATATAAGCGTTGCATCTCGGCGAAGCTGCTAGCAGTATGCTAAATGTTGTCAAGAGAATCCTATCATGTGACTCAATGTGAACAGTGTTCCAGTTTCTATACTTCATGACATATTTTAAGAAAATATTAGAGCATAGAACATAAGAAATGCATGTGTCTATTTACACAATGTACAAACAAAAAGCAAAGCCAAATATCAAAACAAAGGTCTGAGGAAAAAGTGTATATAGTTTAATATAATACAGTTCATCGACAGGCATTAAATAATACATGTAAATCTACACACATATGTATTTCCTCAACTAACCAAAAGAGAAAGCAAGCAAAAAATGTAAGGACTGAGGACCAAGAGGTAAATTGATCTTGGTTAAAGTAAATTAAGCTGGAAGAAGTTTGCAGGTTGGTTTTATGTAATTTTACCACTATTATGTTAACTTTATAATTTTTTAATTGCGGTTTTAGAGAACATAAAATGTCTTTGTTGAGGTTGGACACAGATAGTTATTGCCCACACCAAAGAACTAAGCCAAAGGGCGGGTTTATTTTCTCACACATTTTTTATTCAAATAACTTCCAGAGAACAAAAAACAAGAAATATTAAATCTCTGAGTGAGTGTTACATTCCGAAAGAACAAAAAGCAGCAAGAAAGAACATTTTATTCCTGGCAGCACATAAAAACTGAACAGCTGGATTCACTAAAGTTTCTCATGATTGTTGTGCGTCTTGCGGCATCATGACTATGACCTCTCCCTCCATGACCACTTTGTCTTTGGCAGCACAGGAAACAGAAATAAAAGCAAAGGACATTTTGATCTTTTTGACCTCCGCTTCTGCCACAACCTCCTCTCCAATGTAGAGGGGTGCCGGAAAGCGTATTTCCTGGTGAAGAAACACACAGCCTTTGCCGGGCAACTTCGTCCCCAGAACTGCTGAGATCAGACCGTTAATCAGCACTCCGTGAACAATGGGGGTCTCGAAAGAGGTCGTTTTGGTGTATTCGGGGTCGAGGTGGAGAGGATTCGTGTCCCCCGTCAGCTCAGCAAAAAGTGTGACATCTCTGGCACTGAATGTTTTGCTAAGCGAGGCCCGTTCACCCACGTAAAGCGACCTGTGCCCTACTGTGAGGGATGTGGGAACTGAGTTGAAAAAACTGTTTATATTTCTGCTGAAAATACTTCTTCTGAGAAAAAACATTTTTTTTCCCCCAATGTATTTTTTTTTTCTGTAGGCCCACCTCACTATATCAACTGGTCTCCGAACCGCAGCTCACGGCTATTCCCAGACAACGCTAGTAAAAATGGCGACACCTGCAATGATAAATAAAATGAAATATGAGTTGCATTTAACACAGATGTCTGTGTCATTTATTAGAAGTGCATTGGGGTTCAGTATCTATAATGAGATAAAGAGTAACCGCCCATCAGCAGCTGACGCAAATTACAAAGTACACACAGTTTGGCTGAAGGAATGCCAATGGTCTCATTAAAATTGTGTCTAGTCATTCCTGGAAGATCTACAATTGATCCACAATCTTTTTACTGACATCTAGTGCCAACAAACTGCAAACTCAGGGCAAAGTAAATCTTTAATCTGCTTCAACACTGGGGAAAACGTACCTGCGTGACTCTGAATGCACATGCCTCATTCTGATATGATCCCAGTAATGTTAAAGCGCTCCACAATTTCACTAGGCTGCTGAGATTAAAGCACAAAAGAATATAAAAACTGAACATCATTTGATTGACAAAATGGGTTGGACAAATCCGTAAGTGTTTATTCATTTCAGAAAAAAACATTCAAGAAATTAATTACTAACAGATTTGTCCAATTAAAATGGTCCTAAACTCGAGCCCTGAGGGACACTCAAAGTTTCTGTGTTTATAAACAGCTCTGTACCTCCAGTAAATTATGTTTAAACTCTTTAGCCTAAATGTACAAGATTTGTTCTTTGAGCTTGTCTTACCTGTTGTACACTCTCAGTATACCTGTCAGTTCGTTCTGATCAAATTTAAGCAAATCAAATGGAAAAGAAGCTCCAACCTGCCATACAAAAAAAAAAAGTCAGAAATCAGGATTAAGTCGAAACAAATGACTCAACACAGCTCATATTATATATAACAGAAAATGGTTTATGGACTGTAAAATATATATTTTGTTTACATTTTTAATTATTTATATAATACAAAAAACTTGATCATTAAACTATAATCCAAAATGAAAATTTAATTGGTTAATTAGATAATTTAAGCAATTTTTAATTATTTGACATTTATTATTCATAATTATTGTCATATATAATTATTTTACATTTCGGCATCATTTATGATTAAATTAACCATTCTCAATGTATTATGCTATCTCACAGTCTATTTTTGGACTCCCCCCCCAGCAGTTAAGTTATTTTACAAAGAAACAATAACTGAATCATTACACTCAAATTGTAAAAAGAGAGAGAAATACTATGTGCTTACCTCTCCGTACAGGTCTTTGAGTCCACAGATAATCAATTGTTTTAACTGTGCATCAGTAATATTTTTGTTTCCACTCTCCAAAACTCTTAAAAAAATAATAAAGGCGAAAATTTCATTTCATGCACCATCTAATAATTGCATTAAAATGAGCAGATCAAAACTGAACTATCTCATATCACTTACAGAGATATCTTCATATAATGGTAAACTGAAGCATTTTTGTACACATATCGCTCAAACTTTGAGGGTTCCTCCATAACTTGTATTTTTACCCAATGAAATCTTCCCAGATGGTCTGCGAGTATGCCTAAATGAAGATAGATAAAAACCTGTCGTCAATTCAAATCAATTTGCAGTGCTAATTACTACAGGAATATGTAAATAAATGCATATAAGAGTTGAGTTGCATATTCAATACGAATATTCAAACACAATGACTGTATCATGGTACTGCCACAATATTCTTTATATTATGGAAGATCGGTGTCTTCCAGCTCACGTGTCAGTTCTGTATTTACTATGAACTCCAAAAAGACTAATACTAGTTTAAGAGTCTCCCGCCGCTATGTATTACAACATGCTGCATTTAAATATTAAATAAACGTCAAACAACTATCTGTTTGGAGGTCAGAAAACAGATGAACTTACAGAATTACAGGTCGTGTTTGTCCTTTATAAACAGCATGCGCAGCGCCATGCGCCCTCTTGTTTTGCCAAATCTCGCGATAACTCCCTAAATAAAAGTAAATGAAAATAAAAATAAAACAACAACAGGGAAATTAATTCTTATTATGATGACGGACAATAATAATAATAATAATAATAATAAAAAAGACCCCCCTCCCCCCAAAAAAAAACAAACAAAAAAGATTATATATTTATTGATAACTTTTAGTTAAAAAAAATCAGCTCCACTGTTGTTGTTTTTTTTCCAGTTCATTTCTATAATTTGTATTTTTCTGCTTGCATTTTTTTTTAATTAATATTATAGCATAACTCTTCCAGTGAACTGAATTGCAGCCGAGTGTGTCTTCCGCGTCTCTGTTTTGATGAAGTTGCGCAACTCTGTTGAGACTTTCCTTCCTGAAGCAACCGAGTTTCACTTTTATTTCTTTAAACGTCCCTGGTTTCGTGAACAGCACGGATGATTTAATCAATACTGTACATCGTTTAAAACACGAACACGAAAAACTTTTCACATACTGCTCTCTTATGGTTGGTAAGTTTATTTCCTTTTATTTCACTCTCTGCTGTTGAGCTGAACGAGCGCTTGTTACATATTTGATTAGTGAGCTGGTTAAGTTGGTTAGCATTGGTTGGTTACATAAAGTCTAAAATACGTAGTACACTTTTATTTTGACATTTCTGATATAGTACCATAGTATTCTGAAATCGCCATGGAGTAAAATATCATGGTATACGAGTATAAAAATACTATGGTACGACAACCAAGGTACTTTTTTTTGGAAGGGAATTTAATATCGACAAAAAATATCAGGGATTTGCACATATATTTTAATATATATATATATATATATATATATATATATATATATATAAATATATATATATAAAATAATAAATATAATAATATTTTAAATAATTTTTGCTTAAACTATGATACTGCTAGGTGTTTTGTATGTACTATAATTTACTGTATTTTTGGACATTTACTAAAGTATATAAATGCATATAATGTAATATTAATTGTTATAAAGTAATTTTAAATAGAATATATATATATATATATATATATATATATATAAACTATTTATGTAAACAATTGCTATATAAACCAATAATATTATATATAAACAAATGTTTATAGGTATATTTATTTAATTTGTAATATTCCATTTATTAATAATATAAATATGTATATTAAAATATAAAACATTTAAAATACTAATATATATTTATTTTAATTTTTAATTTTTTTTATTTTTACTTTCTGTGTGTGTTTGTGTGTGTGTGTGTTTTAAAGCTTTCAAGGTAAAAGTATGGCTGCCCTAGATGCCTCTAGAAATATAAAAGAAGGTGAGTGCTAGTAAATGCATTACGCAATAAATTAATATATCAAAAGACAAATTTTCCACAAAGCAGCATGTATTATGTTAACATCACATCTTTGCTGTCGCAGCCGAGGATGCAGCTCGAATGCTGAGTGACGCCATCAACTCTAGAGACAAAGATGAAGCGACCAAGTACCTGGATCAACTTTTGGATCTAAAACTCTCAGTGTGTGTCAAAATAAATCCTGAAGCATACTCTAAAGACAGCATCAGGTATGCTGTTAGACTTGTTTTATTGCGGTGCGAAACACTTGTTACTGGGGATCTGAAGCTATATGTGATTTTTTGTTTTGTTTTGTGTGATGGCAGGTTGAGGGTAGGAGTGGCGGACGCCGTGTCAGATGCCCACATCCCAATAACAGTGATGGTACCAGTTTACATGACAATATCAGAGCTGAAAGAAAAGGTAAATAGTGTTAATGATGAACCTGTGTATGAAAATTCTTGTTTGAAACGGAAACCCAAAATTGTACATATATTTAAGCCCTTATTGACTTTTTAGTCATTCACAATTTGTCTTTCAGATCAATCAAGACTATGGCTTCCACCCATCCCTCCAGCGCTGGGTGATCGGGAAGCGCCTGGCCCAGGACAGAGAAACCCTGTATCAGTATGGGGTCAGAAACCACGATGATACAGCATTCCTCTTCATCCTTTCCCCCCAGGCTGTCAATCTGAGCCGGGAACAAGAGAGAAAAGAGAAAGAGGATAGACGGATCTATGGTATCTAGCCTGTATTTCTGACCAAAAAAATAACAGCTTTTATATGAGTTCACTGAACTGCATTTCTTTCTTAATGAAGATATAATAGAGATCGTTGAACGTCCACCTCATCGCCCACCAGAGCTCGTCGCCAGAGGAGATAATCGCCCTCCTCTACCTCCCAAACCTAAGGTCTGTCTCTCTATCATTCTGTCTGTTGCTCTGTCTATTGTTTTTTTGTAACTATCTGCAGCTCTCTCGTTTAGTCTGTCTATCTCTGTCATTAATTGTTCTATCTGTTGCTCTATCTGTAGCTCTATCGTTCAATCTGTTGTTCTTTTGTTCTGTTTGTCTCTATATCTATCATTCTGTTGTTCTGTCATTCTATCCATTGTTTTGTTGTTTTATTTGTAGCTCTATCTGTCGCTCTGTCTATGGTTCTGGCACTCTGTCGCATTATCTATCATTCTTCTGCTCCATCATTCTGTTTGTTGTCGCTCTGTCTACTAGCTTTCATCCTATCTGTCGCTCTATCGTTCTATCTGTCACTCTATCCCTATCTCTATCTTTAATCTGATCATTAATCTGTTGCTATGTTTCTATCGCTTTATCTATCTTTCTCTGTTGCTCTGTCATTCTATCTATTTTTTATTTTGTCTGTCGCTTTATGGTTCTGATGCTCTATCTGTCACTTTATCTATCATTCTATCTGTTGCTTTGTCTATGGTTCTGGCACTCAGTCACATTATCTATCATTCTTCCGCTCCATCATTCTGTTTGTTATCGCTCTGTCTACTATATATCTTTAGCTATCATCCTATCTGTCGCTCTATCGTTCTATCTGTCACTCCATCCCTATCTCTATCTTTAATCTGATCATTAATCTGTTGCTATGTTTCTATTGCTTTATCTATCTCTGTTGCTCTGTCATTCTATCTATTTTTTATTTTATTTTGTCTGTCGCTCTATGTTTCTGGTACTCTATCTGTCACTTTATCTATCATTCTATCTGTCGCTCTGTCTATGGTTCTGGCACTCAGTCACATTATCTATCATTCTTCCGCTCCATCATTCTGTTTGTTATCGCTCTGTCTACTATATATCTTTAGCTATCATCCTATCTGTCGCTCTATCGTTCTTTCTGTCACTCTATCCCTCGCTCTCTTTCATCTGTTCATTAATCTGTTGCTATGTTTCCATTGCTTTATCTGTCACTTTATCTATCATTCTCTGTCATTCTATCTGTAGTTCTATCATTTAATATGCTTTTCTTTTGTTCTGTTTGTCTGTATATCTATCATTCTGTTGTTCTGTCATTCTATCCATTGTTTTGTCATTTTATTTGTAGCTCTATCTGTTATTCTATCTGTCCCTCTGTCTATGGTTCTGGTGCTCCATCTGTCGCATTATCTATCATTCTTCTGCTCCATCATTCTGTTTGTTGTCATTCTGTCTACTATATATTTTTTGCTATCATCCTATCTGTTGCTCTATCATTCTATCTGTCACTCTATCTTGCTCTATCTTTAATCTGTTCATTAATCTGTTGCTATGTTTCTATTGCTTTATCTGTCACTTTATCGATCGTTCTCTGTTGCTCTGTCATTCTATTTTGTTTGTAATTTTCTCTGTCGCTATATGGTTCTGGTGCTCTATATATCATTCTATCTGTCACTCTAAGTTTCTACTGGTTTATCGGTCAATTTATATATTGTTCTCTGTCGCTGTAGCTATCATTCTATCGGTTGCCTTTTCTATGGTTCTGACGCTCTATCTGTCACTCTTTTATTCTATTCATTGTTATTTTATTCTGTCACTCTGTTATTCAATCTTTCATTGTATCTGTCACATTATTCGTTTCGATCACTTTATCTATTGTTCTGTCACTCTACCTCTCATTTTATCTGTTGCTCTTTCTGTGGTTCTGATGCTCCGTCACCTTAACTATTGTTCTGTCTGTTGCTCTATCATTCTATTTGTTGTTCCATCATTCTCTTATTCTATCTTTCTCTTTATCTGTCCCTCTATCTATCATTCTAACTGTTGCTCTATCTAGTTTCTATCGCTTTATCTGTCACTCTATCATTCTGTCACTCTATCATTCTATTTGTTGCTCTATCATTGTCACTTTGTCCGTTGCTCTATCTAGGTTTCTGTTGCTTTATCTGTCACTCTATCTATACTTTTCTGTCACTCTATCTATCATTCTACCTTTCTTAGTTCTGTGTGACTTTATCATTCTATATGTTGCTGTCTGTAGCTCTATTGTTCTATTACTATATCTTTTGTTCTATCGGTCATTCTCTATCAATTTACCTGTTGCTCGCTCTATCTATCTATCATAATTATAATAATTTTATTTGGTTTTATAGCCAGTTGGTTGGTCATGTACTGGTTGCACGTTTGTGAATAAACCAACACGTCCAGGTTGTGAGATGTGCAGTACAGAAAGACCTGACAACTATAATGTACCTGACATATACCAGCCAGATGAGACAGAAACCAGGAGACTCCAGCAGGAGGAACTGGCCAGACTGCAGTACGAGCAGGTTAGTTGAGGGGACCCAACATACTGGACTACAGTGAACTGTTAGATTGGACTGTGGGATGAAAAACACTCGAATGGAATATTGTTTAACTCATAAATTATATACAACTTTTTCCTCTTGGACAAATTTATAGGTTTTGATTTTTAAAGGATTTTGTTAGCATCTTTTAATATTGTGTCCGCATTATGATGAAAAAAATCAGCATTTTTACAACAGTGTCTTTTCCTGATCTGGTTTATTGTTATTAAAAGCAGATATATAATGCATGTTGTCTGTCCATTTATGTATGTAGTCTATGAAGGATGAACGGGAGAGGAATTTCCAAGAACTCCTTGAAACGGATTCCCACAGTCTGGTGGGGAATGTGGAAGAGCTGGATTGTGCCATCTGCTTTTGCACCATCATGCCAGGAGAGGGCGCTGTGCTGAGAGAGTGCCTGCATAGCTTCTGCAGGTGCTGCGAGATTGTTTATCAGTTACTATAAACAGGAAGTAGTGAAACAGACTGAAATACAACTTTGAATATCCTACAGGGAATGTCTGAAGGAAACAGTTCTGAACTGCATGGATGCCGAGGTGGCTTGTCCTTACAGAGACCACGCTTACTCCTGTAACTGCAAACTTCAAGATCGAGAAATCAAATCGGTAAGATCATAAATGGCATATTATTTAACCTTGGATTATTGTAGTTACCCGTTCTCTTAATAAAACACACCAAACTATACTGTTTCCCAACAGCTCCTCTCCCAGGACGAGTACCAGAAGTTTCTAGAACTGAGGCTGAACATCGCAGAGTCGCGCAGTGAGAACAGTTACCACTGCAAGACGCCCGACTGCGCCGGCTGGTGCATCTTCGAAGATGACGTGAACGAATTCACATGTGGCATCTGCAACGAGACCAACTGTATCCTCTGCAAGGTGAACACAAAGTTTGTCGGTGTCTTGTTCACATTTAATTTTAAAAGTGCGTGTTATGGTGACCTAAAGTACTGTGGATGTGCATCTCAAGGCTATTCACAAGGGAATGAACTGCAAGGAGTACCAGGATGACCTCCGCATTCGAGCGCAGAATGACGACGCAGCCCTGCAGACCACACAGATGCTGGATGTAAGTGGAAAATTAATTTGTTCAGCTTTTTTGTCAATATTTGAAATTAATTGCAATTGTGAAACAGCACCGACTAGGGGTGGGAATTGTAAAGAATTTCCTCACTGGAATTGCAGTTCTAATGGCTACACAAAGGAATAAGGAAATGCAATTTCATTGTGAAAATTAACATTATTGATAAGTAAATGTACAATAAATTGTTTGGGACTTGGACTACACTGGTAATGCTGTATGTGTTTGATAGACTAAAAAGAGCCGATTCAGAAGAGTCATTTGTTCGGGAATCAGACTACGTTGGTCGTGCTGTATGTGTTTGATTCACTACAGAGAAACGATTCATAAGAGTCACTTGTTTGGGAATCAGACAACGTTGGCCGTGCTGTCTGTGTTTGATTAACTACAAAGAAACGATTCATAAGAGTCACTTGTTTAGGAATCAGACAACGTTGGCCGTGCTGTCTGTGTTTGATTCACTACAAAGAAACGATTCATAAGAGTCACTTGTTTGGGAATTAGACTACATTGGTCGTGCTGTCTGTGTTTGATTCACTACAAAGAAACAATTCGTAAGAGTCACTTGTTTGGGAATTAGACTACATTGGTCGTGCTGTCTTTGAGTCACTACAGAGAAACGATTCATATGAGTCACTTGTTTGGGAATCAGACAACATTGGCCGTGATGTCTTTGTTTGATTCACTACAAAGAGATGATTCATAAGAGTAATTTATTTGCAAATAAGATGGTCGCACTGTACATGTTTGATTCACTAAAACAGTCTGATTCAAAAGAGTCGCTTGTTCAGGACTCATTCCACATTGGTCACACTGTGCGGCCGGATTCAAGAGTTGATTTATAAGAGTCATTTGTTTGAGAATCAGATTCCATTGGTTGTGCTGTATTTGTTTGATTCAATTCAGACAAACGATTCATAAGAGTCAATTGTTCAGGAATCATAGTACACTGGTTACACCTTATGTTTTTCAAATACACACAAAAAAAACAATAAACTGTAAATTATTTGTTACCCATTGACCGGTTTCACTTCCAGCAACTCCTGCAGAACGGCGAGGCGATGAACTGCCCCAAATGTCAGGTGATCGTCCAGAAGAAAGATGGCTGTGACTGGATCTGCTGTCTGATGTGCAAGACCGAAATCTGCTGGGTGACCAAACAAGCCCGATGGGGACCTCAGGTTAGAAACTAAAGTACATAAATCATTCGTTCAGTGATTCACAAACATCAAATGGCTAACCTGGACCTGGTTTCGTCTCCGCAGGGTGCTGGAGACACATCGGGGGGTTGCAAATGTCGAATCAATGGAGTCCTTTGCCATCCGAAATGTCAGAACTGCCACTAAACACAGATTCCACGAGCAAAAACATGCGCTACAGCAACAAAACACTTACAAAACTCCTTATAATAATCCAGGTGGGGTTGATGTGATGCATACAGTTTGCACTTATAGCTTTAAAACATTTGCTCAGTCTAGTTATATCACTGGCACAATCATCTGGATGTCATGACTTAATAGATATGTTCTAAGACTAAATTTACAGACCGTGTTTACAAACTTAAAAATATCATGGGATAATATAAACTGATGAAAAAGTAAAATATTAAAATATTTTTAAAATATACGTCAAACTGTCTTAAATCACTACTGGCAAACTGATGCTCTCAGACTTTGTGCAATGATATTGTAAGAGGAAAGCATTATGGTGCAAGAATATTGTTTTTTTTTAATCCAAAGATTTTTTTTGTGTGCACGATCATAGCAAAATATGCAATATGGAGCAATGAAGGAAAAAACACATTAAAGAAAAAGCAGAAGACATGCAGCATAGAATGTAATCAAATGCATAATTTCACATTACGGATATATTAAAAATTAATACTGAAAAAAATGTCGTCTAATAATTAGACTAGGTTTTTTTTCCCATATTGCATTTTTTTACATGTAGAAGCATTTTCATTCTGTTGACAATATGTCTTTGTTTACAAAATTGTATGATTCAATAAAGCTGGTGTACAGTTCAATTATTTATTCATTTTTTATAAACACCTTTAAATAACCTCTTAAAAATAAGTAATAATTCATAAAACAAGCAGTGCAACATGAATTGAAAAGAACAAGTATTTTTGACTCAAATGATTTAACTTTTCTTTTTATTTAAACATATTTAGCAACATGGTCAAATGTGACACATTAACATGAGAGAACCAAAGACAACTTAAGACAATCTCTCAAAGTGAAAAAAATGAGCAAGAAGCGCGTTCTTTAGTGAAAAAGTAATACATAATAAAAGCAAAAGCAGTAGTTGTGTTGATGGCAGAGTGTTATTTCCAAAAATATTGATTCATGGATTTTTTTTTAACCAAGCAGTGTTGGATGCTACTTGATGTTACTTTGATGTTACTTTGATGTGGTTTAGTGGAAACGATCAGTTGTGAACATTTGAACAACAAAAATAACAACGTGCCATGATTCAACACAGAGTTCGAGAAACTATTGTTTACACACTCTGTTGATCAGCTGAAGTTATTCAGAAGTGCTTTCAATTCAATCTCTTGAGATTCACGAGAAGTGCACGTTATGTACTAGGATTGGCACTTATCATAAAAAAATACTGTAATTAAGGTGATTCGGAGAGAAAAAAAACCCTGCAATGTAGTGGGAAAAAAACATTAACATGCAAATTACGAACATAATAAAAAGCAGTTTCGTTCACTGCATACACTTAACAAATGAGATTTGTACCCATCAGGGGTCCTGGACCAATCAGACGAAATATCGAATTCTACAAACAGGTTTTCTAAAAATATTTTGGTCTCAATTTATTTGTAGGTTTTCAATGTTTGCAAAGCATAATAAAGAACGTGGGGTCTCGATCATGAAGCACAAGTTGAGCAAATTTCTGAAAAAGCAATTTTTGTGAAATTGTTGATTTTGAGGGAATGGTTGTTTTTCTTTAATGTTGTTTTTGTTCGTGAATTTCAAACATAAATTAATCTCAAAAAGTAAAATGTTTTACAAAGGACTTGACAACCTTCATAAACGCACATATTTTTTCAAACGTTAAATGTTTTTTGAGCTTGAATTTTAAAACAAAGACTCCTTTAATGATTTTATGTAGTTTATAAAACATTCTTATGTAAACTGTTTACATTACATTTTAATTTCAAAGCAAAAATTCTAACTATTGTTAATAAATTGTTGTATTCAATTTAGTAAAAAATGTATTATGAGAAATGCACATGATTCTTAAATCGTTGCAGTCAATTTAATACAACAGTTTATACTTTATTTTGTATCATTATGAACGTGATGTCAAGGCATTCTTATGTAAATTGTCACATTCACTTAAATTTGATAATTTTTTCAAAACGAAAACTTTGTTTTACAAACAATATACTTCTTTAATAGGTACATTTAAAAAAGAAACGTTTAAATTATCGTTACTGAATGGTGGATATCAATTCAATGTGACAATTTATTAAAAAAAAAACATTACATTTTAAAAGAAATAGTTCCAACCAAAATGAAAATTTGCTGATATTTAACTCTTAACCCTCAGGCTATTCAAGAGGTTGAAGAGTTTGTTTCTTCATCGGAACAGATTTGGAGAAATGTAGCATTACATCACCATTGAATCATCTGCAGTGAATGGGTGCCGTCAGAATGAGAGTCCTAACAGCTGATAAATGCATAACAATAATCCACTCGAATTTTTACTTTTAACTTTTTGCGTCTCCTGCTGCCCCCCCACATCAAAATCTACCAATATATTTGTCTAGAGACGTTTTTCCATATTATGCTCCTGATTCAGACAAGACAATATTTACACCTGAGAAAGCAATATTATGGATAGAGAACATATATTTTAAAGTTTATAAATCTCTTAATGATAGATTTCTTTCTTTTAAACATGACGCTTTTTCACTTCAGAAGACATTAACTGATGGACTGGATTACGTGTGGCTTATTGTGATGTTTTGATCAGCTGTTTGGACTCTCATTCTGACGGCACCCATTCACTGCAGACGATCCATTGGTGAGAAATCCATTCTGCTCAGATTGTGTTTCATGTATGAGACGTGGAGTATACATAGAGCCACTGTACATCCAATCCCACCCCAGGATTGTGTTGCTTGTCCTCAGTAGATCCAGGAAACTGTTTCTTCATCTGCTGGAGGAAGTGATCGCTCTGCTTTACTGAATATTTCAGACTCAGCACCTCATTCAATGGGAAAAGGCTTGTTTAATTATAATAACTATGAACACATGTATTATGTATTAGTCTAACCAGTATAAATACTTGGTTACAGAGTAACAAATATTCAGCGCTGTGTTTTGGCTCCTTCACGGGAAGAGTAAGTCTAGTTTAGGAGCCCATTCCAGGGCAGAGTTTACCACGGCTAAAGCGGCCGCCCCTAACGCCACGGTCAATCCCATGACCGCCAGCCGCATGAAGCGGCGCGCCGTGGGCCGGACGACTGCCACGCTCCCTCGCTGGGCCTCCAGGGGGCGCTGCTGCTGCTTCTGCTGCTCTTTCCGTCTCCGTCGAAGCACTGTGTCCGGACGCTGCTGCATCGACGCCAACTCCAAGTCTTTGAAGGAGGAGACCGCCGTCCTGGACCAAACAACAAATAAACAGTGTTTGGTGGGACATGTCAGTTGTGAGAGAAACGTTTGTGGAAGGTAGACTTACAGGTGACTGCGCTCTCTGGCCAGCTCGGACGGGGGGAACTGAACGAACAGGTCTCCTGCGCGGCTGATCAGCGTCTCGTACGGCAGGTCCTCTGGGATACGGGACAGGAGATGGTGCATCATGGCCATGTCACACTCACAGTCCAACACCTCGTCCTCTCTAAGCAACACGATCTGCAAAGAGAGAACCACGCTTGCACTGAGATCGAGTCAGACTGCGCTTGTGTGTTTGGCTTACATACATGTGGATTTTCTTTATCTGTTTGTATTTAAAGTGAAAATCTTAACATTCTTTATGGTAGTATTAAAGGGTTAAAAATAATACTACTATTATGTAACTGTACTGTAAAAAAATGTTTAATTTGTGTTTACAATTTACTGCAAAATTTTAATATCAAATATATGTTTATACATATTTAAAGTATCTTATTTTATGTGAGTTCTGGAAAATATAGTAATGCCAATTAAATTATTATATAATATCTCATTTTTAGTAGATTTTTTTTTTTTGCATTATGATACTGACAATATATTTGTTTAAATTAAATTAAATAATACCCCATTTTGTTAATGTAATGACTTTTTTTACATTACGGTAGTGACAATGTTTTTTTTTTACATATTAAAACAAGATCTAATTTTATGCTATGGTAATTACAATGAGTTTTTTTAAATAATAAACAATATTTTGTTTTACGTTACAATAATGACAAAGAGATTTTTTTTTTCATTATAGTAGGCTACTGATAATTATGAGGAAAATGTACAGCAAAAACTAATTCATTAGTACAACAATAATGAAAGTAATAATTATGAGAAAAAGTCACCATGCACAAAATCTTAAAGGTCCTAAAAGAGGCTGTTTAATTTCCTTTTTTTTTTTCTTTTTGGTGCAAAATTCCCTTTATATAAAGCTTTTGGTATTTAGTCCCTCACCTACATTTTGTCAAACATCAAAAAGTTTATGGAGAACACAGTACTTATAGTGTGGACATGACATGTCCGTTATTTATTCCCGATTCAGCTCTAAATAAAAAGCTGAACATCAGAGACTCAGAGATTCAGAAGGTGGTTTCGAGGACAACTACTGGAAACGTACCACAGCAGCAAAGTAGATGGGCATGAGGGGATGGCAGGCCAGGAAGAAGTCGTACAACCGAACCACATGCCGGAAATCTGACAGCACATGTCCGAACCAGGTGATGAGCCAGCTGAGAGCGAAAATGGTGCCGACCTCGGCTCTGCAGACAAGATAAAGACTCTTATCTCAATAAAGAAGGCCTGACATCATTCTTTCAGGAGATGCTTTTAATGTTATGTCATTAAAAAAAAAACGAATCAAACCACTGAGCTTCAGCACAGACTAACAAACAAACACATGAAATCCCAGAAAATGGGCGTCTACTCACTGCTGCATCCAGTCGTACACTTCAGGGTTGACCCGCTTGATTATGGGCATCAGGTAGTTCAGGATGTGTTTGGTGTTGTCCATAGTGGGGTCCATAAAGTCCCTGGAATAGAAATATCTACTAGATATAAAACAAAATCATTTCAAGTTTTTATTTTTTTTTATACAGTAACTGAAAAAAAAAAATGATAAAATCCATTTATTTTCAGAATAAATGCCCATATGAGAAATATATACATAATTGTGTATAAATACTTTAAAACATAAATGGAATTTAATTATAATACTTTTTAATAATATTAATAATAACATAATAATATTTTTTTACAGCTGATAAAATGTAGCAAAATAATGAAATTAATTAAATTATATTTAATATATTCTATACACATTAATTACCGTCACTATCATTTTAGTTATTGTTACAGATTACATTTATCATTATTATAGTTAGCATTATCATTTATTGTTATACATATGATTACAGTTGTAGTTACTGTTATAATTGTTATTGTTATAATTATCATTACAGATATTGTTATGATTACATTTATCATTATTATTGTTAACATTATCATTTATTGTACATATGATTACTTACAGTTACGGTTATTGTTATTTTTATAATTATCGGTACAGATACTGTTATGATTACAGTTATCGTTCTAATAACGTCATTTCATAGTTATCGTTACAGATATTATGATTACATTTATCATTATTATTGTTAACATTATCATTTATTGTACATATAATTATAGTTATAGTTACTGTTATAATTGTTATTGTTATCATTATCGGTACAGATATTGTTATGATTACAGTTATCGTTCTAATAATGTAATTTCATTATAGTTATCGTTACAGATATTATGATTACATTTATCATTATTATTAAAGTTAGCATTATCATTAATTGTTATACATTTGACTATAGTTATAGTTACTGTTATAATTGTTATTGTTATCATTATCGGTACAGATATTGTTATGATTACAGTTATCGTTCTAACAACGTAATTTCATTATAGTTATCGTTACAGATATTATGATTACATTTATCATTATTATTAAAGTTAACATTATCATTGTTATACATGATTACAGTTATTGTTACTGTTATAATGGTTATCATTATCGGTACCGATATTGTTATGATTACAGTTATTGTTTTAAGTACCGTCATTTCATTAAAGTTATCATTACAGATATTGTTATGATTACATTGACCATTATTTTTATAGTTAGCATTATCATTTATTGTTGTACTTATGATTACAGTAATGTATGCATAAATATATTAAAATGTAAATATAATATAATTATATTAATATTTAATAATAATATAAATAATTTTTTTTTTTACAGTTGATGTGATTTTTTTTTACTTTGAACAAAAATTTAAAAATATTGAAATAATGAAACTAATTAAATTATATTTAATATATGATATGCACATTAAATGTAATAATAATAATTATTATTATTAGATATATTTGTCACATTACAGTAATGAGAATGATATTTCTTTGTTGAAGGTAACTGTGCTTGATTTAAAAAAAAATATATATATATATAAACATTTTAAAATGTAAACAACACTGAATACAATTAAAATGCTAATTTGTACTGGCGAGAATAGCGCTTGATTAAGTTGAACAACATTTCAGAATGAATAAAAATCTGCAAAAATGAAGTGACGTGGTGGTGACCCAAACTCTTCATGCTCTGCTTTAAACCCATTCAAATGCACACACACACCGTGAACACACACCCGGAGCAGTGGTCAGCCATTTATGCTGCGTTGCCCAGGGAGCAGTTGGAGGTTCAGAGCCTTGCTCAAGGGCACCTCAGTCGTGGTATTGTCGGCCCGTGATTCGAACAACAACCCTAAACTCCCTACAACCCTAGGGTTAGGAGTCAAACTCTCTAACTACTAGGCCACGACTTCCCCGACTTATATGAATCAAAAGAAGTGAATAAATACATCCGGTGTCTGTGTTTTGGTGTGTCCTGAAGCGGTTCTTGCCGTGTGTGTTTGCTGCTGTTGGCCCACCTGAGGTGGTGAGTGGAGAGTTTCTCCACCAGGGCAGTGGCCAGTCGTTCCCCCAGCACCAGCAGGAAGGTCACCACGATGTCATGGTATCCCTGATAATAGTGCAGCTGTGGGTTTTTCACCAGCACCCGCAGAATAATATCGATCAGCTCTTCCTGAAGGCCTTCCCGCTGCTCGTCTGGCATCCCTGCATTCATTAAACACCGCAAACGAACAGAGAGCAGCTTAGACATGAACCGAGAGCAGCTGAGGGTCCTGAAGGAGCAGCGGGGGGGGCGTTCTGCTCACCTGGAGGGAAGCGTCTCAGGGATCTCTGAACATCTAGAAGCACTTGGTTGAAGTCCTTGTTATTGTCTCGATCAACCGGCTCTGGAAATAAACACTGGATTCACATCTACAGCACATGGCTTTCATGAAGTCAATTTCCATGGATTTCATTCACTGGTTGTTTCCCCTTTATCAGCATAAATTAAGGCATATACAAGAAATATATATATATATATATATAAATAAAAGATGTGCATTCACTTTTTAAATGTAAATATTATAATTAGTTTATACGCATTAAAAATATGTACATTTAATAATTAATAATAATAATAATAACAATCAATAATATATATATTTTTTTCACATTACAATTATTGAAAATAATTTTTTTGTTGAAGGTAATTGCACTTTACATAAATAAAAGATGTAGTAATATTTTAAAATGTAAATAATGCAAATTTAACTATGGTATATGCATGTTTTATTTAATTATATTTAAATTAAATTAAAAAATATTCAATTTAATTAAAAAAATATTAAATTAAATTAAGTTTATGAATTTAGCAGACGACTCACAGTGCATCCAGGCCAACCATTTTTACCTAACATTAATAAATAAATAATAATATATTTTTTCACATTACAGTGATGAGAATAGGAATTTTGGTTATGATAACGGTGCTTAATTATCTCGGACATTTAAAGACCTATAATTATTTTAAAATGTAAATAAAAGTTATATTTAAATTTCATAATTAATAATAATATATTTTCAGTACAATGAGTGAATCAACAGAATGAGTGAATTATGCTAGATTATCTGGAACATTAAATATGTATAAATATTTAAAAATGTTAATTATATTTAATATAAATTGAAGCACATTTAATAAGTATAAATATGTATATATGTTGCATATAAATATTGCATTTTAAGTGTTAATAAATAATTAAATTATTTAATAAGATGTAATAAACTATATGTAGATTATTATTTATAGTTGAATCATATTTTGCACATTCCAGGGTGAGAGAATGAGAAAGAGACTGTTGTTGTTGGATGAAACGGCCTGTTTTGTTCTCAGAATCTCACCCAGCTGTTCAGGGAGGTTTTCTACAGACACGTTGAGCAGTCTGGGCCACACCAGCCGGCGGATCTCGTCGCTCAGCAGTCCTCCTTCACTGATGGCCATGCGTCTCAGAGTGGCCACATCCACGGGCGTCGTGTTCAGGGCCTGCGTGATCTCCGCCGTCTTCCTCTTCCGTCTGGACTCAGCATCTGCCAACATGATGACCGCACGGATGCTAACTGCACTTCAGCAGAACAGTTTGCCAAGATCTTTCCCTTTCATTTGCAAGTGTTTTTGTCTAAACAGCTGTTCCCAGAGGGACTGCGCTTTTAAAAGACTTGGTTTGGTTTTGAAAGAGAACTATTTTTCTCTGGCACACAAAACACAGTCACGTGCAAAACGTCTGAAGGAGTTCGTGTAAGTACTGTAACAGTTTTACTGTACATAATGAGCGCAGATATCTCACCACGATACATTCTTCAAAAGTGTTCTGAATAGTGCTTAAGACACGAAATAATGAGCATAACACCTTTAAATATATAATTTATACATATTAATGTATACATAACTTATATATTCACATATATATATATATATATATATAATATTGTAAATATTAATCTTTTTATATTTTGTCTATCTTAACAAATATTCGTATTGCTTTTTATGCTATCTATTTATATATAGTACAGATAACGATAAAAAAAAACGTATTTCAAACTGATAAATTATCCATCAAACTCTACATTTTAAGAGCCTTAAGAGCTATAACATTTATAGCATTCACTTATCCACCGGTAACGTTAAAGTGAAGCAGTAAATCTCTCATCGTTTATTAAATGAACTCTTCAATTAAACCCACCATGTTTTCCGAGTCCATTGAGACTCCGAGACTTCTTCAGATTCATCCTGTCACTGATGTCTTCAGGTGCAGCTTCATCATTCACTCTCAGGGAAATACTAACAGCTGACGGGCTTCTACTACTTTAGCTTGACAGCTAAAGGCCACATCCTCTCCTCAGACCCGCGTTAGCTGGATAAACTCACGGCACGTGAAGCACATCTGTCGCTCCGGACGGTTTCACTCATGTCAAGGGTTTTACACGAATGTGTTCCGCCGAACAGAAGCGGCATCTCTGCGTCTCTTTTGTGTCATTTCATGCGAATCGCCGCAGCAGCTCCAGCTGTAGTATCATCTGGTTGATGTTGAGGTGTGAGTGAAGGATTATGGGAGTTGTAGTTTAAATTGCTCACGCAAAAGGCGGCGTCAGTCAGCATTCAAAATAACGGTCACTTTTAAAAAACACAATAAACACATAAAACGTATTAAAAATGATCAGATAAAAAATAAACACGTTTAACGGTCTTTAGGAAATGCTGTTGTACCTACGAAAAGGCATTTACTGAAAAAAAATATATAAAAAAACAATTAAAATTTAGTACACTTTTCTTTTTTTAACATTCAGTCAAGTGCAGTCGAAGACAGTCGTGCAGTTGTTGACGGTTTGTGATATTTTTGTAATAGTTTAACGAAACGTTTATTTTGAAATATCGTTTTAAAATACGCTCATACGTTTTGCCCCTCCGCGCTCTCCGTATGTTTTCGAGCTGTCATGTGAATCCAGCAATTGCCAAAACGTTTAGAGAAAACTGATTTTATCAGATGAACATCTTATATTTTCGATTATAATAAATAACCAAAATGCTCTCCCGATTATTAAAAGAACATCAAGCGAAGCAAAACGAAAGGAAAGAGTCGCAAGGTATGTGTTTCTGTAGCTCTCTACCGAAAGGCCCTTTGATATAATTCAAATGCAGAGATAAAGACTATATTTGTGTGTTAAATGTATCTAAGAAAAGTTGTGACATTGCTATAAATGATAAAATTAAATTTTCATTCGAGTCGCAAATTCAGGTTTCAGTAATTTCCTGTTTCATTTAGTCAACAACACTGCTTGTTAACGTAAGAATAATAAAAAAACGAATAAATTATTATAAGCAAATATTGAATAATGGTTCACACACACACACACACACACACACACACACACACACACACACACACATACATATATATATATATATAATCCAAAACAAATTCAAAATAAAGTGAATTAATCTAGACAACTCAAGTGCAATGAAATCATTGCTTTTTCTTGAAGAAAAGTTTCTCTGTGTTACAGAAAAACGAAGGCGAGAGGCCATAGCAGCTGCTACAAGTTTAACAGAAGCTCTGGTGGACCATCTGAATGTAGGGTGAGTCGGACTCGTGTGTGATGTTTGTAACGTGCGCAGGATTATATGTTCAGTTCATGTGATCTCTTGGGTCATAAGCCCAGTCTTTGTGTGGCCGTTATGATGAAACTCTGCCAAAGCAGCTTAGAGTTGCATGGTTGGATGCAACAGAACATTGTTCACGCAACAGACAAATTAATGCAAAGAGCGCTGGAATGGAAACTGAATATTTCAACAAAAACTGAAAACTTTGCTGAAAATGTACTCACCTTCAGGCCATCCAAGATGTAGATGAGTTTCTTTCTTTATCAGAACAGATTTGGAGAATTTAGCCTTACATCACCAGTGGATCCTCTGCAGTGAATGGGTGCCGTCAGAATGAGGGTCCAAACAGCTGATAAAAACATCACAATAATCCTCAAGAAATCGAGTCCACCAGTTAGTGTCTTGTAAAGTGAAAAGTTGCATGTTTGTAAGAAACAAATCCATCATTAACCAATTTTATTATGTAAACTGTCACTGTTAAATTGAACACGTCATAATATTGCTTTCTCCGATGAAAAAGTCATCTGGTCTGAATCAGGAGAGAAATATGCACAGATCAAGCACTGTTTACAAGCCAAAATGGCTCTAAACGAATGTGTTGTTGAATTCTTATGTAAGAGGACAACAGGAGATGGACTTCTTCACTGGAGGAAATGTTATTATGAATTATGGACTCATATTTTGAAGTTTTGGATTTGTTTCTTACAAACGTGCAGCTTTTTCATTTCAGAAGACATTCATTGATGGACTGGAGTGCTGTGGATCACTGTGATGTTTTTATCAGCTGTTTGGACTCTCATTCCGACGGCACCCATTCACTGCAATGGATCGAGTGATGTAATGCAACATTTCTCCAAATATGTTCCCAAAAAGAAACAAACTTCTTGAATAGCCAGAGAAAATATTAGTATTTTTGGGTGAACTGTTCCTTTAAGAGATTGTCGAGTATAAGTGTCTCTGTTCAGGGTGGCGCAGGCGTACGTCAACCAGCGCAAGCTTGACAACGAGGTGAAGACGCTGCAGGTCCAGGCCAGTCAGTTCGCCAAGCAGACGGCTCAGTGGATCAACATGGTGGAGAACTTCAACCAGGCCTTAAAAGTACACAAGCTGTTTTTAAATACCGATTAATGCTGGATTGAAACGATGGCAAATTTAGAGTTGCATTCGGTGGACTGTGCAGATTTAATGGCAGATTATTCCCTTACAGGAAATCGGAGATGTGGAGAACTGGGCGCGGAGTATTGAGATGGACATGCGGACCGTCACGACAGCTCTGGAATATGTGCACAAAGGCCCGGTTCAGCCCACGTCTTCATGAGCACATGGACAGAAACGCTGAGGCTTTTCCTCCAGATGCTGGTCAAACTCGGACACTCGTGTCTGGTTTATCACAGTAAAGCATTGCCGGAACAGCTGTTTATTTCTAATTTGTTTCATTTGTATTTTTTGTTTTACATAATATTAATATGCTTGCATAATAAAAAAAATATCTGTTGTGCTAAAACTGCTGCTTTTTATATCACATTTTACCCCCAAAAGTTCCCTTGTACAGATCCGCTGCCCTGCTTCGGACTTTATACAAACTTTTGTTTTGACCAGCGTTTAATGTGTTTTCCATTCAGCCTCCGTAATGAACGTACAGTGCCAGAATTACACATTTTCCCTGCCCCTTTTAAGCTTTTATAGACGTAACAGCGAGCTAAAATAGATTTGATACGTTTTTGTGGGATTTCACGGTTTGTTAATTTTTACTTAACCCATGTTAAGCCGTGCACACACTGTGACGCTGCATAATCCAAGGTCTTTCAGCCTCAGGATTAACATAAGGAGAAAGAGTAAAGCGTTAAACTAAGACAACGAAAAGAAAGAACAGAATGTGGCTGCTTTAAGTCCAGATTTTACATAGTTGCCCCATGGGACTGCATAAGATTTTTAGCTTGATAGTTCTTAATTTAGGTCATTTTTATCACATTAAGCATATACAATTTTGAACTCATATGGTATATATATATATACACACATATACAGACGCATCAGAGTTATCAAACTAAAACCATAAATTAAACCCAGTTTAACAAATTTAAAAATAACTTATTTGAAATAAAAACTTTTTTTTCAGCTAGTTTACAGATTTTTATTTAGTTCAACTTGATGTATCACAATAAAATTGATATAAAATTTTTATAAAAATTTACATGAAACTATATATATATATATATATATATATATAGATAGATAGATAGATAAATAAATAAAATCACAAAAATCCATATTAAGAAAATGTTAACTAAAGTTTAAATTGATAAAAATACTGATAAAAACTTCTAGATCCATATGATAATTAATTTGTATAAATTTCAATGAAAATAAATTATATATTGTGTAATACTATATTACTATATTTAATTGTATATTCTAATTTATTTTATTATTATTTCACACGTACTAATATTCCATAGTCTTCCCATATGACCATTTGAACAAAAATAGAAATGGTTTAAAACTGCCGTAGACAAAAGTGTCACATTAATGTCTCATCACTGGACGGACGCTCCTGTCATTGCTTAAAGTTTCCTATCAACCTCCCAAAAACTAATTCAATCAACCTAAAAATAAAGTGAATTGGCATGATTCTCCTTAAAAGTTCCTCCCAACCCAGCTATTTGTGGAGGACGCTTACACAAGCACACAAAAATGCCCAAACGTCAATACAGTGAGATTAGAGATTAGAAATCGCGGCCCTCTCTGAGAGGATCAGCTTTAGGGATAAATCTGAGACACAGACCCACTTCAGATCACTCACCAAACGCGCTCAGGACCTCCAGCTCCAGAGCCAAGAAGGGAAAAAAGTAAGTCTAATAACTGACTACTTTAACTGATAGCAGAATTTTGTATTATTTCAAGGTGGATTAACATTTATTTAAATGTGTATGCTTAAGAATATTAAAAAGAGTATTAGTTGGTTTTATATTCTCTTAAAATTATGTTTTACTTGCGGACATTTAAAATTGATTAATTTTGAATTATTAATCAGGTTAATTTGAGTAATAATTTGATGTTTTTTTGTTACAAATAAGGCAATTTCTTTAATGTATGTTGATAAGGGTTTTCAGTGTAGTAATTTATTTTTATATTTGTTATTTTTCTTATTTTTTGGACGTTATTTTTTTTAAGTTAATCGTAAAATATTGTGTGTACAACTTTTATGCATTTATTACCGGAAAGCATAATAATTTTTTGATAAAAGCATGTTTGCATGTTTATTTGATAATTAATTATCATACATTCCTCAAAGCATAATGTGCGTATAGGAGCTTAAATGGTTGGTTTTGTCCAATTCGTTATGTGGTAACACAGAGATGAATCTTCAACCTTTCTCTTTGCTAATAAGTCCCTGTAGCTAATAGGTTTTGAGCTTTGAGAAGCTTATAGTGTTTCTGTGGTGCTGGACTTTCAATTTTATTGCGTTGTTGAAATCTTTACGCCCTTTGTTTTTTAAGAGCCTTAGTTTTTAGCCAAGATTTCTCATGTGCTCTGAAAAACGACAGCGTTACGCATGTTAGCCCCCTGTGAATACATAATCTAAAACCAAAGAGAAGCTGTGAACATGGATCAATAAAGTCCAATAAGCCCGTAAAAACCATATTAAGTCATTTTATTCGAATATTTAAAAAAGTTTTATATAAATTCACAATAGCTTTTTAAACTGGAGTTAGACTATGTTGCCCCATGTGGTGATTTAAGGAATTGCACTGTGACGCTTCATAATTACACCTGCATTGTTGTTTTTTTCATTCTTTTATTTATTGGCATTCTACCAAAAAGCAATTGTTTACAAAACATCTTTGCAGAATCACTCAGGAGGCAGAAGCGATGTACGAGTACTTGAGGTAAGAAAGCGTCTGACTGAAATACTATCAAAACAAGCTAATAAACCAACAAAACTCATAAATATGTCCATTTTGTATGCATTTTGTGCTTACAGTAATAACTGTACCTGCACATACGCCTTGGGTGCGTTCTTGCTGCTGTGGGTTCTGGTGTGGTTCTACCGGGACAACCTGGAGATCACCAAGGTCTCGGAGAAACACGTTTTTGTAACAGGTTGCGACTCTGGGTTCGGACACCTACTGTGCAAACGCCTGGACAAACGTGGTTTCCGTGTCCTAGCCGGGTGTCTCACGGAAAAGGGTGCAGATGATCTGAAGAGGGCGACGGGACCTTTCCTGAAGACCTGCATTTTGGACGTGACCAGCACAGATAGCATTCAGCAGGCTTTGGAATGGACCAAAAAAGAAGTTGGAGATAAAGGTATAGTGTTTCAGGTGGGACTTTAAAATAAGTTTTAGATACAAGGAGTGACATCTTTGCTTCCGATTTCCCAGGACTATGGGGTCTTGTGAACAACGCCGGGCGCTCGCTTCCCATGGGTCCATCCGAATGGATGAAAATCCAAGACTTCGAAAGCACGCTCAAAGTCAACATGACTGGTGTTATCGAGATGACCATGAACTTCTTTCCTCTTGTCAAAAAGGCCCGTGGACGAGTGGTGAACGTGGCCTCAGTGTTGGGAAGAGTAGCCGCTAACGGCGGAGGGTATTGCATCTCAAAGTTTGCAGTGGAGAGCTTCTCTGATTGTCTCAGGTGCCACATGTCAATGAATACAGTGTTTTTATGGGGCTTTAAAATCATTTTGACCTTTGAAACCATAGCTTTAGTCTTTAAAGAAAACCTTTGGATTTTGCATTCAATTTCAGGAGGGACATCCAGAATTTTGGGGTCAATGTGTGCATCATCGAACCTGGTTTCTTCAAGACCCAGGTGACCAGTCTGGAGCCCATCGAAAGGGAACTCCATCGCCTCTGGAACCAACTGACCCCTGAAGTGAAGGAGAGTTATGGAGACAAATACTTGGATAAATGTATGGTTTTTTTATGCCAACAACTACTTTTCTCCATTTCTCCAAACATATAGTCTCAACTAGCCTATAAACGTTGCATTATGCAATGGGAGAACCATTTTTGGTTCCCTAAAGAACCTTTCAGTTGAAGAATTCTTAAAAGAACCATAGAGTGAAGATCATTTAAGAGTCTAAAGATATTCTTTCTACTGCAAGAACCTTTTGCCCACTGAAAAGTTTCAATGGTTCTTCTCAAAATCATCAATGCTAATAAAATACATTTATTTATAAGAGTATAGTCCATTTTGACACTCTTTGTCTCTCCAGATATCAAGATCCAGAGGCTGATAATGAACACCATTTGCGACTCCGACCTCAGTAAAGTGACCAACTGCATGGAACACGCCCTGCTGGCCGTCCACCCGAGAACACGCTACAGCGCAGGCTGGGATGCCAAGCTCTTGTGGATTCCCTTGTCTTATATGCCCGCTTGCATTGTAGATATCGCCCTGAAGCTGGTGTTGCCAAAGCCAGCAAAAAGTGTCTAGATTTGGACGTGAGTGTAGGACCGATTCCCTTAAATCTTAACCTTTCATGTTCCTCTTATGATACACTGGATGACGCTTTATTTTGGGGTCTTACAAAGTAACTAGAGTTTACAAACACTATGTGTCTGTAAATTTAATACTGTAGTATTTATGATGCAAAGTTATCTGGTTACTAGACACTATTAGTAATTTTGTATATTTATGAACTATTATGCAACGTAATTAAAATGTGCCTTTCTAAGTGCATCACCAGCTTGTGCCCATTGGTCATCTAATGTAGATGTGTTGCTTGAGTAACCTTTGGTGTTATATATGTATGTTACTGCTAATTAAATTCATATAACTGTATAAACATCATTCAATATTCAATAAATGTCATAAGAGTATTGTCTATGCACTGAGAACCATGCATCAATCTCATAACTTGCATAAAACCATCTTTTATTGTTGTTTTTCAATACTGTACTCTGAAGGTCATGGTCTTCCAGCTTTTGGTGAGTTGAGACAGTTTAGCTACAATTAGCTTGTTCAGGTGTGTTTGGTTATGGTTATAGCTAAACTCCACAGGAAAGTGGATCTCCTGGGCCAGATTTGAGGATCCCTGGTCTAAATGGACTATACTATTATAAATAAATGTACGTTATTAGCATTGATGGTTCTATGAAGAACCATTTACATCAAATGAAACCTTTGAGTATGCAAAAGGTTCTTATAGTAGAAAGATTTTCTTTAGATTAGACTCTTAAATGATCTTCACACTATGGTTCTTTTAAGAATTCTTCAACTCAAAGGTTCTTTGGGGAACCAAAAATGGTTCTGCCATTGCATAATGATATCTAGAAGTGTGAGTCTAGAGTTATTCATTAACAGTTTGTACCGTGATGAAATATTTATTAAACCAATTCTGACATATTAAAGACATCTAGAAAACGTACTAGACTTATAACGAGCAAATGCAGACCATGATGTAAACACTGATAGCACATGTACAATCTCGGATACGTCTATTAAACTTCTGCATTTGCATCTGCAAGACGTATTTGTATTTTATTTTTTACTCATCTGTAATAGCCTACGTCCATTTCCTATATCGGATTTCAAATAGACATTTAGAAAATGACTTTAAGATGTTTATTATTATTTATATGTAAAACTAACATCTTAAAGACGTCTAATAGATGTTTGTAGCCTACAGCAGATGCTTTCCAGATGAAGAGATCTTTAACAGACACTTGCAGCTTCACTTTTTTACCTCAAACGATCGCTAGAATGAATCAATAGTCGAGGACATACATTTAAGCTTATAAACGTCTCAAAACGTGCCGTCTTAACATCATGCCATGAATTGGCTCCCCCCTCGATGTTTTATCAGTGAAAGTTATCCAGTAATCTGACAGTGAACTTTCCGGCGACGTCAGTGTTGATGAATTCCACGCGCACCTGTTCACGCGCCTCAAAACAAACCGGCCGCGCGCAACTCTGGAGACCGTTACTTGCAACAAGGAATAGTTTGAATATCCCCTTTTAACGCTTTAAACTTCGGATTTTGTCATACGAGATACTGGAAAATGATCTCTTTCAGGACCCTGCGACTGACTAATGTCGGAATCATTGGTTTACTGGCGAAAGACATCGCAAAAAGCGGCTCAGTGTTTCACAATGTGGCGAGGAGGACGTTCAGTTTATCTTCACGGTTTCACTCGAGCCAAGAATTTATCGCCGATCAACCTACATCAAAACAGTGAGTCACTTCTACAATAAATGGATAGAGCGATAAATAATAGATGGAGGAGTTCAAGTGATTTATACAGTAAGGCTAGAGTATAATAATTCCCTTTATTAACCTGTTAACTGCCACCCGGCCCCTCGGTGGGCCGCCTCCGTTTACTTCACTATACTACAGTTAAATTCTAATCTAATCATAACAAACTATATATCGTTGGAAAGGTCTAAGACTCCTAAATAGATATCTTACCAATATTTTTTGTTAAAAATGATGTAGGAAAAGTAATAGATTAATTAATGGCAAGAGTGCACCTCAAAAACTACATCATAACAGGAGTTCTGAACCTCTGTCAAAAAAAAGTTCTTCTTCGTTTAGAAATCATCAGAAATTATATATCACTTGAAAACTTAAAATCTCAAATTTCATCCTTTGAAACACATTTTAAATTCAAACATTCCGTTACCATTAAATGGTACATCAAAATCATGTTACAAAATGTTTTCAGGCATGAATTATACAAATTTAGGTTTGGATCATGCACTTTCAAGTCTATGTTCAAAAATATGATTGACAGTTAACAGGTTAATGAGAAATTTGATTGAACTTTGGCCTATAAATTAATTTGTCGGCTGGAAGATTCACAAAATAATATTATAATGTTGCTGTCAAATCATAGGCTTACTGATGTGGGATATCAGTCCTCTATGACAAAGTATTGGTATAACTGTCTTATTTAATGTGTATTGTTTTGGTTTTTATTGTGTGTTTCTTGCTAATGGACCTAAAGTCATAAATGAAATAGTATATAAAAATAGTAATGCACAATAAAATTAACTAACTGAAATACAATATGTTTGGTGCAAGCAGCCTGTGTGTAATTGTATTTTATTAAAGCAGACACGTGACCAGTCTGTTTTGTGGACTAGAGGACATGCTTTTCTACACCATAACTGAAGGAGCAGAGAAAGTTCCCGTGTCTCATTTCATCGCTGTGAGTTTATTAATTGACACACACATACAAAATCATATCCAATAAAGATTGAACTAAATTTTAAAATCTTTGCACTAGCAGTTTTCCAAGTCTATATATATATATATGTGTGTATATGGGCAACAGTTGGGAGCAGCTACATTTACTCAGTTGCATGTTATAGGCTCAGTAACTATTAACCCCCCATACATGTTTCTTCTGAAATCTGGTCATGAGAAGTCTGGGCCAAAACACACACAAACATTTACCTAGACTTTGTGGAACTGGTTTGTGTCAACGTTTATGTAATCATTTATAGGTAAAGTCAATAATCAGTATAGTATAATTAATTTTTTTACTTTTTATTAGATAAAATCTTAAACAGTTTGTATATTTATAGTCTTGTTTAGTTTACATTTATATACATTAGTTTTTAAATAATGCTTGCACAACAAATGCATTGCACAACGGCATTACACAAAGTAAACTGAACGGCTGTGAAAAGACAGAACATTATTCTCCCCATCTTACAGGCAGTGAAAAGCACTGGCCTACTGACCTCTGACCCCAGATTACGGGACTGCATGGAAAAGATTCGCGAAGCTGTCCGGGAGTCAGCCGGTGAAGTCATGATGGACCTTGAGCTGTTCCGAAAGTGAGTATCCAGGAGATGTAGATTTGCAAAATTCCTGCATATGAGAAATATTTTGTTGTTTAGTAATTGCGATAATCAAAACAGGTGTGTGGGTGGCAACATAGTCCTGCTGAGTCTCGCTTTCAGACGGAAGTTTATCATTCCAGAATTTGAAGCATTTGTGGGCATTATCAATCATATTTATGAAACATCAAAACTCCAGCAAGATGGACAGGTAGAAACTGTATTTTAAATCCATTTTCATTACTCATTTGTGGAGTTGGACTCACTTAGAATCTTTTTTTTAGGTTGCAAAATACATTCCCCATCTGACCAAGTTTAGTCCTGATCTTTGGGGCGTCTCTCTCTGCACAGTGGATGGACAAAGGTAAATAGATCAATCCGACCCCAACTTTTCTAAAATATGCAGTGGTGGTTTTTAAATCACATCTTGGAATTCAGACACTCAGTTGGAGACACAAAGATGCCGTTCTGCTTGCAGTCATGCGTGAAGCCGCTGGAATACGCCATCGCAGTACACGAACACGGCACAGAGCGCGTGCACCACTACGTGGGGAAGGAGCCAAGTGGATTCAAATTTAACAAACTCTCCCTGGCTGAAGAAGGTGGGTGGGAAAATATAGTAGATTATCATTATGGGTAGAATATCTTATGTTTTTGCTAAATAGAACTTTTCTGTACTGAGAATAATCTCATTAGAAAAAAAAAAAATCTAAATAAATGTATTATTCTATAATCATTTTTAAAAAGTAATAATAGTTGTATTTAATTTAAACAATTCGCTTTTCTGTTCTTAGATAAACCTCACAATCCTATGGTCAACGCTGGAGCAATCGTCATCAGTTCTCTTATCAAGGTCAACAAATTTTTATATAAATGGGAAATTCTATATGAATATTTTCTGGTGAACTTGAATTTGGTGTCAAATTGGTTTGCGTTAATATTTACTTGTTTTCTGGTAATCAACTCTGCTGGACTCCCAAACAAACAGTGATATACGCCCATGTATTGACATGCAGACCGGGCCAAGAATTCATTTGATCTAACAAACCTTTGACCCAGAATGCAGCTCTGTGTGGACAGACCCAGTGCATCTGTTACACAAGTAGCATACTGACCTTGTGAAGCTATGAGCAGGAGTATTTATAACCTGGAATTAATCCAGCCTATTAAAAATGACCTTTACATTAGGTGTATATGACTTGTGTTTACGAGGTTCCCAGAGTTCTCCAGTACAAGCTAGAATACACAAAATTATTTGGTTGGTAAATTCTCCTGTTGTTGTTCTCTACAGCCAGGTGCCAACAAGGCCGAGAAGTTTGACTATGTAAGTAATAACCTGTTGGATGTTGCCATTAAAAAAATTTTAATCAAAAATGTAGTGCATACAGCATATTGCCGTTATCCCAAAATGGACCAAATGTGATTCCAAAATCTTGACTGTTAGCTAATGACTGTTTGGATCTCTTTCACAGGTGATGGAGTTTGTGAAGAAAATGACGGGCAGGGAGTATGTGGGCTTCAGCAACGCAACGTATGTCTTTCATTGCTCAACTTACACTTGTTTTTCGCCCAGTGCTATTATTATTGACTTATTTTCATTTCAACAGGTTTCAGTCTGAGAAGGAAACGGGAGACCGAAACTACGCAATAGGATACTACCTAAAAGAGAAGAAGGTTTGTTCTTTAGCATCTTTAGCAAACTAGCAAGATATTGTCGGTTGTCTGCAAATGCAACCATGATGTCCTCCTTTACAGTGTTTTCCTGAGGGGGCAGATATGATGGATGCACTGGACTTTTATTTCCAGGTAGGCCCAGTTGAAATTTTTTCCCATTGTTAAATCGAACGCTAAATTGAACGCTCCATCAGAATTTCCTTTCCGTCCCTCATAGTTGTGCGCCATAGAAGTCACATGCGAATCTGGCAGCATAATGGCCGCTACACTGGCTAACGGAGGCATCTGTCCAATCACAGGAGAGAGAGTTCTGAGCACAGAAGCCGTACGAAACACGCTGAGTCTCATGCACTCCTGCGGGATGTACGACTTCTCTGGAGAGTTCGCTTTCCACGTGAGAACAAATATTGTCTCTACAAACTGTGTGTCTTTATATGTCGTCAGAGTTTGAATTCTAATGCTTTGAATCTAGTGAACTTACATTTAAAATAATTTTTATTTAAAAAGTGCTTATTTAAGATAAGGTATTAAAATCCTTACTAATTGAAACAAATTTAATTGTGCAGTCTGTTGAGGTAATACATATATGTTGTATACTGGAGAGCTTCAAAAACCTTTAATCGGTATAATATTAAGGACTTTTCTGCTAGCTTCTTGTAGTACATTGTAGTTCATTTTGTCATACTTAAACTTATCGTAGTGATAAATAGGGATGGGCGTATCGATCCGAAGTATCAATGTATTGATACTGATGCAAGTATCGAAAGTATCGATACTCAAACAAAACATATTGATACTAAGGTGTGTTTTATTTACCAATGATTTTATTTAACAAAAAAAATAATGCATTGAATTCGATGAATAAGCTATGTTAGCAAATAATTGTGTAGAACGATTTTCCTGCTCACGCAAATGTTGCAAGACAGAATCAATCCATGCCAGAGAGCGTTCACTCACTTCTGACAGCGCATTCAAACAAAGCTGCGTTTCCCAAAAGTATCATAAGAAAGCATTAAAGCTTTTGGGAATGGCAGTCCTGAACAATGCTTATCAGAGAAAAGAAAAAAACATACATATTCGAGTCATTTCAAATTAAACAAATTGATATTGTAGCCTACATAGTTTGTGCAATTACATTTATTGAAATTGACCATTTAAAGATAATATTGATCATGTTTTATTCTGTAATGTTAATGTAAATAGTACACTGTAAGAGAAAAGTTTTCATTTTATTCATGCAACAGTCTGTCACTGGCAGTCCCTTATGAAAATGAACCATGGTTTTACTAAAGTGACCATAGTTCAACTGTAGTATTTGTAGATTCGAATTATCTGTAAACAAAAAACATATCTGAACCATGTGTAAACAAAAATATACCCTCTTAAGTTACAATTAAGGCGTATTAAATGTTAAATGCATTTTAAATAAAGTTTACTAGTAATCATTACCCATTTTACTCATAGTAATTTAATAATTTAATAAATTTCATTTTAAAAGTTTAGTTCAGAAGTGTCGTATCGGTATCGGTTTCGACGATACTGCCTTGAAAAATATCGGTGTCATATTGGAAACAAAATAATTGGTATCGTCCCGAGTAAATCATAGGTATTTCTCAATACATGGCAGGTTGGATTACCTTCTAAATCCGGTGTGTCTGGTGCAGTTCTTCTGGTGGTGCCAAATGTGATGGGTGTCATGTGTTGGTCGCCCCCTGTGGACAAAGTTGGGAACAGTGTCCGTGGAATCCACTTCTGTCAGGTGTTTCAGGCATTGTCCTGTTAGTTTATCACTCTCTTTTTAATTCCACATTATACATTTAGTTTAAATAACTAATTTTGTAACCCTTCCATAATTAGGAACTGGTGTCTTTGTTCAACTTTCACAATTATGACAATCTGAGGCACTTTGTGAAGAAGCAGGACCCTCGCAGACAGTCTGATGATGACAGGGTAAATCTTACATTTGAAAAACAGCTTTCACTTCAACTAAACTCCAAAACTTGTGAAAATACCCTACATTAAGCTATTTTTTAGTCCCAGCAATGAACTCACCAAATGATTATTATTTGGTCTTGTAGAATAAGTACGTGATGAATCTGATGTTTGCAGCACACAGTGGAGATGTGTCAGCTCTGAGAAGGTAATTTTATACAGTTTATGTCTTTATTACTCCACATTTTTGAGTGCTACCGAAATATAAATTGCTTACTTCTTTCTCCAGGTTTGCCCTTTCATCCATGGATATGGATCTGAAGGACTATGACTCTCGTACACCTCTTCATGTAGCTGCTGCAGAGGGTAAAATCGTTTTCTGTAAACATAAAATAATATTTTAGTCCCAAACATGATTGGTTTAATCATAAATGTATTTTGCCATCTGTTCTTTCTCTGTTTTAGGTCACATGGATGTTGTGCTATTTCTGATGCAGTCCTGTAAGGTCAACCCTTTTGTGAAAGACCGGTACAGAGCCCTGTTTCTTTATACGATTACATTCAACTTCATCCATTTGGTTCTAACTAACCTCATAACTCTTATTCAGGTGGGGAAATATTCCTCGGGATGATGCCATGCAGTTCGGCCACAAGGACATGGTGAAAATCTTGGAAGAATATGAGCAGAAATGCATTCAGACATCTCAGACTGACGCAGAAGTCCCTAGTCATCAATCCAAAAGTTCGTCTCTGGAGGGACGAGTGTGATCTGCTGTGAATGTAACCAACTTTAGGAATATACAGCAGATCATGTCTTCAGATATTAAAAGAATAAGGGCACATTTACAGAAATATCTCTTTACAAAGATAAAAGGCTCCTTTTTTTGTTTTGATTTGTAAATATGAGATTTTTGTACATAATTTCTGTAAAAAAATGTTTTAGCTTTGAAGCTATATTTATACAGTATAATGAGAGTATAAAGTATTAGTGAATAATAAACCAAACCAAACATGCCAACAGATTCTTATTCTTATATCAAAATAGTGTTTTCAATTAAATGTCAAGTATACTCAATTCACTATTATGATGCCTTTTATATGTAAAATATAAATCTATAACCCAACAACTATTAGCAGTATTATGATGCCATACGTCGCTGAGCATCATTTTAGTACATGAGTACTTGCATCAGTGAATGAAACTTGCACTATAGCACATTCACACCCTTCTGTCCATGTGATATCAGGGGTTCAGCCTTCAATTAAGAAGCTATGAGAATACTTTTGGGGGCAAAAAAAAACAAAAATAGCTTCTTTAACAATTTCTTCTGTTCTGTGTAAGTCCCTACTCATCTATTGCCCTCTAAACAACATACCCTCTAACACAGTTAAATATAAGTATATGAGAGAGCTATAACCACAGTGCTGGAGATGGTCTTCAGCCTCGCAAGCACCTGAAACTTCTCACGAATCTTTGTCTGCCCACAATGCCAACGCTGACGTTCTTGTGCTTAGGAACAAAATACATCACACGTTTATTTTAACACACTTTGGTCTTTGGCCTGTATATTAATCACTCAAGAATTTTACAACATTGGGAAAAATATGCTTAAAAGCTTTAGTAATATATGGAGGCTATTGGTAGGGTGAATACTGGTAAAGTGGGACACTTTCTGATAATTTATATTCTGCATACTTTTTTATTATGATCCAAATGTCTTAGCCGCTCATGTGATACTATTCTAAATAGCTTAGGATCTCTACTATACTATAGACAATAAAAAAGAAAGAAAAATTAAACACAGGATGGATGACTCTTACCCAAACACACAATGACCCCAAACCACATTTTTCAAGGCACTACTGTCAAACTGGGACAGTGTCAAAATCGCATTAAAAAAAAACCCTGAGAAGATTAATATGAATCTGATTTTTAAAAATTCTGATTCACCATTACATCTTATAAATAAATATGTAACAATTACAAATGATCCATGAGTTGTTTTATTTTTATAACCTTAACATCATTTACCCCAGAATGCTATGTCATTTTACTTACCATCACAGTTCACTGCAAGGTTGTTAAATATGATGTGCCACACCCGGAAGTGATGTCGTAGCCACATTTTTTTTTTTTTTATCAGGTACTTGCTACCGATGAGCTCAGTGTTTAATTTTAGTTAAAAAAAAAAACATATCCATGCAAAGATATTAAATATTAAGCTTAACTGTCCCACTTTACCAGTATTCACCCTACTTGAATTAGGTTTAAACAACCAAGATGCTAAAAACCAATGTGTTCTGGACTCTAAAAAAAAAATTAAGAGTCTGACTGATACTTACTCATAACAATACAATGAGCAGTGAGCTGTCATTGGCTGAATCTTTACCGGATACTCTGTTGTGTGTGTTGGTGTGAACTGAAACTTCAGTGACACAAGTTGCAGTTTCAAGATGCACATGCACAAGTGCTGTTTAATCTTGCTCTTCATTTGTGTGGAAGGTAAGATGTGTATTGCGACTTTACTTATTACATTCATGTGTTTTTGTAAATGCTTGGTGATATATATATATATATATATATATATATATATATATATATAGATATACAAAATTTCAAGTTTTCAAAAGTCACTGAGTATCAATGTTTGTAACAAGCTCAAATGATCCAATAATTTGCCTGTTTGACTGATATTTGCCAAAACATTATTGTATAAGGGTTAACTTTAAATTACTGAAGAAAACTCATCTAATCATTATAGAGACATTCATGAGCTAATAACCAATGGTAAAAACCACATCCTGTCATTTCTCTATATGCTAAATGTTTAAAAAAATAAATATACTAGATACATTTTGAAGGATTTTTAAGATCTCTCGGTTCTGCCAAAGATGTTGTTCTGAATGTGTTTCAGGTGTGTTTGGTGCTGCTCCAGATGTAATGAAGTCGGTGACTGAGGGAGATTCTGTCACTCTAAACACTGATGTTACTGAACTACAGAGAGATGATCAGATACTGTGGATGTTTGGACCTAAAGAGACTCGTATAGCTGAAATCTATAAGCTTGTGATTGATATGTTTAACAGTCATGAGATATTTGGAGACAGACTGAAGCTGGACAATCAGACTGGATCTCTGACCATCAGAAACACCAGAAGCACAGACTCTGGGCTTTATAAACGACAGATCCGCAGCAACAGAGGGAACTCAGACAAGATATTTAATGTTACTGTCTATGGTGAGTCCGATATGACTTAAAATATACATGTAAACTTAAATCTGCTTAACCTGTAGTAAGGACTGTGAAGAGATGGACCAGTGAAACGGAGCAGGATTTACAACCTTGTTTTGACTTCACTGATTGGAGTGTTTTTGAAGCAGCTACCACCGATCTGGACGAACTCACAGAGACCGTAACATCCTATATTAGTTTCTGTGAGGATATATGCATTCCAACCAGGACTTATTTAACATTCAACAATGATAAGCCATGGTTTACAGTAAAACTCAGACATCTTCGTCAGGCCAAAGAGGATGCCTACAGAAATGGGGACAGGGTCTTGTACAATCGGGCCAGGAACACACTGAACAAAGAGATTAGAGCGGCTAAAAAGACCTACGCTAAAAAGTTGGAAGACCAGTTTACTTCCAACCACTCAACTTCAGTTTGGAGTGGACTGAGAGCCATCACTAACTACAAGACACCATCCCCTTGCACTGAGGCTAATCAACGACTTGCTAACGACCTGAATGAGTTTTATTGCAGATTTGAAACCCCCAACACCCATTCTGACCATCTCCCTACACAACCATTAACACATCCTGCAATCCCACCCTTCACACCTCCTGCTCTTCAAATCTGTGAAGATGATGTGCGCCAGGTCTTCAAGAAGAAAAGCACCAGGCCCAGATGGTGTTACACCAGCCTGTCTGAAAATCTGTGCTGACCAGCTGGCCCCCATCTTTTCACAGATCTTCAACAGATCCCTGGAGTTGTGTGAAGTGCCTTCCTGCTTCAAACGCTCCACCATCATCCCCATCCCAAAGAAACCCAAGATAGCAGAACTTTATGACTACAGACCTGTGGCTCTACCGTCTGTCGTCATGAAGTCGTTTGAAAAACTGGTTCTGTTTTATCTGAAGGACATCACTGAACCCTTACTGGACCCCCTCCAGTTTGCTTACTGAGCTAACAGGTCCGTGGATGATGCAATCAACATGGGATTGCACTTTATCCTGCAACATCTGAAAAAAACAGGGACTTATGTGAGGATCCTATTTGTGGACTTTCGTTCGGCTTTCAACACCATCATCCCAACAACCCTCCAGACCAAACTGACGCAGCTCTCTGTTCCTAGCTCCATCTGTCAGTGGATCACCAGTTTTCTGACAGATAGGCAACAGTTAGTGAGACTGGGGAAATTCATGTCAAACAGCTGCTCCACCAACACTGGTGCCCCTCAGGGATGTGTTCTCTACCCTCTGCTCTTCTCCCTGTACACCAACGACTGCACCTCTAAAGACCCCTCTGTCAAGCTCCTGAAGTTTGCAGACGACACTACAGTCATCGGCCTCATTCAGGACGGTGATGAGTCTGCTTACAGACAAGAGGTTGAGCAGCTGGCTGTCTGGTGCAGTCTTAACAACCTGGAGCTGAACACGCTAAAACAGTGGAGATGATCGTGGACTTTAGGAGAAACCCCCCTGCACTCCCCTCGCTCACCATCATGAACAGCACTGTGACTGCAGTGGAGTCATCAGGTTCCTGGGAACCACCATCTCTCAGGACCTGAAGTGGGACAATCACATTGACTCCATTGTTAAAAAGGCCCAGCAAAGGTTGTATTTCCTTCGCCAGCTGAGGAAGTTTAACTTGCCACAGGAGCTGCTGAAACAGTTCTACTCAGCCGTCATTGAGTCTGTACTGTGTACCTCAATAACTGTCTGGTTTGGTTCAGCAACAAAATCAGACATCAGAAGACTACAGAGAACTGTTCGGACTGCCGAAAGGATTATTGGTGCTCCTCTGCCCACCCTTCAAGAACTGTACACATCCAGAGTGAGGAAAAGGGCTCATAAAATCACTCTGGATCCCTCACATCCAAGTCACCCCATCTTTGAACTTTTGCCATCTGGCCAGCGCTTCAGAGCCACAAATACCAGAACAGCAAGGCACAGGAACAGTTTCTTCCCCCAGGCAATCTACCTCATGAACAGTTAAATGTTCCCCACTTATGATTATGCAAATAAATGTGCAATATTATTATATTTATTTGTTACCCCTCTATCTTAGTACATCCCTGCATATTATTCAATCCATTCCGTTATCATTTATAGCACAATTGTTTATACACTTATTTATTTGCCTTTTTTTTGTTGTCTGTGTGTTGTTGTCTCTGTGTACTGGAAGCTTATGTCACTAAAACAAATTCCTTGTAAGTGCAAGCATACTTGGCATAAAGGTCTTTCTGATCCTGATTCTAATCTGATTCTGATTATAATCCTATCCTGTTTTACCTTTTGTATGAGTTTTCCCATGTCAAGGCAATATACTTATATTTATTTACATGTTTTCCAGCTCATCTTCCTGTTCCTGTCATCAGCAGAGACTCTTCACAATGCTCTTCATCCTCCTCATCCTCAGAGCAGAATTGTTCATTGGTGTGTTCAGTGGTGAATGTGGGTCATGTGACTCTCTCCTGGTACAAAGGAAACAGTTTATTGTCCAGCATCAGCGTGTCTGATCTCAGCATCAGTCTCTCTCTACCTCTGGAGGTGGAATATCAGGATAAAAACAGCTACAGCTGTGTGCTCAACAATCCCATCAGCAACCAGACTCAACATCTGGACATCACTCAGCTCTGTAAATGTCCAGGTAGCCTACTTCAGTGATCTTTCTTTTAATGGAACAATTCACCCAAAACTAAAATTATGTAATTTATAATAATTTCTAAACTTGTTTAAAACCGTTTGTTGGTTCACTGATGTTAATGAATTCATATTGAATTTGTCAAAGTTGACACAACACTGAAATGTTAACGTGATTACTCCGTGATGACCATAGATGATGAATCACTTAATAGTCACAAATGCAGCCGATGATAACACCATGGTATCACTTTCCTGGTCGAGTTTTTAATTGAAATAAATAAATAAATACAAATATATATATATATATATATATATATATATATATATATATATATATATATATATATATATATATATATATACACACACACACTCCAAACAACTAATTATAATTAAGAAGCTAGTGCCCTCTATTGGTAAAAATGTTAAAATTCACAGTCAGAAAAATAAGTTAAGTTTATTTAAATAGTACATTTCATTCATAATGGTAATTCTAAGTGCTTTACATATCAGTAAAAAAAAAAAGAAAGAGTGCGAGTATTTACAAGGTTTGAGAACCAGGTCTGTTTCTCAAAGGTGCTTTTTTTAGAACACTGCATTTTAGAATTTTCAAAAATGAGCATAGTCTGATAAGTCTTTTCTTTCCCCAGACTTTCCCAGCAGTTCTTCGAGTGTGACGCCATCGTTGATTTATGCTGTGGTGGGCGTGGCCTCTGTCGCTCTGCTTGTTTTTTTACGTCAGATCTAGAATGGGCGTGAACAAGAAAAAGCCAGCATCACAACCTCACTCACGCCATTCTCTTCTGCAGACACAAGGAGGCAGTAACTCAAAATTGTTCAATCGAATTCACATCCACTTTGTAATGTAAAATAGAGCAAACGTGCTTCTAATACAGTGGTTCTCAATTTTTTTAACTACTCATTTAAAACTGTGTTTCACCATTTTAAAGAGGCAGTGTGTCATAACCAAATAAATTAAGGTGATTCTAAAAATCATAATTTACTCACCCTCCGGTCTAATTAACACACTGAATTTTATTTACAAATTGTATTAATTTACAAACACATTGAAAGTCACTAACCTAAAGCATGAACAAACACCTTCATAAACAGTGTTGTAATTGTAGTTAAATTTCAAACTCTTTATTTTTGGAAATAACCGACTTCTCAGTTTCTGGAACATTGGGATTTCTATACAAATACTAATGACAATGAAAAGGGGAAAACAAAAAGAGGGGAAAAAATCAAGGTTTAACACAAACAAACAATACAGATCAGGGTTAAATTTCATCAGATGCAGCACAAAGCCTGTGGGAGTAAAGCGGTATAGTGTAGGATGAGACATGTAATGACTTGCAGTGCTATGATACAGGGCAGAATGGTAGAATTACTGGAATGACAGCATGAGTTGGGGCAGAGACCTGTGGCTTCACATAAAAACGCTCGCAAGCACCTGAAACTTCTCACGAATCTTTATCTGCCCACAATGCCAACGCTGACGTTCTTGTGCTTAGCAACAAAATACATAGCATGTTTATTTTAAGACACTTTGGTGTGTCTTTCACAACCTAGGGATAATTTAAAATATATTAATCACTCAAGAATTTTACAACTTGAGGAAAAATATGCTTAAAAGCTTTAGTAACCTATGGAGGCTATTGGTACTTGAATTATGTTTGAACAACCAAGATGCTAAAAACGAATGTGTTCTGGACTCTAAAAAGAAATGAAGGCTCTGACTGATACTTACTCATAACAATACAATGAGCAGTGAGCGGTGATTGGCTGAATATTTACCAGATACACTTGTTTGTGAACTGAAACTTCAGTAACACCAGTTGCAGTTTGAAGATGCACACGCACAAGTGCTGTTTAATCTTGCTCTTCATTTGTGTGGAAGGTAAGATGTGTATTGCTACTTATTACATTCATGTGTTTTTGTAAATGCTTGGTGATATATATATTAAATTTCAGAGGTTTTCAAGAGTCACTGAGCATCAGTGTCTGTAACAAGCTCAAATGATCCAATAATGTGCCTGTTTGACTGATATGTGCCAAAACATTATTGTATAAGGGTTAACTTTAAATTACTGAAGAAAACTCATCTAATCATTATAGAGACATTCATGAGCTAATAACCAATGGTAAAAACCACATCCTGTCATTTCTCTATATGCTAAATGTTTTAAAAATAAATATATTAGATACATTTTGAAGGATTTTTAAGATCTCTCGGTTCTGCCAAAGATGTTGTTCTGAATGTGTTTCAGGTGTGTTTGGTGCTGCTCCAGATGTAATGAAGTCGGTGACTGAGGGAGATTCTGTCACTCTAAACACTGATGTTACTGAACTACAGAGAGATGATCAGATACTGTGGATGTTTGGACCTAAAGAGACTCGTATAGCTGAAATCTATAAGCTTGTGATTGATATGTTTAACAGTCATGAGATATTTGGAGACAGACTGAAGCTGGACAATCAGACTGGATCTCTGACCATCAGAAACACCAGAAGCACAGACTCTGGGCTTTATAAACGACAGATCCGCAGCAACAGAGGGAACTCAGACAAGATATTCAGTGTTACTGTCTATGGTGAGTCCGATATGACTTAAAATATACATGTAAACTTAAATCTGCTTAACCTGTAGTAAGGACTGTGAAGAGATGGACCAGTGAAACGGAGCAGGATTTACAACCTTGTTTTGACCTCACTGATTGGAGTGTTTTTGAAGGTGCTACCACCGATCTGGACGAACTCACAGAGACCGTAACATCCTATATTAGTTTCTGTGAGGATATATGCATTCCAACCAGGACTTATTTAACATTCAACAATGATAAGCCATGGTTTACAGTAAAACTCAGACATCTTCGTCAGGCCAAAGAGGATGCCTACAGAAATGGGGACAGGGTCTTGTACAATCGGGCCAGGAACACACTGAACAAAGAGATTAGAGCGGCTAAAAAGACCTACGCTAAAAAGTTGGAAGACCAGTTTACTTCCAACCACTCAACTTCAGTTTGGAGTGGACTGAGAGCCATCACTAACTACAAGACACCATCCCCTTGCACTGAGGCTAATCAACGACTTGCTAACGACCTGAATGAGTTTTATTGCAGATTTGAAACCCCCAACACCCATTCTGACCATCTCCCTACACAACCATTAACACATCCTGCAATCCCACCCTTCACACCTCCTGCTCTTCAAATCTGTGAAGATGATGTGCGCCAGGTCTTCAAGAAGAAAAGCACCAGGCCCAGATGGTGTTACACCAGCCTGTCTGAAAATCTGTGCTGACCAGCTGGCCCCCATCTTTTCACAGATCTTCAACAGATCCCTGGAGTTGTGTGAAGTGCCTTCCTGCTTCAAACGCTCCACCATCATCCCCATCCCAAAGAAACCCAAGATAGCAGAACTTTATGACTACAGACCTGTGGCTCTACCGTCTGTCGTCATGAAGTCGTTTGAAAAACTGGTTCTGTTTTATCTGAAGGACATCACTGAACCCTTACTGGACCCCCTCCAGTTTGCTTACTGAGCTAACAGGTCCGTGGATGATGCAATCAACATGGGATTGCACTTTATCCTGCAACATCTGAAAAAAACAGGGACTTATGTGAGGATCCTATTTGTGGACTTTCGTTCGGCTTTCAACACCATCATCCCAACAACCCTCCAGACCAAACTGACGCAGCTCTCTGTTCCTAGCTCCATCTGTCAGTGGATCACCAGTTTTCTGACAGATAGGCAACAGTTAGTGAGACTGGGGAAATTCATGTCAAACAGCTGCTCCACCAACACTGGTGCCCCTCAGGGATGTGTTCTCTACCCTCTGCTCTTCTCCCTGTACACCAACGACTGCACCTCTAAAGACCCCTCTGTCAAGCTCCTGAAGTTTGCAGACGACACTACAGTCATCGGCCTCATTCAGGACGGTGATGAGTCTGCTTACAGACAAGAGGTTGAGCAGCTGGCTGTCTGGTGCAGTCTTAACAACCTGGAGCTGAACACGCTAAAACAGTGGAGATGATCGTGGACTTTAGGAGAAACCCCCCTGCACTCCCCTCGCTCACCATCATGAACAGCACTGTGACTGCAGTGGAGTCATCAGGTTCCTGGGAACCACCATCTCTCAGGACCTGAAGTGGGACAATCACATTGACTCCATTGTTAAAAAGGCCCAGCAAAGGTTGTATTTCCTTCGCCAGCTGAGGAAGTTTAACTTGCCACAGGAGCTGCTGAAACAGTTCTACTCAGCCGTCATTGAGTCTGTACTGTGTACCTCAATAACTGTCTGGTTTGGTTCAGCAACAAAATCAGACATCAGAAGACTACAGAGAACTGTTCGGACTGCCGAAAGGATTATTGGTGCTCCTCTGCCCACCCTTCAAGAACTGTACACATCCAGAGTGAGGAAAAGGGCTCATAAAATCACTCTGGATCCCTCACATCCAAGTCACCCCATCTTTGAACTTTTGCCATCTGGCCAGCGCTTCAGAGCCACAAATACCAGAACAGCAAGGCACAGGAACAGTTTCTTCCCCCAGGCAATCTACCTCATGAACAGTTAAATGTTCCCCACTTATGATTATGCAAATAAATGTGCAATATTATTATATTTATTTGTTACCCCTCTATCTTAGTACATCCCTGCATATTATTCAATCCATTCCGTTATCATTTATAGCACAATTGTTTATACACTTATTTATTTGCCTTTTTTTTGTTGTCTGTGTGTTGTTGTCTCTGTGTACTGGAAGCTTATGTCACTAAAACAAATTCCTTGTAAGTGCAAGCATACTTGGCATAAAGGTCTTTCTGATCCTGATTCTAATCTGATTCTGATTATAATCCTATCCTGTTTTACCTTTTGTATGAGTTTTCCCATGTCAAGGCAATATACTTATATTTATTTACATGTTTTCCAGCTCATCTTCCTGTTCCTGTCATCAGCAGAGACTCTTCACAATGCTCTTCATCCTCCTCATCCTCAGAGCAGAATTGTTCATTGGTGTGTTCAGTGGTGAATGTGGGTCATGTGACTCTCTCCTGGTACAAAGGAAACAGTTTATTGTCCAGCATCAGCGTGTCTGATCTCAGCATCAGTCTCTCTCTACCTCTGGAGGTGGAATATCAGGATAAAAACAGCTACAGCTGTGTGCTCAACAATCCCATCAGCAACCAGACTCAACATCTGGACATCACTCAGCTCTGTAAATGTCCAGGTAGCCTACTTCAGTGATCTTTCTTTTAATGGAACAATTCACCCAAAACTAAAATTATGTAATTTATAATAATTTCTAAACTTGTTTAAAACCGTTTGTTGGTTCACTGATGTTAATGAATTCATATTGAATTTGTCAAAGTTGACACAACACTGAAATGTTAACGTGATTACTCCGTGATGACCATAGATGATGAATCACTTAATAGTCACAAATGCAGCCGATGATAACACCATGGTATCACTTTCCTGGTCGAGTTTTTAATTGAAATAAATAAATAAATACAAATATATATATATATATATATATATATATATATATATATATATATATATATATATATATATATATATATATATATATATATATATATATACACACACACACACTCCAAACAACTAATTATAATTAAGAAGCTAGTGCCCTCTATTGGTAAAAATGTTAAAATTCACAGTCAGAAAAATAAGTTAAGTTTATTTAAATAGTACATTTCATTCATAATGGTAATTCTAAGTGCTTTACATATCAGTAAAAAAAAAAAGAAAGAGTGCGAGTATTTACAAGGTTTGAGAACCAGGTCTGTTTCTCAAAGGTGCTTTTTTTAGAACACTGCATTTTAGAATTTTCAAAAATGAGCATAGTCTGATAAGTCTTTTCTTTCCCCAGACTTTCCCAGCAGTTCTTCGAGTGTGACGCCATCGTTGATTTATGCTGTGGTGGGCGTGGCCTCTGTCGCTCTGCTTGTTTTTTTACGTCAGATCTAGAATGGGCGTGAACAAGAAAAAGCCAGCATCACAACCTCACTCACGCCATTCTCTTCTGCAGACACAAGGAGGCAGTAACTCAAAATTGTTCAATCGAATTCACATCCACTTTGTAATGTAAAATAGAGCAAACGTGCTTCTAATACAGTGGTTCTCAATTTTTTTAACTACTCATTTAAAACTGTGTTTCACCATTTTAAAGAGGCAGTGTGTCATAACCAAATAAATTAAGGTGATTCTAAAAATCATAATTTACTCACCCTCCGGTCTAATTAACACACTGAATTTTATTTACAAATTGTATTAATTTACAAACACATTGAAAGTCACTAACCTAAAGCATGAACAAACACCTTCATAAACAGTGTTGTAATTGTAGTTAAATTTCAAACTCTTTATTTTTGGAAATAACCGACTTCTCAGTTTCTGGAACATTGGGATTTCTATACAAATACTAATGACAATGAAAAGGGGAAAACAAAAAGAGGGGAAAAAATCAAGGTTTAACACAAACAAACAATACAGATCAGGGTTAAATTTCATCAGATGCAGCACAAAGCCTGTGGGAGTAAAGCGGTATAGTGTAGGATGAGACATGTAATGACTTGCAGTGCTATGATACAGGGCAGAATGGTAGAATTACTGGAATGACAGCATGAGTTGGGGCAGAGACCTGTGGCTTCACATAAAAACGCTCGCAAGCACCTGAAACTTCTCACGAATCTTTATCTGCCCACAATGCCAACGCTGACGTTCTTGTGCTTAGCAACAAAATACATAGCATGTTTATTTTAAGACACTTTGGTGTGTCTTTCACAACCTAGGGATAATTTAAAATATATTAATCACTCAAGAATTTTACAACTTGAGGAAAAATATGCTTAAAAGCTTTAGTAACCTATGGAGGCTATTGGTACTTGAATTATGTTTGAACAACCAAGATGCTAAAAACGAATGTGTTCTGGACTCTAAAAAGAAATGAAGGCTCTGACTGATACTTACTCATAACAATACAATGAGCAGTGAGCGGTGATTGGCTGAATATTTACCAGATACACTTGTTTGTGAACTGAAACTTCAGTAACACCAGTTGCAGTTTGAAGATGCACACGCACAAGTGCTGTTTAATCTTGCTCTTCATTTGTGTGGAAGGTAAGATGTGTATTGCTACTTATTACATTCATGTGTTTTTGTAAATGCTTGGTGATATATATATTAAATTTCAGAGGTTTTCAAGAGTCACTGAGCATCAGTGTCTGTAACAAGCTCAAATGATCCAATAATGTGCCTGTTTGACTGATATGTGCCAAAACATTATTGTATAAGGGTTAACTTTAAATTACTGAAGAAAACTCATCTAATCATTATAGAGACATTCATGAGCTAATAACCAATGGTAAAAACCACATCCTGTCATTTCTCTATATGCTAAATGTTTTAAAAATAAATATATTAGATACATTTTGAAGGATTTTTAAGATCTCTCGGTTCTGCCAAAGATGTTGTTCTGAATGTGTTTCAGGTGTGTTTGGTGCTGCTCCAGATGTAATGAAGTCGGTGACTGAGGGAGATTCTGTCACTCTAAACACTGATGTTACTGAACTACAGAGAGATGATCAGATACTGTGGATGTTTGGACCTAAAGAGACTCGTATAGCTGAAATCTATAAGCTTGTGATTGATATGTTTAACAGTCATGAGATATTTGGAGACAGACTGAAGCTGGACAATCAGACTGGATCTCTGACCATCAGAAACACCAGAAGCACAGACTCTGGGCTTTATAAACGACAGATCCGCAGCAACAGAGGGAACTCAGACAAGATATTCAGTGTTACTGTCTATGGTGAGTCCGATATGACTTAAAATATACATGTAAACTTAAATCTGCTTAACCTGTAGTAAGGACTGTGAAGAGATGGACCAGTGAAACGGAGCAGGATTTACAACCTTGTTTTGACCTCACTGATTGGAGTGTTTTTGAAGGTGCTACCACCGATCTGGACGAACTCACAGAGACCGTAACATCCTATATTAGTTTCTGTGAGGATATATGCATTCCAACCAGGACTTATTTAACATTCAACAATGATAAGCCATGGTTTACAGTAAAACTCAGACATCTTCGTCAGGCCAAAGAGGATGCCTACAGAAATGGGGACAGGGTCTTGTACAATCGGGCCAGGAACACACTGAACAAAGAGATCAGAGCGGCTAAAAAGACCTACGCTAAAAAGTTGGAAGACCAGTTTACTTCCAACCACTCAACTTCAGTTTGGAGTGGACTGAGAGCCATCACTAACTACAAGACACCATCCCCTTGCACTGAGGCTAATCAACGACTTGCTAACGACCTGAATGAGTTTTATTGCAGATTTGAAACCCCCAACACCCATTCTGACCATCTCCCTACACAACCATTAACACATCCTGCAATCCCCCTCTCCACACCTCCTGCTCTTCAAATCTGTGGAGATGATGTGCGCCAGGTCTTCAAGAAGAACAAAAGAAGAAAAGCACCAGGCCCAGATGGTGTTACACCAGCCTGTCTGAAAATCTGTGCTGACCAGCTGGCCCCCATCTTTTCACAGATCTTCAACAGATCCCTGGAGTTGTGTGAAGTGCCTTCCTGCTTCAAACGCTCCACCATCATCCCCATCCCAAAGAAACCCAAGATAGCAGAACTTTATGACTACAGACCTGTGGCTCTACCGTCTGTCGTTATGAAGTCGTTTGAAAAACTGGTTCTGGCTTATCTGAAGGACATCACTGGACCCTTACTGGACCCAGTGTTGTGGGTAACGCGTTACAAAGTAACGCGTTAGAGTACTCTAATTACTTTTTTCCTGAAATTTGTAACTTAACGCATTAGTTTCGTGCGTAAGTAATCAGTAACTTCGTTATTTTTTTAAAAAAGTAATCCGTTATTTTAAGGAAAGGAAAATCCCGACTGCAGCCGGCTTTTTGTCAGACAGTAGTCCTAGGTCTACTGTGCCACCTGCCGATGTACAGTATCAGCGGAGCCGAAGCTCTGTGATCGTAAAGTCAATGGCTGTGATGCGTCTGTGCCCTGCGCCTGACCCTGTGTGTGTGGGTTTTTTTTTCGAACTCCCGGCAAGATGGTAGAGAGGACAGCGTTTGGTTTATGGAAGTACGCACATTATTTTCAATTTGTCAACGAAAAAGAAAAGAACATAACGGTAAAATGCACACTCTGCTTCTGTCGACCGCCAAAAATTCTACCTCAAATTTAACGCTACGTTTTAATCACTACTTTGAAGAGTAAATGTAAGAGGACTGTGTTAAAGCGAATTTAGGCTTGTGACTGTGAGTGATACTTTAATAATAATTAGTTCGGCTTTTAAGCGATTTGTCATTTGCCTGTGTGGCAGTGAAGGATTTAATTCGGTTTGTTATCATTTTTGTTTGACAGGCAGCTGTTAATTTCTGTTAGATCGTTGGCTGGCTGGTTGTTCATCATTTCTAAATGGATTTAAATCTGCAAGCCTGTTTAAGGTTGTGTTTACAAGTAAGCATACTTGTACTTTGATAACTGCATTATTTAAAGTTAAAGAAAAATCAGGAGTTATCTTGTGGTGCTCATAATATACAGTAGCCTAGGCTAACCGGGCTGGGTAACGTTAGGTGCGAATTTTGATTAATAATATGTTCTGTGATAATAAATAAATAAAACGCCATGTGGAATAGCCGATTGCTGACTGTCTTTCCTGTTATTGTTATCCTGCAGTGTTAATTTATTCGGATGACGGACGTTATTCATTGTCGGTAGTCACGACTTCTAGGTGCATTTAAAGGGGCCGGGGGCTGTGTCTGTCGTGTGTGAGCCGCTGCAAACGGCTTTTAATTTTTGGTAACGCATGAGTACTCTAACGCGTTACTTTTATGAATAGGTAACGCTGTATCATAACTGATTACTTTTAATTGATGGTAACGTTGTAACCTAACTAACTACTTTCCAAAGTAACTATACCCAACACTGACTGGACCCCCTGTAATTTGCTTACCGAGCTAACAGATCGGTGGATGATGCAATCAACATGGGATTGCACTTCATCCTGCAACATCTGGACAAAACAGGGACTTATTTGAGGATCCTGTTTGTGGACTTCATCCCAACAACCCTCCAGATTAAACTGACCCAGCTCTCTGTTCCTAGCTCTATCTGTCAGTGGATCACCAGCTTTCTGACAGATAGGCAACAGCTAGTGAGACTGGGGAAATTCATGTCAAACAGCCGTTCCACCAACACTGGTGCCCCTCAGGGATGTGTTCTCTCCCCTCTGCTCTTCTCCCTGTACACCAACGACTGCACCTCTAAAGACCCCTCTGTCAAGCTCCTGAAGTTTGCAGATGACACTACAGTCATCGGCCTCATCCAGGACAGTGATGAGTCTGCTTACAGACAAGAGGTTGAGCAGCTGGCTGTCTGGTGCAGTCTTAACAACCTGGAGCTGAACACGCTCAAAACAGTGGAGATGATTGTGGACTTCAGGAGAAACCCCCCTGCACTCCCCCCACTCACCATCATGAACAGCCCTGTGACTGCAGTGGAGTCATCAGGTTCCTGGGAACCACCATCTCTCAGGACCTGAAGTGGGACAATCACATTGACGTTGTGAAAAAGGCCCAGCAAAGGTTGTATTTCCTTCACCAGCTGAGGAAGTTTAACCTGCCACAGGAGCTGCTGAAACAGTTCTACTCAGCCGTCATTGAGTCTGTACTGTGTACCTCAATAACTGTCTGGTTTGGTTCAGCAACAAAATCAGACATCAGAAGACTACAGAGAACTGTTCAGACTGCCGAAAGGATTATTGGTGCTCCCCTGCCCACCCTTCAAGCACTGTATACATCCAGAGTGAGGAAAAGGTTCAGAAAATCACTCTGGATCCCTCACATCCAAGTCTCCCCATCTTTGAACTTTTGCCATCTGGCCAGCGCCTCAGAGCCGCAAACACCAGAACAGCAAGGCACAGGAACAGTTTCTTCCCCCAGGCAATCTACCTCATGAACAGTTAAATGTTCCCCACTTATGCTTATGCAAATAAATGTGCAATATCCTTATATTTATTTGTTACCCCTCCATCCTACATCCCTGCATCTTATTCAATCTTATTCCATTATCATTTATAGCACAATTGTTTATACAATTATTTATTTGCCAAATGTTTTTATTTATTTTTGTCTGTGTGTGGTTGTCTCTGAGTACTGGAATCCTATGTCACTAAAACAAATTCCTTGTATGTGCAATTATACTTGGCATAAAGGTCTTTCTGATCCTGATTCTGATTATAAACCTATCCTATTTTCCCTTTTGTATGAGTTTTCCCATGTCAAGGCAATATACTTATATTTATTTACATGTTTTCCAGCTCATCTTCCTGTTCCTGTAATCAGCAGTAATTCTTCACAATGTTCTTCATCTTCATCATCCTCATCCTCAGAGCAGAATTGTTCATTGGTGTGTTCAGTGGTGAATGTGGGTCATGTGACTCTCTCCTGGTACAAAGGAAACAGTTTATTGTCCAGCATGAGTGTGTCTGATCTCAGCATCAGTCTCTCTCTACCTCTGGAGGTGGAATATCAGGATAAAAACAGCTACAGCTGTGTGCTCAACAATCCCATCAGCAACCAGACTCAACATCTCGACATCACTCAGCTCTGTAAATGTCCAGGTAGCCTACTTCAGTGATCTTTCTTTTAATGGAACAATTCACCCAAAAATAAAATTATGTAATTTATACTAATTTCTAAACTTGTTTAAAACCGTTTGTTGGTTCTCTGATGTTAAGGAATTAATATGTTTGTTAATGAATTTTTCAAAGTTGACACAACACTGAAATGATAACGTGATGACTCACTTAATAGTCACAAATGAAGCCAATGAAAACACCATGGTGTCACTTTCCTGGTCGAGTTTTTCATTGAAATAAATAAATACAAATATGTATGTGTGTGTATATATATATATATATATATATATATATATATATATATATATATATATATATATATATATATATATATATATATATATATATATATGTAACTGCAAACAACTAATTATAATTAAGAAGCTAGTGCCCTCTATTGGTAAAAATGTGAAAATTCACAGTCAGAAAAATAAGTTGTTTATTTAAATAGTACATTTCATCAGTAAACATTATATCAGTAAAAAAAATCATGATGATATATAAAATACAGTGCAATCAGTTCTCAGTCTAGTAAAAAGAGTGCGAGTGTTTAAAAGGTTTGAGAACAAGGTCTGTTTCTCAAAGGGGCTTTTTTAGAACACTGCATTTTAGAATTTTCATTCAAACATTTAATAAGCAAAAGATTTTTAGAAACGAGCATTTGATTCCTCATATGGGCTAGTCTAATATTAGTCTTTTCTTTCCCCAGACATCCCGAGCCGTTCTTCGAGTGTGACGCCATCGTTGATTTATGCTGTGGTGGGCGTGGCCTCTGTTGCTCCGTTTTTTTTACGTCAGATCTAGAATGGATGTGAACAAGAAAAAGCCAGCATCACAGAGAAGGGTATATACAAAGTAACGTGACCGCAAACTAAACCAACAGGATACTAGAACTGCGTTCCTGAAACTGCAGCCATCGCTATATTGGCCAGTACGGTAGGTGGCGCTGTCAGGAAAAACTAGGGTCCTAGAACTGCGGCCCAGATCTGCGGTCCTGAATCTGCAGCCTCCGGTTGTGCAGGAACATTCTATTGGCATCACAACCTCACTCACGCCATTCTCTTCTGCAGACACGAGGAGGCAGTAACTCATAATTGTTCAATCGAATTCACATCCACTTCGTAATGTAAATAGAGCAAACGTGCTTCTAATACAGTGGTTCTCAATTTTTTTAACTACTCATTTAAAACTGTGTGATTCACCATTTTAAAGAGGCAGTGTGTCATATCCAAATAAATTAATTTACTGGAGTAGTTTTATTTTGAGTAACTTTTACTTTTACTTCACTACATTCCAAAGCATAAGATCGTACTTTTAACTTCACTACATTTCATAAAACATGTTACTCCCTATAATATATCAAGTGCTCCGACACGCAGAAGCGGTGTCTGATTCATCATGAACGAACTGAGTCTTTTCAAAATAAACTTTAATCGGATCGCGAATCGCACCAAACGATTCGTTTACGAATTAGAATGATCCGATTGCAGCTGTTCTGGAGCCGACCGCTCACTGATTCAAATGAACCGTTAAGTGCGAGTCTACATAAGTAAGAAGCGGGAGATCTTGTGAGCGCGCGTGCGTCTGATGTTGCTAAAAGTAAGTTATTAATGTCGAAATTTAGGATTAATTATTGTAACTGAAAATCATATTTAGGTCAAAATTGTCCGTTGTTTGGGAACTAAATCCGCTGTAAAGAGTGATCTGTTTAAGCCCACTGAAATGCTGACATGCAGACACATATCAGCGTCTCTGTGTTTTAGGTTAAAAAATAAAATAAAATAACCTTAAACTAACACAGATTAAATAAAATAACTCATGCATGTCCAAATTCCCCGCTACCGTAATATTAACCGTTTTATTAAAATGCTACCATGACATCTGTTTTTATATTGTGTATTAACAGTAACGTTATACATATGTATATTGTTTGGATTAACTAGACGAGTAACGTTAGACGTTAAATAAGTAAATATTGTAGCTGATGCTAAATGTCTAGCTAACAAGCTTGCTGGTGCTAACTTGAGGTAATTTTTATAAATAATGTCCAAATATTTTTATTCAACCACCTATATATATGTATATAGATTACATGATGTTCAGAACATGGTAACTAGTAATTATCAAAGAGGGGAAGAGATGCACCCCGTTTGGCCAGGGGTGTTTTTACACCACAGACAAGGTTTGAGAAGGAAAAAATCATTATGAAAATATAATTATATTTTCCTTAAAATGTTCTTCCTAACTTCAGGCCTTATTATCATGTCATATATAACTGTGATGTTCTGTAAAACCACAAACTTTAAAACACTTTCACAGATCACAGATTCCAAAATAATATTTGGTAGCACAACTATTAATAGTTCTAATAATAATCATCATATTTTCATGATTTCTAAAGATCATGTGACACTGAAGACTGGAGGAATGATGCTGAAAATACAGCTGCACATCACAGAAATAGATTATATTTTAAAGGATATTAAAATAGAAACCATTATTTTATTTTATTTTGATAATTTAGAATTATTTCTGAAATACGACCTTTTTTTGTTTCAAACAGTTCAATGAACAATAATAAATGAAGTACCTGGAGCTGACAATGAAGTAAATGTATAATAATTAGCAAAGATGATTAATTTAGTGCTGTAAACGCGCGTGTGAGGGGCGGAGACGCGCCGCAGAGCGTCAGACGCGCGTGAGGACCAAACACAGCAGAACGGTAGGAAACTTCACTCCTCTTATTATTTCTCTTTTACTAGCGATTTATTTTTAGACACGTGATCTGAGTCTTTCATAGATTTGTAGAGTTATTAGAGTATAGAGTTATTAGAGAAATTGAGAAAAAATTTTTTTTTACATTCTTTGGTCGAAGTTTTCAGATCGGCAATTCGGAGCCTGTTCGCGACTCTGTTGATTCAGATCGGCACTTCGGAGCCTGTTCGCGACTCCGTTGATTCAGATCGGCACTTCGGAGCCTGTTCGCGACTCGGTTGATTCAGATCGGCACTTCGGAGCCTGTTCGCGACTCGGTTGATTCAGATCGGGACTTCGGAGTCTGTTCGCGACTCGGTTGATTCACATCGCCACTTCGGATCATGTTCGCGACTCGGTTGATTCAGATCGGCACTTCGGAGCCTGTTCGCGACTCGGTTGATTCAGATCGGCACTTCGGAGCCTGTTCGCGACTCGGTTGATTCAGATCGGCACTTCGGAGCCTGTTCGCGACTCGGTTGATTCAGATCGGGACTTCGGAGTCTGTTCGCGACTCGGTTGATTCAGATCGGCACTTCGGAGCCTGGTCGCGACTCGGTTGATTCAGATCGGGACATCGGAGCATGTTTGAGATTTTTTAAAATTCAGATCTGGACATCGAAGCAGGAAGTGTTTGTCAAACAGTTAATTGGTGATAAATTAATATTTGGACTTGAGGCTTTTTTTTGCTTGTCGATTCAGCATGTACATGGACCCACACACAAAGGTGGACACACTCTAGACTTAATCCTCAGTAGAGCTCTAAACTTTTCATCCATTGTTATTAAGGACGTTATTCATAACCGTACTGAAAATAAGTAAATATTGTTAGCTGATGCTAACTGTCTAGCTAACAAGCTTGCTGGTGCTAACTTGAGGTCATTTGTATAAATAATGTCCAAATATTTTTATTCAACCACCTATATATATATATATATATATATATATATATATATTACATCTGGGGAGAAAAGAAAGGATGTGATGTTCAGAACATGGTAACTACAGTAATTATCAAAGAGGGGAAGAGATGCACCCCGTTTGGCCAGTGGTGTTTTTACACCCCAGACAAGGTTTGAGAAGGAAAAAAATCATTATGAAAATATAATTATATTTTCCTTAAAATCTTCAGGCCTTATTATCATGTCATATATAACTGTGATGTTCAGTAAAACAACAAACTTTAAAATACTTTGTTCTTACTGGTGAAAATCAGATGGTCATCTCTGTTTTCTCTCAGGTACATCACAGTGTAAGCTTCACAGTGAACATTACTCTCATCAGTGTAATCCATATCAACAACAAAAATATATCTTGACTCCATATAGTGGTTATTTTGGAAAAAATCCCAGGTATTTTGAGCAGTAGGGTTATAAAAAAAAAAAAAAAAATGTGCTAATATAAAATTAAATTAGCCTATATAAAATTGCAAACATCTATCTTTCAGTACTTTTTTTACTTAAGTACATTAAAAATTTAGTACTTTTGTACTTTCACTTGAGTAAAATTGAAAAAGGAGTACTTTTACTTTTACTGGAGTAATATTTTATTATACGTATCTGTACTTTTACTCAAGTACTTGATTTGTGTACTTCGTCCGCCACTGGACTTGCAATGCTATGATACAGGACAGAATGGTAGAATTACTGGAATGACAGCATGAGTTGGGCAGAGACCTGTGGCTTCACATAAAAACCCTGAGGAGTGAGGCCATGAATGACTACCAGACAAGCTGAAAGAAAATAAACAAAGCATGCACGTTTCTACATTTTAATGCATCACATATGAAACTGCTTTTGTACAAAAATAAAGTAATTTCAGAGTAATTACAACTACATCATCAAAATAGTCCATGTGATATCAGTGGTTCAGCCTTCATTTAATGAAGCTATGAGAATACTTTTGGGGGCAAAGAAAACAAAAATAGCTTCTTTAACAATTTCTTCTCTTCTGTGTAAGTCCCTTCTCACCTATTGCCCTCTAAACAACATACCGTCTAACACTGTTAGCATGCAGTAGAAAGTGGTCTTGTGGAAAGAGAGTATATGAGAGAGCTATAACCACAGTGCTGGAGATGGTCTTCAGCCTCGCAAGCACCTGAAACTTCTCACGAATCTTTGTCTGCCCACAATGCCAACGCGGACGTTCTTGTGCTTAGCAACAAAATACATAGCATGTTTATTTTAACACACTTTGGTGTGTCAAATATGAGATAGCCTGTTTATTTCACAACCTAGGGATAATTTATAATATATTAATCACTCAAGAATTTTACAACATGAGGAAAAATAAGCTTAAAAGCTTTAGTAACATATGGAGGCTATTGGTACTTGAATTATGTTTAAACAACCAAGATGCTAAAAACGAATGTGTTCTGGACTCTAAAAAGAAATGAAGGCTCTGACTGATACTTACTCATAACAATACAATGAGCAGTGAGCGGTGATTGGCTGAATATTTACCGGATACTCTTGTTTGTGAACTGAAACTTCAGTAACACAAGTTGCACTTTGAAGATGCACACGCACAAGTGCTGTTTAATCTTGCTCTTCATTTGTGTGGAAGGTAAGATGTGTATTGCTACTTATTACATTCATGCGTTTTTGTAAATGCTTGGTGATATATATATTAAATTTCAGAGGTTTTCAAGAGTCACTGAGCATCAGTGTCTGTAACAAGCTCAAATGATCCAATAATGTGCCTGTTTGACTGATATGTGCCAAAACATTATTGTATAAGGGTTAACTTTAAATTATTGAAGAAAACTCATCTAATCATTATAGAAACATTCATGAGCTAATAACCAACGGTAAAAACCACATCCTGTCATTTCTCTATATGCTAAATGTTTTAAAAAATAAATATACTAGATACATTTTGAAGGATTTTTAAGATCTCTCGGTTCTGCCAAAGATGTTGTTCTGAATGTGTTTCAGGTGTGTTTGGTGCTGCTCCAGATGTAATGAAGTCGGTGACTGAGGGAGATTCTGTCACTCTAAACACTGATGTTACTGAACTACAGAGAGATGATCAGATACTGTGGATGTTTGGACCTAAAGAGACTCGTATAGCTGAAATCTATAAGCTTGTGATTGATATGTTTAACAGTCATGAGATATTTGGAGACAGACTGAAGCTGGACAATCAGACTGGATCTCTGACCATCAGAAACACCAGAAGCACAGACTCTGGGCTTTATAAACGACAGATCCGCAGCAACAGAGGGAACTCAGACAAGATATTTAATGTTACTGTCTATGGTGAGTCCGATATGACTTAAAATATACATGTATGAATGGATGTGAAGCTTATGAATGTTACAAATAAAATGTATTTCTCATTTACTTGTATTTCATGCCAACAAACTAACCCAATGTCCTTTCTTGATTAATTCATCTTTCTCAAAACTAATATGTTATGCAGACTTTATGTGCTTTGTTGGATCTTCTTGTCCAGTGTTGTGTAGCTCAATTCTGTGTCTGTGGTATTAATATTATTATTAACATATCCTAATTTCCCTTTTTTATGAGTTTTCCCATGCCATGGCAATATACTTATATTTATTTACATGTTTTCCAGCTCATCTTCCTGTTCCTGTCATCAACACTGCAAACTGTGCATCATCTGAAAGATCCTCAGTGCCCAGATGTTCATTGGTGTGTTCAGTGGTGAATGTGGGTCATGTGACTCTCTCCTGGTACAAAGGAAACAGTTTATTGTCCAGCATCAGTGTGTCTGATCTCAGCATCAGTCTCTCTCTACCTCTGGAGGTGGAATATCAGGATAAAAACAGCTACAGCTGTGTGCTCAACAATCCCATCAGCAACCAGACTCAACATCTGGACATCACTCAGCTCTGTAAATGTCCAGGTAGCCTACTTCAGTGATCTTTCTTTTAATGGAACAATTCACCCAAAACTAAAATTTTGTAATTTATACTAATTTCTAAACTTGTTTAAAACCGTTTGTTGGTTCACTGATGTTAATGAATGAATGTATTTATTAAAGAATTTAGCAACATCGACACCGAAACGTTACCATGATGATATATGTAATTATCAATGAAGATTCGGGAGGAGCGCGTCAGATACTTAGCCTAATCATCACAGGTGGACCACAATCAAGTAATCAATCCCACAGTATAAATATCGCTGCCTTACCTCTATCCATTGACGGTTTATCAGCATGCTGGTTCGCTTCGTCAGTCACCTTATCACAGACCCAATTTTCATACCAACGAAGAGTGCTACACAGGGGATTTATAAGACCTGCTGCTTTTGCCGACCCGAGATCATTTCTACCCAGCCAAACACGGCCGTTGAGCAGCATTAAGCGTCATCGCGACAGCTGCTATCCTCGCCAAGCCACACATCGTGGCCAATAGACCGTGCAACTCCGAGCTTGCCTTGCTCGATACACGATCGTGCCGCCCGAGACCGAGCTCTCGTCGAGCGCTGGATTGCAGCAGAAAGAATCCAACCACGGCTCAGTCTTTCACCACGGCGTTCCGGCCGAGTGGCAGTTTGAGGCCGCTTCCTCTAGCGGCGTGCAGACTAATACATTTCCAGGCGAAGACGCTAAAAAAAAAAAAAAAAAAACAGGTTCTTCTTTTTTCTTCATTGGATTTTTACGGCAGTTTGCATTCAAAGTGTTGCATCTAAAAGCAGTTTTGCGGCTAAAGTTTTGTTAAACTACGTCTTGACGTAGTTCCGTCTTCTTCTAGTAGCGTTTTATGGCGGTTTTGGCAAACCAACGTAAAGGTGCATTACCGCCACCCGCTGATCCGGGGTGTGGATCCCGCATAGATTTGGACTACATATACACTGTTCCGTCGGATGATGATGCCACTTTTTAACCACGAAGCCAAAGGCATTAGGTTAGATTATTGTAATGCCTCGTTCTCAGGCCTTCCAGCTAAATCGTTGAGCAAGCTTCAGTATTCTGCCGCACGCTTGTACTTCTCCTCGCGAACACATTACACCTGTTCTTTCACAATTACACGGGCTTCCCGTAAACGTGAGAATTGATTTTAAAATTCTTATCTTAACATACTAGGCACTTCATGGGACTGCACCTGAGTATCTTTGTGAACTCATCAGTCCTGATATTCCATCACGCTCTCTTCGTTCTACTAACTCTCTTTCACTTCACCAGCCATAATGTGAGCTAAAGACCATGGGGGAAAGAGTCTTTTCATGTAAAGCCCCTAAGCTATGGAATGTACTTCTTCTGCACGTCAGATATGCACCTATGTTGGGCGATTTTAAAAAGTTGATTAAGTCACATTTATTCAAGACTACCTGTCTTTAATGAATTTTTGTATTGCTTTTGGCGTTTGTTCCTACAAATAAAATAATAATAATAATAATCATTATTATTGTTACATTCGCCTTACCGCGCACGTTTAAACCTCGCCGAAATGATACAGACATAAGTTAAAAAAAAAAAAAAAAAAAAAAACTCTGGGTAAAGTCTCTGGATAAAAGCGCCCGCTAAATGCTTAATTTAAAATTTTAATTTCCATGCAAGTCTTCTGGTAGGACCAAATAATTTAGGGACCTATTTTACCATTCACTGGCGTGATCACCCAAAATTAATCTAAAACGCATCTGCCCTCGTGTTTTGATGCAGGATAGCAAGTGTGAGTAAAATTACCATCGCCTTTTAAGGACCGTAATACGAAAAAAACGGAAAGTAAATCTCTTTAGAAACCACTTGGAAGCGAATAGCACATAACTGCTGTTAACCCATTTGCTGCAAGCATCGCCAACGGCCCCACTCTATGTTTCATTTTCACAGCACGTTAAACATCACTGTCTTACTTGATCTGGATAAACCGCTCATCAATCGAAGTCCAAAGACTTTGGCTTTTATATTTGACCAATATTTCGATAAAACATAATTCCAGTGATTAATTTTCCATCACGTCAGGAAAACTATTCCTATTCCTGAACGGTAAACGTCAAAGTGTTAGCTCGTGGACAAATGTTGATCACGGATCTAGTCAGAAAGAATCATGAACAGAAACCTCTTTATTTTGGGTATATAATTTCTGCCTCCATGCCAAAAATGGGGGGTGTCTGGTAAGGGGTTAACGTTACTGCTACAATCATGTCTTTCGGTACAACGCCTTACAAGACTAAACATGCTCAATCGTTTCCAAAAGCCTCTGTTTCCACAGTCCATAATACAACGTGAAAACAGCGTTCCAAACGTATCCGCTCGGGAGTCCGTCTAAAGAGCCCGGAGGCCAAATGAGAGGAAAGATGCTTTTCCAACAGGAACATAATAAGGTGGACAAGGCCCAAGGAATTGTCAAATCAGGCAACAAATTGCTAAGCTGGTAACACCGTAGGCTACCCATCCATTTTTAGCTTGCCTCATCAAATATTACTAACACTTTTTACTCTTCCCACAGCCAACATCTACAGCAGCCGAAGCAAGTAGCCTTTCATGTACCTCCTCACTGCCGCAGCAGTGTCTGCTCCCGCAGGAGCCTTTCCTGTACCTTCCCACCGCCGCTGCAGTGTCTGCTCCCGCAGGAGCCTTTCCTGTATCTCCCCACCGCCGCTGCAGTGTCTGCTCCCGCAGGAGCCTTTCCTGTATCTCCCCACCGCCGCTGCAGTGTCTGCTCCCGCAGGAGCCTTTCCTGTATCTCCCCACCGCCGCTGCAGTGTCTGCTCCCGCAGGAGCCTTTCCTGTATCTCCCCACCGCCGCTGCAGTGTCTGCTCCCGCAGGAGCCTTTCCTGTATCTCCCCACCGCCGCTGCAGTGTCTGCTCCCGCAGGAGCCTTTCCCGTATCTCCCCACCGCCGCAGCAGTGTCTGCTCCCGCAGGAGCCTTTCCCGTATCTCCCCACCGCCGCAGCAGTGTCTGCTCCCGCAGGAGCCTTTCCCGTATCTCCCCACCGCCGCAGCAGTGTCTGCTCCCGCAGGAGCCTTTCCCGTATCTCCCCACTGCCGCAGCAGTGTCTGCTCCCGCAGGAGCCTTTCCCGTATCTCCCCACTGCCGCAGCAGTGTCTGCTCCCGCAGGAGCCTTTCCTATACCTCCTCACTGCCGCGCAGTGTCTGCTCCCGCAGGAGCCTTTCCTATACCTCCTCACTGCCGCAGCAGTGTCTGCTCCCGCAGGAGCCTTTCCTGTACCTCCACACTGCCGTAGCAGTGTCTGCTCCCGCAGGAGCCTTTCCCGTTCTCCCCACTGCTGTAGCAGCGTCTGCTCCCGCAGGAGCCTTTCCTACACCTAAATATATATATAAAAAAAAAAAAAATACCACACATGCCTAAAGGCATGCCATGCATCCGAGGTTGCGGTGATAGCATCATGTATCGACAATAGCCAAGACGATATTAGGCCCATTCTCCAACCAACGTTTTTTATAATAATCATTAGGCGGCCTACCTTAATTCGGCTATCAAACCGCTCCGTTATCCCATCTCAGCACTGCATTTCCCGCTCGCCCCTGCTCTCAAAGGATGATGTGAGCCCGTAGATTAAAAAAATAAAAATAAAAAAAAATAAAAAAAATAATAATAATAATAATTTCACTGGACAAGCGAGATGACCGTAGTGCCAACTACATGAACTAGCAGTATTTAAATATAGTATTTATACTTAATACCAGTGTATCAGTACGTCCGAAAGTATATTTTTTGATTATTGGTGATTCCATAGGCTCTTTTCGTGCACCTGCATGGTCAAAATGGTAAATAGTAAGCTCAGACAGTATAAAGAATCTTTCTCTTACTCCACCCATGCACGATTACATCGTTGATATGTACCATCGATCTCACGTGCTGACAATGACCACATCGCCGATACATGGCACCTATTTGGGGTACACTGGCACAGGAAATCCAATTTATTTTTGCACGCTTAATTTCGGATACTATGACTGCACCAAGATTTTTTCGGACTCATTATCGGAAGCAGCTCATTGGAATCGCTAAACTATTATTCAAGTAAGCCTCACAGCGTCTACCCTCGTAGACAAATAAATCATCCTTAGTATCGAACTCCCTGCCAGGCGCTGCAAGAGGGCTCCCGGTTGAACCAACCTTTGCCTTCTCCATTCAACTATCAGCAAAGCTTACTCGTTTGACATCGCAAGTATTAAAATCCTGCCAGATGCTTTCCCACTTAATCAATCTTGGACTTTCCATCCGACCACCAGCGAAGCTTACCCGATTAAAAAAGGCCGATTAACCAAAAAAAAAAAAAAAAAAAAAAAGCAACATTTACCTATCGAACACCAATGAGTACATTGCAGCCCAAACAAATTTTCCCTCCGATGGCAAGATGTACCCATCCAATACCGCAAGTTACGCTTTCGCCGAACACTAACGGGCTCTTCGCAGATAAAACAATCTCAATTTTCCCTCCGATGGCTGGAGAGACTACCCATCTGGTGTCGCAAATTTTAATAAATATAATAAATAAAAAATAAATATAGAAAATAAATAAATAAATAATGAATAAAAAAACACCGGATGTTGGCCATAGCCTCCCGACCAGATAACCTTACCTTTTTCAATCCTATGGCCGGCAAGGCTTCTCTCTTCGATGCCAAGAGCTTGAGCTCCCATCGGATGCTGACGAGAGCCTCCCGGCCAGACAACCTCACCTTTTCCATTCTGCGGCCAGCAAGGCTTACCCGTTCGTTGCCAGGAGCTCACACTCCCTTCGGACGTAGGTGAAAGCCCCGGCTACCTGCTTTGCCATTCTGTCTTACGTACGGAGAGGTTTACCCATCCAATGCACGGAGTCAGGGCTCCCATTGAATGTAGGTGAGAGCTTCCCGGCTAGACAACCTTACCTTTTCCGTCCTTTGGCCAGCGAGGCTTAACCGTTCTATCCGGGAGCTAAGCTCCTGTCGGACGAAGGTAAGAGCCTCCCGGCCGGACAACCTTTTCCGTCCTTCAGCCAGAGAGGTTTACCCGTCCGATTCCTGGAGCTAAGCTCCTATCGGACGTCGGTCCGAGCCTCCCGGCTACACAACCTGACCTTTTCCACCCTCGGCCAGTGAGGCTTACCCGTCCGATGCGAGTGCTCCCATCGGACGCTGGCGACAGCCTCCTGGCCAGCCAACCACGACCTTACCGCGTGGTTTAGGTTACAGACCTACAAGCAAGCTGTTCAAATGCTGCAAGTACCAAACACACAATAAACTCTCCTTCTTTCCTATGGTCGCCAAGGCTAACCCGTCTCTTGCCGGGAGTAGCAAACTCCCTTAAAACGCTGACGACAGCCTAACGACCACACAAACTTACCTTTTCCATCCTACGGCCTGCGAGGCTCACCCAGTTTTGTCCCCGCCGGACGCTGGCAAGAGCCTCCTGGCCACCTATCGTTACCTTTTCTGTCCGCCATCCGGAGAGGCTTACCCGTTCGATGCGTGTGCTCCCTTCGGACGCCGGCGAGAGCCTCCCGGTTAGACAACCTTACCTTTTCCTTTTCTATGGTCAGCGAGGCTTACCCGTTCGATGTGTGTGCTCCCTTCGGACGCTGGCGAGAGCCTCCTGGACAGACTTGCTTTACGTTTCCACTCTACGGTCGGCGAGGCTTACCCGTTCGATGTGTGTGCTCCCTTCGGACGTCGGTAACAGTCTCTCGGCCATGCAACTTACCTTTCCATTTGACGGTAGGCGAGGCTTAACCGTCCGACGCTACGAGTCTCGTCCTCTCGCCAAATCCTGCAAAAAAAAAAAAAAAAAAAAGCTACCCTCAGCTACTCTCACATCTTTTAACCCCGTCTGGCGAGGCTTACCCGTTCGATGTTCTGAGTTAGAGGCCCCATCGGATGCTGCGAGAGTCCTCCCAGTCGGGTTTTCCTTTCCAACCCTCCCCGTCCGCCGAGGCTTACCCGTCTGTCGCGTGTGCTCCCTTCAGACGTCTGGCGAGAGTCTCCCGGACGGGCCTATGCTTGCCAGCCACAAGCGAGTCTCATCCATCCGATGCCGTGAGTCGGGATCTCCCTTCGGATGTTGCCAGAGTCCTCCTTGTCGGCTAGCCCAAAAGCTTTTTATCTGCCAAACCGAGAGGACCCAGACGTCCGTCATCCTGAGTCTCAATCTCCTGTCGGAGGCTTCATGGGCCCTCTCAGTCAGCGTTAGGCCCTTCACCCACTGAATAGCAGGGGCTATCAGCCAGTAGGGCCCGTACGCCGACACCGTGACCTATTCCGGTCAAGGCAACTCGGGTCCTCCCGGTCGGGCACCACAACCACGCTGCTCCTCCTCATCGGCCGGTAGGGCTCACCGTTCCAACGCCAAAAAGCTCCAGTTGAGCATCGGCCCGAGCCCTACCGACCGGGCGCCAACAACCACATAGTTCACTAGCTGCAGCCGGTAGGGCCTACTCTCCCAACTCCCAAGTCGCTCCCTCCGGAGTACGTAGGCCCTTCCAGCCTGCCAACGAGTCAACTTCTCAGAAACCAAATCAGCCCCCGCCAGTACTCTGCTTTTTTGGGGGGGCATTCTTTAAACTGGCGGCTGTCCTCTTGTACACTTGCCTTTTTGGGGGGTACTCTAGGTTCGGGCAATTCCCGAGCTCGGAGCCCTTCCCCGGACAGCACGCCAAATACGCAAACCATACCTCAGCTAATTATATGTAAGCGTGAACTAGTGAAATGTAATTATCAATGAAGATTCGGGAGGAGCGCGTCAGATACTTAGCCTAATCATCACAGGTGGACCACAATCAAGTAATCAATCCCACAGTATAAATATCGCTGCCTTACCTCTATCCATTGACGGTTTATCAGCATCCCTCCTCCACCCCATCTCCACACTTCAAGTTCACTTTACAATATACGGGGAAGGGGGGGTACTCTAGGTTCGGGCAATTCCCGAGCTCGGAGCCCTTCCCCGGACAGCACGCCAAATACGCATACCATACCTCAGCTAATTATATGTAAGCGTGAACTAGTGAAATGTAATTATCAATGAAGATTCGGGAGGAGCGCGTCAGATACTTAGCCTAATCATCACAGGTGGACCACAATCAAGTAATCAATCCCACAGTATAAATATCGCTGCCTTACCTCTATCCATTGACGGTTTATCAGCATCCCTCCTCCACCCCATCTCCACACTTCAAGTTCACTTTACAATATACGGGGAAGGGGGGGTACTCTAGGTTCGGGCAATTCCCGAGCTCGGAGCCCTTCCCCGGACAGCACACCAAATACGCATACCATACCTCAGCTAATTATATGTAAGCGTGAACTAGTGAAATGTAATTATCAATGAAGATTCGGGAGGAGCGCGTCAGATACTTAGCCTAATCATCACAGGTGGACCACAATCAAGTAATCAATCCCACAGTATAAATATCGCTGCCTTACCTCTATCCATTGACGGTTTATCAGCATCCCTCCTCCACCCCATCTCCACACTTCAAGTTCACTTTACAATATACGGGGAAGGGGGGGTACTCTAGGTTCGGGCAATTCCCGAGCTCGGAGCCCTTCCCCGGACAGCACGCCAAATACGCATACCATACCTCAGCTAATTATATGTAAGCGTGAACTAGTGAAATATATATATATATATATATATATATATATATATATATATATATATAGTGCAAACAACTAATTATAATACACGTTGAAGCTAGTGCCCTGTATTGTTTTTTTTTTACTTTCACTTTTTTCACTTTCACTTGGTAAAAATTAAAAAATTCAGTCAGAAGAACAAGGCAAGTTAAGTTTATTTATATAGTACATTTCATACACAATGGTAATTCAAAGTGCTTTACATAACAGTAAAAAAACACAATAATAAAAGCAAGGAATTAAATTCTAAAATAATTAAAAAAAATTGATTTAAAATCAAATTAAAACTAAAGAAAACAAAATGATGATATATAAAATACAGTGGAATCAGTTCTCAGTCTAGTGGCAGAAAGAGTCCGATAAGATCAGAGAACAAGGTCTGTTTCTCAAAGGGGCTTTTTTAGAACACTGCATTTTAGAATTTTCATTCAAACATTTAATAAGCAAAAGGTTTTTAGAAACGAGCATTTGATTCTGATAAGTCTTTTCTCTCTCCAGACATCCCGAGCAGTTCTTCGAGTGTGACGCCATCGTTGATTTATGCTGTGGTGGGCGTGGCCTCTGTCGCTCTGCTCGTTTGTTACGTCAGATCTAGAATGGGCGTGAACAAGAAAAAGCCAGCATCACAACCTCACTCACGCCATTCTCTTCTGCAGACACGAGGAGGCAGTAACTCATAATTGTTCATCGAATTCACATCCACTTCGTGATGTAAATAGAGCAAACGTGCTTCTAATACAGTGGTTAACTACTCATTTAAAACTGTGTGATTCACCATTTTAAAGAGGCAGTGTGTCATAACCAAATAAATTAAGTGTTTATTCTAAAAATCATATTTTACTCACCCTCGGGTCTAATTAACACACTGAATTTTATTTACAAATTGTATTAATTTACAAACACATTGAAAGTCACTGACCTAAAGCATGAACAAACACCTTCATAAACAGTGTTGTAATTTGAGTTAAATTTCAAACTCTTTATTTCTGGAAATAACTGACTTCTGATTTTCTGGAACGTTGTGATTTGTATAAAAACACTAATGACAATGAAAAGGGAAAAACAAAAAAAATTAAAGGTTTAACACAAACAAACAGCACAGATCAGGGTTAAATTTCATCAGATGCAGCACAAAGCCTGTGGGAGTAAAGCGGTATAGTGTAGGATGAGACATGTAATGACTTGCAGTGCTATGATACAGGGCAGAAAGATAAGAATTACTGGAATGACAGCATGAGTTGGGGCAGAGTCCTGTGGCTTCACATAAAAACCCTGAGGACATGAATAACTGCCAGTTATTCTGTGTATCAGACAAGCTGAAAGAGCATAAACAAGGCATGCACGTTTCTACATTTTAATGCATCACATATAAAACTCCTTTTGTACAAGAATGTAGTAATTTCTGAATTAAGTCAGTTGTTTTTAATAGCCATTTTAATTCTTGCTCCGTCTACATGCAAAATATAGATTTGTTAGCCAGAGGGGAATTTGGATATGCAAAAAAAAAAAAAAAAACGAAACAAGCAAAAAAAGTTCAGTCTAATGGTGAACATATGAAGATATTTTGTTTTTCATACAATATTTTAAATACACATTTTATACAGTAAGAGTGAATGCGGCTGAATGTTGTTTGGACCACAAAATTCCTCCCAAAAAATTATTTGAAGTTAAAAGGCAAATAAAATCAAGGACAAATCATGTTTTCATCTCCTCGATCAAGTGCAGTAATACTGACAGATGCAGGCGTATAAAGCCATTGTGGTGAAATGAGAGACTTCTGCTTGTTTGATCAGTGTTTTTTGACGGCGGAGTATATCGTCTCTTCTGTCCCATTAGCCTTCTGTAGGACAACACAGACAGAAGGTAAGAAGTCTCACAAAACAAAAACCAGCAGGCTCACTTTAATAGCATTTCTATCATTTGATGTACAGTCCTTACTTTAAAATGATAAGGCAGAACACATCTATCTAGTATTTAGTGGATGCTGCTGTTGCAGAAAAATCATAATCTTACGAATGCTATGTTTGAATAATTCCAGGGTAATCACATTACTGGAAACCCCAGTTCTTCATCTGGCAAAGTCACAAGGAAGAAGTGCGCTGTTTTCTGATTAACTGTTACTATTCCAGTAATAGTATAATGCCATTGCTTCATGAACACTTTTCAACTTCTTTTTTTTTTTTTTAAACAGCAAAACATACATTTTACCATTTTTATCTGGTGTAAAAGTGAACATGCCCATGAGAGTCATACCTTGTTTTTTTCATTAGGTACAAATGTTGTTTCTGCGTAAACTACCTCACTCTCGTCTGTCGGAACGGTTTCAGCTGCATGCAAAACAAGAGTATTAAAAAAAGTAATAAAATCATTAATAGCAATCATTAAAACACAAATGCACATATGCTTGTTGCATTAGCTTCAGATAAGACCTGCCTTTTGGCCTTGATTTTCTGTATTTCCTGTAAAGGATGAACATCACAATTGCTATCATAGCCAGAACTACTGCAGAACAACCGCAGATTATTACAACCAGCCATGAACTGCATTCTGAAACTGAAAAGAGGAAAAACAACAATTAACATTAACCCGTGCCTTTAAAGAAACATAAATAGTATTTATGGAAGAGTAATGATACGAAGGCAGAAGAGGAATTCAAAGTTAAAATTTTTTTTTTAATATACTTTATACTCATCAATTGTGCAGAATACCCTTTAAAATTATTATTTTTACTTCCAGTATAATGTGCATATGCCTTCATTTTTATCTTGCACTACTATACAGAAAGTTATACAAACTGTAGGTTGTTGGTATAATTGTCAAAAATGGTCTGAAAGAAGTACTGATTTACAAAAGTACAGAGTATATATAAAAAAGATGAATAACACAGAACACCTGGAAAGTATTTTTAATCTAAATTAGCACCACCTGGATATTGCGAGATTCAAACTATAAATGGTACTTAGTGAATCTATTTAGCTTAGCTGAAAAGAAATAAAAATAATCATTGATATGGTCATACTTTTACAGAGCTGAGTGATGTCCAGATGTTGAGTCTGGTTGCTGATGGGATTGTTGAGCACACAGCTGTAGCTGTTTTTATCCTGATATTCCACCTCCAGAGGTAGAGAGAGACTGATGCTGAGATCAGACACACTGATGCTGGACAATAAACTGTTTCCTTTGTACCAGGAGAGAGTCACATGACCCACATTCACCACTGAACACACCAATGAACATTTCTGCTCTGAGGATGAGGAGGATGATGAAGAGCATTGGGAAGAGTTACTGCTGATGACAGGAACAGGAAGAGGAGCTGGAAAACATGTAAATTGAATAAGAATATTGCTGTAATGTGAACAAACTCTGGCATGAGGGAAATTAGGATCCAATTTCAGATTAAGTGGAACAATAATCACAATATCCATCACGGAAACCAGAACTGAGCTACACAACATTAACATCACGGATTGACGAGAACCAACTAAACACGAGTAACACATGAGTAAAGTACCTACAAGAAAGAGATGTACATTTTTTGGGAATGACAAAGGGAAACAGGAACTGAACCAAATACAGTCAACATAGTCCATATAAAAAAAAATATATTAATATACAAATGACACAGAATGCATAAATTTGCAGGAAATAAAGGTTGCATTACATTTTAGTTAAACACTGGGTTATAGTTTGCTGGCTTAAAATAAAAAGTAGATTGGAAATGCATTTTGGTTTTTGGTGTGGTTAAAGTCACTTCTAGCAGTAGTAGTGTTCCTGTGGCTCAGTGGTAGAGCTTTGCGTTAACAGGTTGTGGGTTCATTTCCCAGGGAACACAAGTAAGGTAAAGAATATTAGCCTGAATGCACTGTAAGTCACTTTGGATAAAAGCATCTGCTTAATGCATAAATGTGTAATATATACTACCAGATCAATAATAAGCTACACAACCATTTATACATAAGAGGTTGTTAAGTCATTTGACTCACCATAGACAGTAACACTGAATATCTTGTCTGAGTTCCCTCTGTTGCTGCGGATCTGTCGTTTATAAAGCCCAGAGTCTGTGCTTCTGGTGTTTCTGATGGTCAGAGATCCAGTCTGATTGTCCAGCTTCAGTCTGTCTCCAAATATCTCATGACTGTTAAACATATCAATCACAAGCTTATAGATTTCAGCTATACGAATCTCTTTAGGTCCAAACATCCACAGTATCTGATCATCTCTCTGTAGTTCAGTAACATCAGTGTTTAGAGTGACAGAATCTCCCTCAGTCACCGACTTCATTACATCTGGAGCAGCACCAAACACACCTGAAACACATTCAGAAACAGTTCCCAGAATAAGTGTGTGTGTGTGTGTGTGTGTGTTTTTACTCAGGTATCATACAAGATTAAAATAACACAATAACATGAACTAAATAACAAAAAATGCAACATAAAACACTTAATTAACATAACTGATATTAAAGAAACGAAATAAATCTGCAGAGTTCCCTTTGCCCCATAACTAATAATTAATGAATTTGTTTAGCATGCTGTATATTGCCAGGTTACATTACAGCCAACCAACCATTTATTTTTCTGTTAAAATTAAATTTTTTATTTTACAGTATAGTGATCTTCACTTCTGAAGAAATTAACAAATTTGTATAGCTTTATTCAGTTTCTTATGATTACACAGAGGCAAATATAACTATAGATAAAACAAAACAAAAACATCCATTGGATACTGCAGGATTTGCAAAGTCGACAACTCGGAAATGTTAATTGTTATTTTGAATTCATGTTTATAATTGTTTTAAGAGTTAATTAAACGTGGTTATGTTAAACCATGTATGTGCATCAAAGCTGATCTACTACATTATGCATGTTGTCTGTTTGGTATTCAAGCCTGCTGATTGATCCTATATCTGATAAACCCACGTTTTCAGTCAAAATGCAGACAGAACGAAAAAATATATATTTATGTTTTAAACCCAACAGACTAGAAGTCGAAGCGACACAGTTAAAACACTTACCGTCCATGACCAACAGGAAGAGACATAAAAACGTTGTTTTACTAATAATAGTCCTCATTTTGTCCAAGAGATACCTGTATTCCACATGATGTTTTACGAGAAGCGTCAAGATGGACAAAAGCTACCAGGAACACGGATCTGACGCATTCAAACCGAGCTGGGTTTACGAATTTAATTAACCCGATTACATCAAATCGATAATTAAGAAATGTATTTTCTTCACGAAGCTAAAATTAAAAAGAAAAAGTTTTCCACATGCAGTGCGTTTGAGTCGACCACACTGTTTTCAGTCCCGCCCTAGACTATTAGGCTATGATTGAAGTCGTTTTCTGGTACATTAGGCTACAGTCTATTTTGTATTGTCTATTTTAGCGATTTAGCTGGAATAGGTTTTGAGAAAAACTATCCTAATTGTATTTATTATGGAAAATTGTCTTGTCTGCTTTCAAATATAAATAGTATCAACATCTTAAGATTTTGTTAATTCTTTGTTTGTACCTGGAAAATGGTTTCTGTGTTTTGGGATAAAGATATAGAGGTTAGAGGCTGGTCCAAGCTTGTAGATCATCTTGGACCAGAGAGAAACCAGCTTACAGCTGGTCATTCAAGCTTATGCACATTGCACAAAATGCTTTTGTTGTTGTTGTTGTTGGTGGTGGTTTTTTTGGAACATATTGGTATTATTGTTGCATATAACATATGCTTGATGCACTTTTGAAATGTTTGTATTTGCCTCTCCTAGAGGTTCTGTTGACGTATATAAAGCGGTATTAAGATCAGGCCATCAGAAGCATCTCATCCACCTACACCTTGCACTGGTACCGCATATGCACACAGCACCACGCATCCATCTCTCAAACTCAATGTGCACAGGTTGCACATCCCTCGGGTACAAACCACAAACTTGGAGGTACAATACCCTGACCTAGATTTATAATAACAATACATGTATTGAGGTGGTTAAACAAATTGCACAAACACAATAAAAATTCTTTGAAGCATTCGGTTAATTTATTGGACTTGATTTGCTAAAAATAATTCATACACATTTATAGTCAAACCCTGCAGCGCAATGCAAAGTCAACAATCTGAGTGATAAGCCATGTTACAGTCTAATCATCACTGTGGTTTCCAGCTCTTCTCTGAACCCGAAGCCCCTTCCTCATCTTTTTCACTCTTCTACAAAAACCCAAAGCAAGCTGCGGCCTCCGATCTGACTCAACCAACTGAGATCGATTATCTTTTTTGTCATGTTTGCAGGAAAGAAAGATGCAGAATTTCTCACAGCTCAGGCCTAAAAGTCCCCATCAGTGCAGCGCAACTCACATTAGATTGTAGATTCTTATCAATATTAACACAATAAAGAACAGTGTATCAATCAGATTAGCACAATCATAAATCTTTTTAGGTAACTTGGCTTGGAGCGCTTTGACATTAGACCGTCTGTTGCATCACCTTCAGAGTGACCACACCTTCCTGTTGAGATGCAACAAAGATCAAGGAGGTAAAAACCAAAGCGCAGTGTGCATGAAGTTGTCCTCAGTCTAGTCACCCTTGTGTTAGTCAACTTTTGGCATATACAGTCACCAACGTTGTGACTGTAAAATAGCAAATGTTTTTAGATAGTATATTAAAATCCAAATTCGTCAAGTAGAGCACAGAGTGAAGTTTGATGGTCGGATGGAAGACTAAAATGTCAGTTCATGAAAGTTAATTACTTCTAAATGTCCTCCAATGTCCTCCATATTTGCTTGATTATCTGACAAGACATTATGGTGCCATTAATGTCATCCTACATCCGTGTTTCCAAAACAAATGAAGGAAATGTTCCTACTGCTAACACTGATAACATGGAAAGTAGTTTGGGCAGTTAGTTTAAAGATAGAGCTGTAAATTGTAAACATGTCGCCCCAGCAGAGTGTTTTAGAAACAGTTCTAAATAACATTGGTGTAATTTGGACATAAAGTCCCAAGTTATTGTCCCTGTTACTGCTTTTACAGACAAAATGCTAACAGATGTGACAGACTGAACTAAAACTTATTTTCAGAAAACCCTCAGTTCACGCTTTTTTCACACTTTGGGTTCTGGTAGGCCACCATTTCCTGTAGATCAGAGATTTATTTTCTTCCCGCGGTCCCATTAGATTTATGCTGAGTAATATCATATTTATGTATTTAAATCCAATCGACTGATCAACTGCTGTTGTAGGATTTGATCTGTTGTCTTGTAAAATGTCCTCTGTTTTCATTTGTCCCATGTTTAGTAGTCATCAACATGATTAAGACTGACCAAACCTGCTTCTATCTCCAAACAGACAATAAAGGTACAGGGCTTCAGTGTCTTGACTACCTTATTGGTCGAGTCGGTTGCCAAGTTACCGCTCCCAGATGGCCGCTGTTATCTGATATGTGCGCCAACTGTCTTTTGTTTGCATACAGTGTGAAACATCAGAAACACAAAACACAAAGGACAGAGGGACTATTGCATTCTGTGTGACAAGGACAACAGAACCTTAGTATCTCCCAGTGCTTACACACTCATTTCCTATTTCTAATAACGATAAACTTCCTCAGTAACTGAGAGCATCCATTATACTCAGAGGATGTTGGCCTGGTTAATGGCTAAGGGTGTGCTTATACTGTAACTTGAACTGTTTCCAGTAAGTGTTGTCGGATTAACATGTTCACAGTTGGTAGGGTTTCGTTTTGGGGCTTCAAAGTAAGGAAGTATTGTACGTAAAAAGTGGGATTCCCTCATGATTCCAATATTCAGTACCAGTGGGGTGTATCAAGATGCACCATCGTGTAAGCAGCTGATTATGTAATGGAGGAGGGCTATGGTGTTTTCATAGTTTAAACAAATCATAAATCAGTTACGCATTTTAAGACCTCCTACTTTCCATTCAGATGCTCCACTTACGGTTTTCAATGTTTCTGTCTGTTAGAGATAATATTCATACTGTTCGATCAAATATGAAACTAAATAAGCGAGGTACAGGAGAAGCTGCAAACCTGTAATTGTGCATCAATACAAGTTTCATATTTTTATCTTGGTCTGTCACTGTTTCATTTACCTAACCGCATCCTGTGCCAGTGGTCTCAAAACGGAGCATGTGAAGCTTCAGAGTTATTTAAAAAGACCTAACTTCCTGTGACAGTGAAGTACAGTCTACCATGTTTGTCCTTTCCTCTACAAATATTGACATCAGGTTCAAAGAAAACACACCTAACCTACAGCTGTGGGAACAATACAGTATGGTTTAACTCACAGCCACGATTGTAAAGACTGACTCCTGAAAAAGAATTAGCGAAAGGATCCATTGTTTTCTTTCAGTACTAGAAGTACCTCCTGCTCAGTGTTTATATCTCAACACAAGGGAAAGGAGAGCTTGGGGATTTCCATGGAAAACAAGTGCAGTTGCTTTATCTGTCAATACAGTAAGCAGAAATTGAGCCTCTGGGTTCTGACTCATGCTAAAAAACCATAAGCTACTTAGGCTGTTGTAATCAATTCTATATTCTAGTTTCTTTAAATATCTAGTTTTACAGTTTTCTATATAATACATGACAATGGAAATATGTATAAATGCAACAAAAAGCTGTAATGCTATCTTAAAGATCCACAAAGTTATATTGTTTATACTTTCCTCTGACACCTAACGTTACAGTATATTAGGAGCTTCTTTGCTACAAAACCCCTTGCATTTTGAGGACGTTTTTCATGGTGATCTTCACAACTAAACAAATCCTTATCATCGGGAGAAACGCTCACAAGTCACAACTCGTTACTGAGGCGTTATTTGCCAGTGCAAACCATTTTACAAAACAGATGAATTGTACGATTTAGGCTATGAGATATGTACGTGCACACTCTGTGTCACAATAAAGAGATTAGAATGAGATTTTACTTCTTCGCGAGGAGTGAGAAGACTTAATGAACCGCCTTCATCTCGAAACCCGAGTCCCGGGAAAAAGCCCATTATTTTCCCGCCGGCGCCAAACGTCAAACTCCCCCGCGTTCTTTTCCAAGAAGAGAGAAACCTGGCGTTACGTGACGTCACTGAGTGCGTATATGAAATATTCGTTTCTGCCGCCTTCTGGTCGTTAAATGCCTTTAGTTCAGTGGTGAGAAAGACAGAAATCGTATTAAATTTACAAAATAAAAAGCTATAAAAGATAACTTAAGCTGGTAGAAATAAAGTTATTAAAGACTTTTATTTATTACGAAATTAATACATTTCCCAACACAAACATGATTACCCCCACCACATTAGTTAAACATAATATGCTCAGCTAATAGGCTGCCTGTATTGTCCAGATATTATAACAAGTTATTATAATGAGTCTGAACTTGTTAGAAACACTTGATGCTAATTAATTACTGTCATTGGCAGAGAAAAGAACAAGCAAACTATATGCAGAGATGCTGTCAAAAATGTAGCAGATGCACTACTTTGCTCTGAAATGGATTCATCCTGTTATCACATTCATTAGAGTGCTTTTGTACCAAATCAGTTACCAGCAATCTTGTGCTAGTTGTCCAACATACACTATTTTAAGTTTGATATTGTGCAATCATAATCAGCAACATAATCCTGTTTACTACCTTGGAGCTAATGCTTGATCCTGTTTTGGGTGTGAATTAAAGCATCAGAAAAGTAGCATGTCTGTTCCATCCCATATTACCAATACGGGTTCGTTAGATGGCCTATTAACAATTCTGTAAATTACATTTAGTATATATGTATATAAAAAAACATTTTTAAATGAAAAGTTTTAGAAAAAGTTTATTGATGCTGAAACTGAAAATAGACAGGGGTTTTAATTTGAACATTGCTGCCACCAACTGGAATATCTGATGTGACAACTAACAAATGTGACCCTGCACCACGAAAGCAGTCATAGCATGGGTATATTTGTAGCAATACCCAAAAATACAGTGTATGGGCCAAATTACTTTATTTAAAATGATTTATTCATTCATGATTTATAATTTCCTTTATCTAAAAAAATGGACCAACATAACTGGTTTTGTCACATATAGCATTGTGAGAAAAAAAAGTGCAAAAATAGTTCTGAAATATAAACAAAAAGGTGCTGACATACTTATGACACCCTAGACATCCTACTGATGAACCCTAGACTTCAAGCCATAAGCAGCCTTGAGAAATAAGCCTATTAGATTGGGTTGCAGGAAGTCTTTATTATGATCCTGTTGTACTGTATCAACATTTCAAGAAGACTAACTAGATGATCCAGAACTACAGAAGTGTCTCATGGTTGTTGCATGTCCCCAATTTAAAAGAAATAAATCAAAATGTTAAAAACACTTTCAAATCAATGGATTTCTAATTCATGTTACAGCACTTGGATTCACTGTGTGATCTACAACAGCTTCCTCCGAGAAAACAGAAAAACCCTAACGGACAGAAAAACAATATTACCACAACAACTACACATTAAAAGATTATCCCTTAAAAAAAAATCAAACTGTGACTATTGTATCTATAAATTCAATTGTTTCAGTACTAAATTAATCACTTTAAGCACTAGATTTATACGTATGCCCTTGTGTTTGTTTCCTATAAATCCAGTAGAAAAATATTACAACTGCTAGAACAACTGGAATCAGTGCTAAAAGACAGAATAATGTAGGGTTTGCAACTTTTACTCAGAGCTGAACATTTCACAATAAAAGTAAAGTTCAGCTTCTATATGAAAAACAACAGTGACATGAATATATTCACTGATGTCTTACAGAGATCCATAATATGAACATTTACTGTACATATTATGTAGGAGTGCAAAGGAACTCTTTAATCTCTGAATTTGAGACAATGGAGATAAATTAATTTTGTTCTTTTTCAACTGTACGTAAAAAATCCAAATCCAAAATCTGCATTAAAATTAAAAAAAAAAAAAAAATTAAAAATAACCGGCATTATCTAATTTTAACATGGAGAATGGCAAGTTAAAGGCAGAGAGAGAGAGAGAGAAAAAAGGACAAAAACAACCGCTTGCCAAATTCAAAATCGAAACTAAAATTAAATCATATTTGAGAGCGAGGGGGCCCTCTGGTGTTTCTAGGGCCCTACACAGCTTGCGTATTTTGCATAAATAGGGAGGATCTTCTCTCTCTCTCTCTCTCTCTCTCTCTGTATAAACCTATTTAGTTATCACTAATCACCAATTGCAAGAGTGAAAATGTTGTTTGATAAATCCTGCTGTGTGACTATCGTCTGTAACTATCTGCAGCACAGATGAGATAAACAGATAGATTCCTGCGGTGCCCTTAAGGAGGATGAATTGGGAATCAAATCTTCATTGTCCTGTTAATCAGGGCTGGTGTCTGGTATGTCCCCATTAGATGCCACTGTTACAGAAATATTTCAAATGCACTCTTACGGTTTCAAACTTGGTTTATATTGAGTCTGAAATAAAATGTAACTGTATCTAACCTGTTTGTGGATTTTGACTCGTCTCAGTTCGGCTCCCGGCATCTGCTGAACACGCACATTCATCTTAGTCTTTTACAAATTTCTGTATTTATATTTGTATTTTCTAACAATCTCTGATGTACAAACATTCTTAATCATAAAACTTAATCCTCCACTTGTGCAATAGCTTTATTGTCCAACACAATATTATTGTCTCATTTGAACTTTTTTTGCAGTTATGTATCATCTGTAAGTACTAACCATTTTGATTTGCTCGTTTACAATTCCAGACTTTCACACCCGCAAAGATGACCAGCACAAACAATAAAACACCAGCAAAAGTCCAACCACTTATCATTAGAGCCTGGCTCTGATCTGTAACAAACATTAGAAAAGAGTCATTAGTGCAAGGCAAGCAACAAGTTAAATGCACAGAATACATACAGCAGCATTCACTTATTTATTCATTTTCATATTTTTTGGTCTCCATACTTCAGTTGGTGTTGTTTCATAGTTATAATATTGTGACTACTAAAATATGGAAAATGGTTTTAGAATATGTTTTTTTTTTTTAGGCTATAACCTAAATGACTGCCATATTAGCTTACTAAATGAACACTAATATCAGACACTGGCAAACCTGGACAGAGCTGAGTGATGTCCAGATGTTGAGTCTGGTTGCTGATGGGATTGTTGAGCACACAGCTGTAGCTGTTTTTATCCTGATATTCCACCTCCAGAGGTAGAGAGAGACTGATGCTGAGATCAGACACACTGATGCTGGACAATAAACTGTTTCCTTTGTACCAGGAGAGAGTCACATGACCCACATTCACAGCTGAACACACCAATGAACATTTTGATGACCTTTCTGAAGATGATGATGATGATGATGATGATGAACACTGTGGAGAGTCTCTGGTGATGACAGGAATGGGCAGACGAGCTGAAAAATAGAATAAATACATAACATTTTAGTCTCAGGATCAATGAAAACAAAACAAAAATCGCTTACCGATATCAAGACGTCTACAGTACAAAGGTAAACCATGCCAGTTAAATTTGATTTCACCCAGATGTTGTCTAATCATCTCCCTTTTGCACTTGAAATGCTATACTGAAGTCATTTATTCGTTTACTCACCATAGACAGTAACACTGAAACCACTGCATCTGAAATACTGACTGTTGATCTGTAGTTTATAGACTCCAGAGTCTGTTTGGCAGGTGTTTGTTATGGTGAGATCTCCAGTTTCACTGTTAAGATGGAGTCTGTCTGGGGATATCCCATTATCATAACCATATATGTGCTGGTCTTTTTTTATGATTTCAGCAATTAAAGTCTCTAGAGGTCCAAACATCCACATGATTCGATCTTCCATCTGTATGTCTGTAAAATTACTGTGTAGAGTGACAGAATCTCCCTCCGTCGCCAATACCTGTATTGTCTGTGATGTAGCTGTTTCATTAACAAAACATAACAGGACAATAAATCATTATTTATCTCAGCTGATTACATTACAGATTCATTCTCACTGAGAGTTAAAGCTGCAGTCGGTAACTTTAGACGCTCTAGCGGTTAATAAACAGAACTGCTTAGATCTTGCGGAAGAACATTGTAGCCGGAACTACTTCTCTCTGTTTATGTCTATGAAGAATCACAAAGGTACTGGGTTACTCCGCCGCGGTATCCCCGAAGCAATCTAAAATAGTCCGAATATAAACACTTATTATAGGTGCACCCTAGTGATTCAGGACAAGCCAAAAACACGGTTTGGAAAATGGATTCATGGTTTACTCGCTTATTATATACATTTTTCTACATTTTGAACACAAACAAAGTTACGGAGCGCAGCTCTGATTGGTTGTTTCTTACCGGGAGCGGATGTATTTCTGCAAATGGCAAGAGGACCACTGGGAGGAGCCAGAGGAGCTTGATTTTTTTCACAGATTATCTGTCTCATATTCTACTGTCAGGACATAATGACAGGTTTAACAAATATGTAAAAAATAGATTTTTACAAAAGTTACCTTCTGCAGCTTTAACCAAAGAGTTAATCAGAATTCAAAATGCCATTGATAAATTTGCTAAATAAATACATACGTGGACACACTACACAGAGTTGAGTTTTATCCAGATGTCTGGTCTGCTGGTAGATGTGATTGTTGAGCACACAACTGTAGCTGTTTTTATCCTGATATTCCACTTCCAGACATAGAGAAGGGTCGATGTTATGATCAGAGACTTTAGTCATTGAGAATAAACTGCTTCCTTTAAACCAGGAGAGAGTCGCATTTGGAGCGTTCTTCGCTGAACACACCAACACACACTTTTTCCTTGAGGATCCTTCTGAACATGGTTGATACTTCCTGATAATTGTAGGAGCTGGGAGCTGGGAATAATTAGAGAATGTTTAAAACAAAGATAGGAAAAGTCGTGTGAAATCAACAGGAACGTAAAGAATATTACATCATGAGTGTTGAAATCTCCCTCCATCGCTGAGATTTTATACGCATCTGCATCTAAAGAACAGAACAATTTACACAGTTACAATTTAAACAGTAGTTTAAAACAGATATTTTAGGCTACTGATGAAATCTAAACACAAACATTTACCACAGAAAAGCCATAAAAAGAGCAAAATAAATGAGCGTTCCATGTTATTATCTTATAGGCGCAAAATTCCTGTAAACAAGCAAAACAAATCAAATCCCACAAACAAAAATAAATCCTTAATTATTTCTAGCGCTTGAAACAATTGCCTAAGTAATTATTCGTTAATATGAAGGCGAAGTAACCTAGTTTTCTCGGATTTGTTCGCCAATCCTGATTTTCAACAGCCCAACTAAAACACAGAAAAACCCTATATTAGCTACTGAAATGAAAGTGAAAAATAGTCACCAGTCATCTGCTATAACATATGACTGGCAAACCTCGGTTAAAATTTTGCGATCTCAGCAGAGATAGCGTAAATCAGCATCATTTTTTTAGTTCCTCTAAGACAGAATCACAATATAGATCTCCATAAAAAAATCTAGACACGCAAGTCTCTCTGATAATCATCTACACAAATATGCAGCAAAGCTACATTGTCTATTTGTCAGAAAATGTTGATGGATTGCAAGGCATTAAAAAAAGAAATCTTAATTCTCTTAATCCAAAGATGTAGCCTATTGAACATTTAGGCTTATGATACTGATATATATATCAGCCAATGATCAGACTTTTATACAGTAGGCTATGTAGTTTGGGGTAACAAAGGGTTTTATAGGGTTGACTGAAACAATAATGCAGTGACTGACACTTTAAATCAATGTTTCATGCAACAACAACAAAACAATTGATGAATACAAAAAGTAGCCACTAATAATATCTAAACATATACCCAAATTTAATAAAATTAATTTATGTGTGATTTATGTGCAAATTATGTGCAATGTCTTAGCTACTGGGGATTGTTACATACAGGCATCTAGTGGCAACACAATGATATTACAGCCAATAAATTGTGTAAAATGTTTATCTTAGAGGGACTATGTTTGATCCTGGCAGAAAGAGGGGTCCCAGCTTTAAAAGATCCCGGTCATTATTCAGAACTACAGATGGCAAGTGAAACTGCGTCAAACTCTGTTTTTTTTTACTAGTTTACTCTCAAATTTTCTTGTTAGTAAATGATAGTTTGTAAACAACCTATGAGATTAGACTTATGAACTGAGACATTTAGTGATGCACATTAAAAGGTTGTTAACAGTTCTGTTTTGGGACTGCTCTTTAAATGTTAGTAATGGCCAGTTATGTTCTGAAATGACAACAAAGTTATGTAATTTTACCTACATAATGACAAAAAAAAAACATTTTGAAGTTACCCCCAATGTGATTCATTCAAGAGTGATATGTTTTAGTCTGAGTTAAAGTTATACAATGGGGCCTGAAAATATATATTTTTTTGAAAATGGGTTTCAAAGTTTCTTTTTGAAAATAATACTGCTATTGTGTCCAAATGAGCATTCCGGTAAAAACTATATTTGTAGAAAATTCCAAAGCAGAACAAAAAATTATACAGCCTTGAATTTATTGACACATGATTCATACAACAAAGATTTGGGAAACATAACACATTTTTTTTAAATCATCTGTAATGATTAATTTTTGTTTGAGTGCTCCAATTTTTTAAGTAAAAATAAAACAAGTAAAATGATTATGAATTCAGGTAACTGCAAATGTATTTGGTTTAATAAATCCTGATGTTTGCTTTAATAAATGACATGGGAGAAATATCTATGCACTATTTTCAGCACAAATAAGATAAACACATGGCTTGTGATGTAGCTTAAGATGAACTTTTAACCTTTTAACTTTCACCCCTAAAAGGAGCTAATGAAAAAAAATATTTAACTTAAAATTCTTACAAGTAGACATATAATAAATTATATTTTTAAATGTATGTTTTATATAAAACTCTACCATACGGTTGAGCTGTCAGTCCATGGTAAATCTTGATTTAACATTTAGAAAACTATTTCTATTTGTTATTTTCCAGTAATACACATTCCTTTAACTTTATTAGTATCTTGGATACATTTCATAACCTTCAGGGTCCACAAAGATAAAACATTATATTTAAGAATCTCTATAATATATATAGACACATGGCAATATACAGTATATGTTATATGATGTCCTTTACAGACATATCAAGCCTTGACTGCTTGTTTGACCCTATGTGATGAATGACCAGCGCCCTTCTTCCTTCTGTGTGACTGACTAAAGTTTGTAAACTGCTGCTGTCACTTGTGGAAAGATTGCTCTCTCATCTTTTCCTTCTGATAGATTTATTCCCTATCAAATTAAGCTCAGTCGTATGGTAGAGGTATCAGTGAAGCAAAGGGCTTGCAGGGTTGCTGCCTGGGGAGTTCATGGATGCCACTGAAAAAAAAAGAAAAAAGACAATTCAAATGCACCATTAAAAAATTTAACTTGTATTAAGTGTTTTTTTATTGAGTTCATTGTGGAAATGTATAGTATAAAAACTGCAATGTCCTTGTCTAATTTTGCCAGGTCACAATTTGACTCGCAGTGTCTGTTAAACACAAATTCATCATAATGTTCATGAGATCTTCCACTGACCGCCTGCAGGCTTTCATAGATTATTATTACATTTACATAGCTTACATATTCTTTTATTTACCACATATCCAATTGTGTACTTTCTCACAGAAATCTAGTACTTTTTTAATGGTGTAACATCACAAAACTAAAATTAGAAAAGAAAAAGGCTAAACATTACAAATTATTGTGAACATAAAAATGGTCAATATAGTTGTCAAGTTAGTTTTCAACAAAATGCTCCTATTTCAGCTGTAGGTAATACTTGCCTTCTTGTCTTCTTTGTATACGTATGTAGAAATATATCACAAGAGCAAGAACAAAAAGAGCAAGAGCACCTAAAATTATTTCCAATGTATGGCTTTTTTCTGGAATAGACAAAAAGAAAACAGTATAAGCGACTCATTCCTTACAGATTTCAAACAAGGTGACTACATATAATCAGAACAAATACAGAGAGCAGTTATTCGAACAACAAGGAATCACTGGCAGTATTAGCACCCATATAAACATAACAGTGAACACATTTAACCTTTAAACATGAACTGGACTGAATTTGCTTCCGCTGATCTTCTGGTAAAATGATATAAAAAGACATCCTGAGAGATCAAGTCAAGTCAAATGATGGCATACCTGCACAGACTTCACTGATGATGAGATACTTAGTCTCACTGATGAATGAATTGGAGATCACACAGCTGTAGTTGCCTTTATCCTTATATTCCAGACATAAATAGTTTAAATCAGTTATGTTTATGCTGGACAATAAACGGTTTTCTTTGTAGCAGGACAGAGTTGCCTTAGATTTCACATTCTCCACAAAACACTCCACCACACATTTTGAGCCTAAAGATGGACAGTGTTTGGATTGATTGGAAATTTGAGGACCGGGCAGACGATCTGGGGAACATAAGAGAGAGAAAAAGGAAGAAACGTACAGTATATAAGAAATATGTAGAAAAATAAGAAATCAATAGGCATGTTTAAACTAATGCAAGACTAATAAAAAAAATATAGCCTAATAAAGAATAGAGGGCTGAGTATTTTTGCATTTAATTATTCAATATTCAGAACTGCATACTAGCACACTACTCTTTCCTTTTTCACTATTTCAGTACATGGTATAGATATTAAGAGTACTATTCTGGTAGAATTCAGCAACTCGCTGTCCCATCCGTTCTCTTCTTCTAATGATGCTTACCCTTATGTAAGTGTGCTATTAGTATACTTCTTTTTAACTATTAAAAATAGGAAAGTATGATTTTAGTTTACTTTTTATGTACTTATCAAAAAATGGACTTTATGTACTTCCCCGAACTACATAAAATGACATTTAAATATACTTGTCTTATACTTACAAAAAGTCGAAATATCTTTGAGCTATACTCCTAGAATCTGTGTTTTCATTATTATACGCTAGAGGGCGCTAGTGCAAATCTTCTGCACAGAATTTCCAATAACACAAGTGAAGAAGAAAAAAGAAACACTGGATCCTAAAACACGTAACCTAAAGTGAAAGTGACATTCAGCCAAGTATGGTGACCCATACTCAGAATTTGTGCTCTGCATTTAACCCATCCGAAGTGCACACACACACACTGTGAACACACACCTGGAGCAGTGGGCAGCCATTTATGCTGCGGCGCCCGGGGAGCAGTTGGGGGTTCGATGCCTTGCCCAAGGGCACCTAAGTCGTGGTATTGAAGGTGGAGAGAGAACTGTTCATGCACTACCCCCACCCACAATTCCTGCCGGCCCGAGACTAGAACTCACAACCCTTCGATTGGGAGTCCAACCCTCTAACCATTAGGCCACGACTTCTCTTAAATGTTCATCTTAACATGAAACGGCATCAAAACTGTAGTGTTGTGGAAGAAAATGCCGACTGATAAAGAGGTAATAATTACAGCCAAGCTTTGGGGTGTTGATCGACTCATTCTGAATCCAATTCATAGTATTTTTTCAACTTTTTGTTAAAAATTTTATTTATTTATTTATTTATTTTATTAAACTTACCCTCATTAAAATGTTTAAAAAAAGAACGCATGAAGCTTGTATAAAATGTTTTGGTTTACAAGCTGACTTCTTTGTTCTTTCTTTGGATGTTTTGTAGGTTCAGATTTTCATATTAAAATGTATAGATAACCTAAATATAGATATAGTAGTATACTAAAAGTATGATGTAAACTTCACTTAAAGAAAACTTATGAGTATACTTGCAGTATAAAACTACTAGACTAGTAGTTTACTGAGACTATACTACTTCAAGTGTACAAAGTATTTAATTTAGTAAACTATCAGTACATATAAGTTCACTTTTAGTATAATTGCAGTACAAACTACAAACATAGAGGTAAACTGATAGTGTACTCAAAGTTTACTATTGTTATACTTAAAGTATACGTAAAAGTATACTTTTATATACTAGAAAGTGGGCCAATTTAGTCCCAAGGAGTATTGACACAGTACACTTACAAGTATACTACTAGAACACTGATATTTGTATACTTGCAACTTAAAGTATACTTAAAAATACACTTGAACTTTACTAAAAAAAGTAGTATACTTCAAGTTCATTTTACTAAGTATACTTAAGTAAAGTTTTTTGACATTGGCATTTACATAAATAGTTAAAATGTGTGCACACCATTCGTGACAGGATCTCTTTAGTTTACTTACCAATGACAGTAACGTTGAAACTCCAACATTCGCGAAATTCCTTGTTGATCTGTAGTTTAAAGATCCCAGAGTCTGTTGTGCTGGTGTTTGTGATGGTGAGATCTCCAGTTTGACTGTCGACCAAGAGTCTGCCTTTTAATTCCTCAAGAACACACATGCTGATATGATCTTTACTTACTTCGGCAATGAGAGCCTCATTAGGACCATAAAACCATCTAATGAAAACATCCTCTGGTATGGCTTCTAAATTAGTGTGTAGAGTGACAGAATCTCCCGTCTTCACCGTCTGCGATGTCTGTGTATTGGCTGTGTCAGTAACAAAACACTGACAGAAATCAGAAGGACATAGATAGTGCAGTAAATTAAGAGGAACATCACCTCTTACATACCTGGGCATGGCTCACAGTGTTGAGGGATGTTGAGATATAAAGTCATGCTGCTGTTCTGATTGTTCAGCACACAGCTGTAGTTGCTTTTGTCTTGATCATCCACAAACAGTTTTAGAGAGGGGTTGGGGTCACGATTAACAACGCTGACTTGGGAACATACTTGATTTTCTTTAAACCAGGTTAGATTAGCTTCTTGAACTCTGGATGCTGAACACTTTAGCACGCACACGGAGTCCGATGGTAAACAATTGTAATGTCTGCTAATTTTAAGAGGCATGAGCTGGAAAAAAATCAGAGATCAGTTAATAAGAAGAATTCAATCTAAAACATTAACACATTCTGAAGCAATTATTATGATAATTACAGAAAGATTCAACTAGTTGAAAAAGTTTAAAAGGATTACATCAGTCTTATGAAAGCTGGGATCTCCATTCTTCACTGATGCCATCTTTATTCCATAAGCTGGAACGCACAACACCCACAGAACGTATACTGACATTATGTACAGAGAAAAGCGCTTATTACTGAGACAATGCGTCAAGTAATTTGATAACGTAAGAACCAAGAGAAGAAGTTAATGAAGTTTGCACTACAATATTGTTCAAATTAGTAAACAATAAGGGTTAAAATATTAAAAGTAAATGTAGAATTTACCACTCAAGAGCCATAAAACTAATAGCAGTCGAGCCATAATCTTCAAAAGAACCAATGAAATTGGTTGCTTGATTCGAAGCAAACCAACTACAGTGAAGCTTGTTAAAGCTTTGAAGAACGGATGCAGGGTTCTTTGTTTTTGAAGCAAACCTCAGTGCATGTGAGCCATTTTTTTTTTTTTTTAGAGCACTTTCTCTTTTGAAATGTATATGGGCTGGGTTTCTGTTTTTAACTGTGAGCAAATAATACAACTAACGTGTATTCCTTTTTGTTATAGTTTTAGAAATGTAGAAATTGAATATTTTATTATGCTGATTTATCATGCAATGCGACTACATTCACTTTCTGTACATTTTTTGCACCTATGCCCTACTTTCACTATTCATGGAAACAGACCTGCTGCATTATTGTTTTGTGTGTGTTTGAGATCACAGTTGAGAAAACAAAGACCAAACTAAGATATTGTTCCTTATTAATAAAGTATCTAAAACCCACTGGACCGTATTTTCTTTTTTCAAGCAAGAAAAAGGGGTGAACTCAAAGTCAAAAATATTAAATTATTACATTTAAGTTTTATTTTATCATCAGCCCTTTGGCTGTAGCCAGTGGTTTACAATGAATAAAGGTCCATTATCCTACTTTAAAAGCAATTTCACATTACATATTAAGAAATGAATACAGTTGTACTGTGTGGTTTAAATACTTTCTATATCTGTACAGTTTTTGTGTTTTTTATTATTCTTACAAATACTATATTTGAACTGTTGCCACTGTACAAGAACTATATCCCCCTTAAAATCATTCGTGGAGCCTTTGGGTAAACTCAAAACAGGTAAACTTCTGTAGTGGTAAACCAGAGATGAAATTAATGGACTAATTTATCTTAAATCAATAGTCATAAATTGTCAATAGTCAATAACGAGAACACACAAATGCACTTGCTACACTCCATTGCTGCCCTGGAAAAGCAAACTGCATCCTGGGTTCTTTGGAAAGCTCATCACGGTAAACTTTCCCTCACATCCAAAAGCACACTTATTTGGAAAAATCTTGACCAAATCCTATGCAGCGCGGCCGACGATTTCCTGATGAAGAGGGGTTGATGTGCGCGGTCTCGCTCTCCTCTGGTCAACTTTCCAGAGAGAAATGCTCATATAAGGAGTTCCACCATCATCTACGTCAGTAGATCCATGAAAGAAACAGACGAAACCCTTTGGCCCTGTTCAGCACAAAAATCCATCTCTTCAAATGTGTGAAAAAGGGGAATGATACGACGCCTTGCTGCTGCACGAGGAGCATGTAATATGTATTCATGCTATAAATTGCATAATGGAGGGTGGTATTCCAGCAGGGGAAGCACACAGCCTTCGGGAACTTAGAATGACAGTCCAATCTAAATGAAAATGCTCCATATAAACATCTCAGTCGGAATAAAATTGCCCAAACCGAAATAGTAATCGGTTTGAGAGGGGTGGGATAACCTTCTACGAACCGGACTAAATTAAAACCCTGCCATGTAACGTGTTAAACTGATTACTTTGCATCGATGTAATCACATCAAATAGATGTAGTCATCAGAATGGGAACGTGATGTCGGCAAAGCTGTGAATGTGATGTGTAGACACTGACTTTACAGTAGAGACTGGATAATAGTGGACGTAGAAGTAAAAATTAAAAAGACACAGTTATCACACATTAGAATGGAAAACACTTGCTGTGTTATGAACGGTCATATCTGCTCTCATGACCAGCAGTTCAGCAACACTTTGTGAAAAATTGTGTATTTTTCCATTTAAGTACAGTAAAATGTAGTTTTTTTTTTTATATCAGAATACAATTAATTTCAGTGCTGCATTACAGAGGGTTTTAGGCTACGGTTATTTTCCTTAATGCTTTAACGTCAAGAAATTAGGGAGATATGATGATATAATTATCAACTGCTGAGAGCTATATTGGTTCTATGCGTGGTCTGGTTATTCCAAGCAGTACAAGCAGTTATTAAAATAGCAATGCAACTGTGGCCGTTTTTCCTCTGCTGATTTGTATGATGTCATCGTAGGCCACCTAGCATGTCCCAAAATAGAAAGCACGGGCACATGTAAACACCATATCGGATTAGATACCATCTCAGGTAAACAGTCCACCGAATCTTTAAATCTGAATGACAAAAAAATGTGCACATGTAAACATGGCTATTGATATCACGCTCTTATAGGCCTATGTGTAGAAGCCATAAAGCAATAAGCGTATGCTTCTGATGCTGTGTGCATCTGAATCAACCGCACACTCACACAGCTAATGTGACATCAACCTTAGAAATAAACACCCGTGAGATTACGCCGCTAAATACAGCGAACCCCCCTTGAAACACCAACACGAGGATGCTGGTCTCATTTAACCCTTTTCTCATGGCGTGTCCTCAGAGCGATCACATGCTCTAGCTGCTTATTGCTCCAGATGTATGAACACAGATATGTAAATGCTGCTGCTGCATTAATATAGGGTACTTTTGCATTAAATCAATATGCTGTTCCTCAGATCTGACAAATAAAACTTCAGATCAGAGCACAGTTACATTGTTAGTCATCAGTTGTTTGCATGTCAAACGCTGATGCTCTTGCGTTAAATATTTTTTAAAAGGCCCATTCATTCAATTCAGTTCAGTTTATTTATGATAATCTTTTTTTTTTTTTTAGCTCTGAGCTAAATAATTACTTTGTTTCTCTTACACCTGGCTTTGATTGACCACCGAAAAGCCGTTAACAGTCTTGCACTTCTCATAGTTTTTTTTTTTTTTTTTGATGCCTTGGGTTCTGGCCACCATTTCCTTTACAGCTAAGGCTCAACATCCTTTACAACTTTCTCATCAGTTTGAAGCTGTACAGTGACATATTAAAAGTGCTTTTGCTCTCTTGACGGGATTAAAGAGGATGAATTATCATTGTAGATCATCAGCTGTGTCATGATAGCTAAATTCTGGCAGGTTTGTGTCACACGACAAACAAGCAGACCATGCTGTGCACAACCTGATCAAATGGATATTTCATATTCAAAACCAAATTTGTAAGCCTTTGCTTGCTGCGGTTAACTTTTAGCTTTTGTAGAATAAAATGTATTTATATAAGCTACCCAACATCATAATGTTTTAAGCATTTCCATTGGGGTTTCACAAATGAAAATAAGTCTAAACCACATGGCAACATGAAAAATTTAAGAAGGTTCATCGATCATTTTTGCACTTTACCCGTACAATGACATTAACTAACTGGAACTTAGATTAGTATTAATTGCAAAACTATTGCGATGCGTTCTCACAACATTTGATTACAGTGAAGTGTGGAGGTGTCTGGTAGGGGGATTCACAGAAGTGGAAATTGCCCTTTACCCACTTGCTGCAAGCAGACACAAACACACCAACACACTGTTACATGCATTCCCCATGTGACCAGTAATACATACACCCCTGCACCTGCTGCTACATTCAGCCAACAACACAAAACCACATGGACAGTCGATAAACAACAATGACTACAGCAGGTATCATTCTGACTCTGATACTGAGCTGCCCGTAAGGCATAAAGCATCTCGTTTTCATCCGGTATTTAAAGAAAAGAGGCCTTATGCACAACTCTTTTAATTCAAAATAATTATTGAGACTGAAACAGAAACTGAAGTTAATTTGGCAATGAGTGTTTGTGAGTGTTTTACATTATTGGCTGACAGTGGATTATTTGCAGTATATAAATATTTTTTATCACTTTTGACCAATAGGTGGTGCTGTTATCAGATTATTATGGTGTGGTCAGTGTGATGAGACAACTGTTTTGGGGTCAATATGCCAAAGCATTGCAGAGTTGCATCCTCAGAATCAGCTTGGCATCATGCCAACAATTTCATTGATGTGTTATTTGGTTATTTTGATTGGTTTAGTCTATTAAAAAGCTATTGATAACTATTTGCCGGCTTGGGCTGAAGTATTTTCGCATAGCCAGACATTTAGGCCTACAACTGAAGGTCTGGAATCCATGGCAGCTTTTATTGGCCAAGGCCCACCCATGAGGTTGTTTGACCGAAAAACCAATCACAGTTGTTTTGTTTCATCATCACGTTTCAAGGCCTGGAAATGTTGCCACAATAACGGACTGGTTTATAGACGGTTTCATCGGGCGCACACGCCTGGACCTAAGTTAACTTCCGGTCTGTGTTGTGTATATTGGTCTGGCTGCGGTGCCATCTACAAACGCAGTTAAAGGCAAGGTGATGAGTAGACTGAAGTTGGGCTCAGGTGGTTGTGCTGCGGGATGTGTTTCCCATACATTTATTTATTTTTGGAGACTCGCAACAATTTTAAAACTGATCGATTTTCAAAAAGGCTTCTTTTAATAAACATGAGTAACGTAACGTTACGTAACGTACTGCACGTTTAATAATAATAATTCCTTACATTTATGTTTAAATATCAAAGCGAGGCACAGGTGTTTTTATATCGCTGCATTTCTGAAGAAGGACTTGCATGTTATATGCCTGATAACGCAGTGTGTGAGCGTAGCAGCTCTGCTTTGTTTACAGCTGTTACTGGGGAAACCTCTATTTCTAGCGCTTTATGTCTGTGCTTTAAAACATCTCCTGCTGGCAAAGAATGAATTAGCATTTTCATTAAGTCCGCCTGATCCACGCAGAAACATTTTGTTTGTTATCAAAAATTATCTACTCTAGAGGGACTTGGCTGTTGTTATTGATTCTATTTGGAGTCTACCGGAAGTTAAGTTAGGTCCACAAAAGCGCTCACGCGCATTAACGTTTGTTTATGTTGATGCCGTTGAAACCGTCTATAAAACTCCTAAACATATTTTAAAGGATCTGTGCAGCAAACTTTAATCATTTGACATACTTTTGAAAATCCAGCGTTTAGTTGATCCTGATAAGTGCTTGTCATTACATTTGTAGACATGATGGCTTTCTTTTGTGAGGTGGTTTGGCATCATGGCATCTTTGATTCCAGGCAGAACATTAGAATGCGACACACACATGTCTCCTGGAAATCTTGTATATTTCAACCAATACAATGACTGCTTCAACTCCTGAAGTGTTTCCATTATTGTCTGCTGTATACATCAGACGTTTAGCCAATGGTCTGTTGGCGTGATGACTGAAGGCCCCGATATACTTCAAACGAAATCGAAGAACTAACTGATATGACGTCTTTTCAAAACAAACACACATCCCCGAGCTTTTCTGCAGTCTTTGGATCTTGGTGATGCTGTTGGTCGAGTTTCCTTTTCTTCTTCCTCTGTTAAACAAAATCGACAGGTTCGGGCTTTTTTTTCAATGGGATGTTGTTTCTAGACCTCCTAATATAACTTTCTGGAATAGCTGTGTTGATGGTTTGACATGGCATAGAATTTGGAAATTACCTCATAAATATTTAATAACAAATAAAGCAAAATAAATCTATTTCAAACTCATTTATAAATATTACCAGGGTAACCATTTCCTTGTAAATTGATTTAACTGTAATATTGACATGGTTTGTACTTTTTGTGGTACATTTTTATTTGTTTTGGAATTGTTCTTATTCAACCAGTTTTTTTTGTCCGATTGTTTAATGTTTAATGTGAATGTTTCAATAAATGACAACAACAACAACAAGTGATGTTGCATTCTCTTCTAAAATGTAATTTTTTTTTGTCTGATAACACTATGGCATGTGATTCTCATATATATATATATATATATATATATATATATATATATACAAAAAACTAAAAAAAGTTTGTATTAAGTGAAAATGGATGATAAAAACGGTTTTCGCACATGGCATAAATAGCAAGTACTTTGAGTGTCTTGTTCATCATATTTGTTATCGTATAAAAACAACAGAACTGAAATGGGGAAACATTTATTTACAAACAAGAAAATTTGAATGTTAACCAGTAAATTCAACAAATTCAACTATTAAAATCTGAAAGCCACATGAAGAATCAAAACTTTCATTAAACAACAGAAGATGTCACAAAGCCAAAATGTACAAAACTGATAACAAAAACTATTTAAAAACATGATTATTTAAACAAAATACTTTCAAACTATAGTGTCCTGCAGGGAATTCTGGGAATTTTGTGTTTGACTGTAAATTATACATTGATTAGTTTTTTTTTTTTACTTCTAAAAACTGTAAAATTAACAGCATTTTATTGTAAAGTTACATGAAATGTCTGGTTAGATCTTTTCCGATTTTCCCTCTATATAATACGGGAACTTACTGTTAATCTATTAACAGTTTTTTTCCACAGTGTTTTTGCAAAATGTCACAGTTAAAATTACACATATTTTTTACAGTGACGGGTTAAAAGAATTTATCAAAAATAATACCTAATTTAGATTGTTATATTTGACCCCTTTAACAATTGTTTACATAATGACAGCTTGCTTAAGAAAAACAGAAACATTATACTAGGCTAAATGTGAACTGTTCTAAAACAGTAAAGAACGGTTCTAGCTGTCTTTCCACTTTGTTTGGCACGGCACGATTACAAACAACTCTTGGCCAAGAATTATCCTTTTTCACATTTCCGGGTTTCTCAGCAGTGGAAGTCATCATAGTTTGGTTAAGTTCAATAGCAGTGAACGTGAGACTACATCTAATATATTTGTGTGTGTTACCATTTGCTCAAATAGCAAACGAAAATCTCCATAATAGTGTTTTCACGACTTTCAGAAAAGGAAACAATAGAGAGAGACTGATAACGGCAAACAGAATAGAGAACATTATCAAATTTACCATCACTCCCACAGACTCTGTATTAGAACACCCTTACATTAGCGTCAACTAGTTTTTTGTAATTTGTTGGGTCTTGAAATCCGTGAGAAGTGATGTACTATGCTCAACTGGTGTTGGTGTGCGTCTGTCGGTGCGGTGTGAGGCCTTAAAGGGTTAGTTCACCCAAAAATTAAAATTCTGTCATTAATTACTCACCCTCATGTTGTTTCAAACCCATAAGGCCTTTGTTCATTTTTGGAACACAAATTTAGATATTTGTGATGGAATCTGAGAGCTGTCTGACCCTGCACAGACAGCAAGGGTACTACCACGATCAATGTCCTGCAAACTTTGAATTAATCTATGTGACGTAGATTCATTCAGTTTTGCCAATGGTATTGACAATTATTGTACATTATGAAAACAAAAATAACCCTACTTATTTTTTTTTAAGTGCACAGTACTAGTCTTGTGGCGAACAATTGAACCATGCAAGTCAATACACTGAGAAAAAATTGTCTGCCGTCGCTTCCGGCTTATTAATTCATAATGTTAGGACTGCTGTTTCTGGGTCCAAGTCTCTACTCATTTCACTTGAGAATACTATCTCAGCAGACATTTATTAACACTATCTCATTAATATTACATATTTAAGCTAAGCGTAACTTGCTGTGCACACTACAGTCTCTGTGCTCACAGTGTACACTAATATTTTAGCTGAATCAGTTTGTTGTTTTCTCGTCTGGCAGAGCATTAAGTCCCAGAAGTGGTGAAGGATGATGTCAGACGTAACAAGCAGATATTCTTAATGGGGTCCCATTATGCTTTTTCCCTTTTTGAATTTTAGTCAATGTGTATGTTTGGGCATAACAAAGATCTACAAAGTTACACGTCTCAAAGTCCAGTATATCAAATATCAATTATCAAATTGATATGCCAATATTTATGCCATCCTTATCAGAGGGAACTTACTGCTTTGGCAAGGGACGGGCAGTACTAAAACACTGTCTGAGCTGTTCACCAATCAGTACGCGCTGGGACGGCTAACCAATCACAGCACATTTTGTTTTTCAGAAGGCAGGTCTTCATCAAACCCAGAACTAATCTAGACATTTGTGCCAAGCTGGCGAGAAAGGTATTGTAATAATGTAAATTATGTGAAAAATAATGTGTTTTTTCGAACCACCAAGCATGTTCTAGTACACCTCCAAAATAAATTCAAGACATTGTAAAAGCGCATTATAGGACCCTTTAACCACTCATATCCAACCAAGGTATTGAAGTTAGAAATCCCTGGATCATGACCACTAATTAACATACTTTGTCAATAAGATAAAAGTGGGGTTTGTTCAAAGTTGCTATTATCCATGCACATAGATCTTTGATATTAATATTTTTTTGGTAACTAAATATCGCCAGCTAAAAAGTAACTAGTAACTTGTACTCTGAGTATTTTCTGAGAGGAGTACTTTTTACTTTTACTAAAGTACTGTTTTGACAGCAGTACTTTTACTTGTAATTGAGTATTTTTTCATCAATGTAACAGTACTTGTACTTAAGTAAAATTTTTCAGTACTCTTTCCACCACTGGTTAATGGTAGTTAATGTATTCATTAACATGAACAAACAAATGAAGCATATATTATGTATTCATTAATCTTTCTTAATGTTAATGTAAATACAGTTATTGTTAGTTCATGTTAATTCACAGTGCATTAACCGGTGTTAACAAGCACGACTTTTGATTTGAATAATGCATTAGTAAATGTTGAAATTAACATTAACTAAGATTAATAAATGCTGTAGAAGGATTGTTCTTGCTTAGTTCATGTTAACTAAAGTAGTTAACTAACATCAACTAATGGAGCCTTATTCTAAATGTGGCCACAGGAAAATGATACACAGGACCAACAAATATGGGTGAGGTTCGTATTTTTATTCCTTATAATTGGTTAGGAGTTTCTATTTAGTTTCACTTAAGTATTTGGGACAGAAAACCCAGAACAAATCAAAATACAATGTCAAAAATATCCTTGGATTACAAATAAAATTGTTCACCCCAAAATAAAGATAATATAACAACTTGTCATCTCTTCTTGTGTGCAATAATAAACAACAATGTCAAAATAAAACACCAGCAACAATAATACGGTAGTGGCACTCTATAAAGAAAACATAACATCTTAAAACTCCACAGACATTTAGACTACAATAACACTCACTAAATACACCTGAAATGACAAAGTGCATATATTACTCACTTTTCCTTGTGTTTCTGATATTACGCAGTAATATTACATTTCTTCAACGTGAACAGGCTTCGTCTATACATGCGGTGCGGTAGCTCAGCCACCCTCACACATCCACGCAATCCTGCGTTAACACCCAACTCCCTGGATGCTATTTAAATCACACACGAACAGCAATCGCAGACACGCACAGCATAACTCTGTGACTTCCTCACTGCGCGCAGGCTCACACGCTCATCCAGATGCGCAATGACGTCACCTGACATTTCTTAAAGGAAACTCTCATTACATTCTCCGCAAATATATACTTCGCAAATTTAAGTATTTAAATCACCTCAACCATCACCTGGTTACATTCTCCCCTGCGTCAGGGTAAGCGTCCTCGATTACTCATTTACAACTCATTTTCACTGCTTCCCTAAACAGAACAGAACTTAAGTCAGCTAATATCTGTGACACTGCTGCTGGACTTGTAGAGGCAAAGTCCAGGACCGACCTTGGCTCATGGTGCAAATTTGAATGCTGTCCAGCATTTGGCCTCCTACTACGACTGCGTGGTGCAGCAACAGGATGAGTAAACACACTAGTAGCTGCATCCAGCCTTTCCTCAGTCTCCAAGGCTTCGGCAGGGTCTGCTAAAACATTGGCATGGGCAGAATCAACCAATTCTCTGCTGAGTACTACCTTGGGTTCATGCTCTCCACCCTGTTGGCCAAAAGACTGGGTACTAAGATCTTTTACTACGGGTGCATGAGGTCTCTCCTCCCTTAAAACCACACCCTCTTCTGAATCCTCAGACTCCTCTTCACTAAGGGGCTCGGACTTCTCCTCTTGTGCTTTCCGCACTCTCCTAGGGGCAGGAGTAGGATGATTCACACAAGGCCTGATGTCAACTCTGTTAACTCTCTTTGCAGGCCCTCCTTCCAACGGCTCCACTGTGTATGTGTTGTCCAAGATCCCTACTACCTTGTATATGATTGGCCCCCAGGCATCCTGTATTTTGTGACGACCTACTGGTCTGTTCCTCAGGTACACCAGTGCCCCGATCTCAATCTTCGGGCAATATACTCGATCCTTGTCTAATGAAATTCGCTCAGCAGCCTTTTGTTCAGAATATTCCCTTGCCCTGGCATGTGCATCATTCAGACGCCTTTGGTGGACCAACAGCCAGTTGTGTTTATGGTTTACAACTTGCTCTTGACCAAGCAGGGAATCCACTGGCAGATAAGGATCAACTCCAAACAACAAATAATATGGAGAATAGCCAGTAGTCGCATGGGGTGTCGCATTATATGCGTAAACCAGCTCCGGTAGGTATTCGGGCCATCTGCGCTTCTTTTCAGGTGGCAGCGTTTTCAACAGGTCATGTAGCGTCCTGTTGAACCGCTCACACTGAGCATTGCCAGTGGGGTGGTATGGCGTTGTGCGGCTCTTTTTCACTCCATAAAGCTTACAAAGTTCAGCCACCACCTCACTCTCGAAATTACGACCCTGATCGGAATGCAGACGTGTTGGAACACCATACTTCATGAACCACTCCCTAAGCAACACCTTGGCAGTGGTGTCTGCTTTTTGATCTCGAGTCGGGAAGGCCTGAGTGAACTTTGTAAAGATATCGGTGATTACAAGAACATTTTCCCGACCGTCAGATGCGGGTTCCAGGACAGTGAAGTCCACAGCGATTACCTCAAGAGGTCTAGAAGCCAGGAATGATTTCATAGGAGGGTGGACCTTTGGCTGCGGCAGCTTAGCCATCACACATCGCTGACAATCTTTTATCCACTCTTCCACATCATTGTGCATCCCGATCCAAAAGCACCTGCGCCTCAACAAGTGGAGAGTACGCTCGACACCTTGGTGCCCCATAGAGTTGTGCACATACTCCAAGACAGGCTTCTTCAAGCTGAGAGGTAACAATAGCTGATAAGATTCCCCATATCTGACATCCTCAAAGACACGGTACAGTAGACCTTGGCGCTCCCTGATGCTGTTCCAGTGCTTCAACATTGACCGAACAGGTTTTGACAGAGCTTTTAGCTCCTTCCCATGGGGCCTTCTCTTTTGATCCCAAAACTTTTTGAACCCACTAATTACAAAATCTTGCTGCTGGAAGCCAATTAATTCATCAGCTGTATAGCCTGGAAAGGTTGGAGTATTTCCCTGTCCCCATCCATTGCCAGCATCCAGGGAGTTTGACACTACAGCTCGCATATGCCTCACTTTACAGCTGTATGTCCCAGCAGCTACAAGTGCAGGGTCAAGGTCTGTACCACGGTGAATCCAACCACAGACGGCCACACATCCATCATACTCCGCATCCTCCGAAACCAGTTCAGGCTCCCCTGCGAACGGCTGTCTAGATAGTGTGTCAGCTACTGTGTTTCGATACCCCGGACGATACTGCACATCAAAATCAAAGACGGACAACTGCGAAAGCCACCTTTGTTCAATTGCTCCAAACTTTGCTGTTTTCAAGTGGCACAGAGGATTATTGTCAGTTATCACAGTAAATTTGGACCCCAACAAATACCCTCGAAACTTCTCTACAACTGCCCACTTTAGAGCAAGGAGCTCAAGTTTCATGCTGCTGTAGTTTCTATCATTTCTCTCCGCATCTCTTAGCCGTCTACTTGCAAAGGCAATGGCACGTTTTACATTTCCCTGTTGCTGATATAAAACAGCGCCCAGTCCCTGACTGCTTGCATCTGTCTCCACAATAAAGGGTTTTGAATAGTCTGCCACCCCTAAGACAGGCGCACTAGTAAGCTTATCTTTGAGTGTGTCAAAAGCGGTTTGACATTTTTCAGTCCACAGACTCCCTAAAAGGACATTAGTTCTGCTGGAGCTTTCAGGGGTCAGGCATGAATTCACCAGGTCATGAAGTGGGCCAGCTATCTTTGAGAATCCCTGTATAAACCGTCTGTAGTAACTACAGAGTCCAAGGAAGGACCTCAATTCCTTTACTGTAGACGGAACTGGCCACTGTCTTATAACTTCCACTTTCTGAGGGTCTGTGCCAATACCATCGGCTGATATCTGATGTCCCAGAAACACAACCTCTGACTGAAGAAGGTGGCATTTTTCTAACTTTATCTTGAGACCAGTGTCCTGCAGCCTCCTCAGTACTGTTTCCAGCCTAACTAAGTGTTCCTGGAATGTCGAGGAATACACCAAGATATCATCCAGGTATACTAACAAAATCTGGAAAACAAGATCATTCATAGTGGCCTGCATCAGTCTTTGGAAGGTTGCAGGTCCATTGCAGACCCCAAACGGCATCCGCAAGAATTCATAGAGGCCAAAAGGGGTCGAGAAAGCGGTCTTATGTCGGTCTCCTTCCGCCATTGCCACCTGATGATAGCCGCTTGCTAAATCAATTGTCGAGAAGTAACACGCACCCTGTAGAGCATCAAAGCTCTCATCTATTCGAGGTAAGGGAAAGGCATCTTTTTTGGTCTTCTGATTAAGTTTGCGGTAATCTACACATAGCCTGATACTGCCATCTGCTTTACGTACCAGCACAATTGGGGATGCGTAGGCACTATTACTTTCCTGTATGACTCCTTTCCTTACCAATCGTGAGATGTGATCCTTCACTTCTCTATACTGGTTAGGAGGAACTCGACGATAAGGCAGTGTGATAGGCTCATCATCAGTTAAGTGAATTTCATGTGTGATTTTGTCTGTGTAGCCTAGGTCCTCATCCTCTAGCGCAAAAACATCAATGTACTTCTTCAACAATGACCTAAGCTGAGCTTGCTCATACTCGCTTCCTCCTACATCAATCTTATCCAAGATTTCCTGCACACTGTCTCTGCTTTGCCCATCCTTCATATTTAAAGTCACCTGTTCAAGGTCTGCAGAAATCCGCTGAAATCTTACTTCACACTGCTGTGAGCTGTCCACACATTCCACCTTTGACAGGATACCCAGCCGGGTCCTGGGTGACAACCACACATCCTCCTGAGAAAAATTTAGAATTTTAACAGGTATGCAGGGACAATGGGAGTCAACGATGGTGGGGATAACTACCAAACCTCCTGGCAACGGAGTACTAAGAGGTTCTAACAGCATAGGACTTCCTTCCCCGACACCCCTATTGAAGCCTGTCGCTGTAATTGTCACAACTGATTCCGCAGGTATATGCTCTGTCCATTTTCCAGCTAGACGCACCATGGATTTTTTGTTCACAGTACATGTCTGTACTTTTTGGAAAACATGCCTCCAATCAGAATCTAATTTTCCTCCTAAGGTGGTATCAAATTCTGCCTGGACTAGCTGTCTACATCGGCTGATTATATTCATTCCTAGGATGCATGGCACTGTGTTTTCAGGACTAGAAACGCCTTTGACTACTAGGAAACCACAATCCGGCATCTTAATTCCCATGGCCTCCACCTCAAGCTCTAAGTAACCCAGGTAGGGTATGTCAAGCCCGTTGGCCGCTGTGAGCTTGAGCCAACCTGCCATGGAGAGGATGTCAACATCTTTACCACACAAATGGTCTCTGAAGAACTGCTCTGTTATTGTGCTCACCTGACTGCCTGTGTCCAATAAACCTTTAGTGGTGACACCACAAATTGAAAGCTCCACCACAGGACATGTACCCACAGCACGTTGCAACAACTGGTCACAGGTTGGAGGTGCATCTTTTGAGTCTGTCTGGCCCCCCCAAATTGCCCGACTCACAACAACTGGGGGTTCTCGTTTCCCTGCGGGCCAGAGGGTGCAGGTCTCACAGCTCTAGAGCTCTGCTTCTGTGGGCAATTCTTTGCCACATGTCCAGCGACTTGGCATCTGAAACATATTGGTTGTCCATCCTCAGTGAATTTTGGCTGAGACCTAGGCCTAAAGGTTTCCACCCTTGTAATACCACCTCTTACAGCCAGATTTTTTACAGCTTGAGTCAGTTCACTAATGGCTTTGCTCTGTTCAGCAACCACTTCAAGAACATCTTCTAAGGTGACACTTTTTTTCTCTTGCACCTTGAGAATTGAACATTGGGTCAGGTTACTACTACATCGAGACTTAGTAGTTCTTGAACTTGCAGGGGGCTCTTCCACGAACCACAGCTGTGCTTCATCTCGCACCTCTATCATCGTGCACCGAGGATGGTCTCTCACAAATTTGCGAAGCTCTCTTTGCAGAGATGGGTCGCGAACCCCCTCAACGAATTGATCTCTTAATGTCACCCTTTCGTTCGCAATAGCATCGGGGGAACATTTCAAAACCAAGCTGAGGGCTTGTGACAGTGCATGAGAGAAGTCTCTTATGTTTTCCCCCTCTAGCTGTCTTCGACTGTAAAAACTGTGCAAGAGCTGAGGTGTACTGCGTCTGTCCCTAAACGCCTCCCTGAGGTACCCAAACAAATCGTCAACCCCATCGTCAGTAACACTGCGAAGACGCACCTCTTCTAATGCCGTGCCCCTTAACAGAGACATAACAAAATCATACTGATCTTGGTCAGACTGATGCCTAGCACGCAGAACCCGCTCGACTTCCTCTATAAAATCATCAACTGACCTGCCGTCTTTCTCCATATCACCACAATATGGTAATATGTGCCTTTCTCTAGGAACATACACATAAGACCGCTGATTAAGGGAGGAAATCGCAGCCATTGCTTGGTCATGTTTACTTTGCAACTCTCTAATTTGATCTGTTAAATTAGGTCTACCATGATCATCATCTCTGATTTGTTCTGCTAAATTTGCTCCGCTATGGTCATCATCTGGATCTGACATTGTGAAATATCAAGTCCTTAAAAGTCTTTATGCAAAGCTCTGAAAAGGATAAGTGCTTGAAGTCCTTCTGATCTGATGCAACAGCTGTCAAATAATCTTTTAGCCCCTGGCCAATGAGATCGCGCTGGGCCTGCGATGCTCCACGACGATCCGTCACTCTCCTCACCACCAGAATCTCTCCTCGCCTGCAGGAATCTTCAGTCTTCTCTTCACCACTACCGTATTATTTTACAACATTTCCTTATATTGCACACACCAATAAAAAAAACTTTACTCTCCCAACTCTCTTGGAATACCCCACTCCTGGTACCAAAATTGTGGCCACAGGAAAATGATACACAGGACCAACAAATATGGGTGAGGTTCGTATTTTTATTCCTTATAATTGGTTAGGAGTTTCTATTTAGTTTCACTTAAGTATTTGGGACAGAAAACCCAGAACAAATCAAAATACAATGTCAAAAATATCCTTGGATTACAAATAAAATTGTTCACCCCAAAATAAAGATAATATAACAACTTGTCATCTCTTCTTGTGTGCAATAATAAACAACAATGTCAAAATAAAACACCAGCAACAATAATACGGTAGTGGCACTCTATAAAGAAAACATAACATCTTAAAACTCCACAGACATTTAGACTACAATAACACTCACTAAATACACCTGAAATGACAAAGTGCATATATTACTCACTTTTCCTTGTGTTTCTGATATTACGCAGTAATATTACATTTCTTCAACGTGAACAGGCTTCGTCTATACATGCGGTGCGGTAGCTCAGCCACCCTCACACATCCACGCAATCCTGCGTTAACACCCAACTCCCTGGATGCTATTTAAATCACACACGAACAGCAATCGCAGACACGCACAGCATAACTCTGTGACTTCCTCACTGCGCGCAGGCTCACACGCTCATCCAGATGCGCAATGACGTCACCTGACATTTCTTAAAGGAAACTCTCATTACATTCTCCGCAAATATATACTTCGCAAATTTAAGTATTTAAATCACCTCAACCATCACCTGGTTACATAAAGTGTTATCTGTTGACTGTTATTGCGGTCAGAATAGTTTGTGCGATGGGATGGACAGTTATGCCCTTGGCTCTGTCTGACCTTCTCCATCATTCCTTTGTAGGAACAGAGACACATCTCTGGAAGTCATAAGAAAACATTGGTGAAAACATGTTTATAGCAGATATATGAAAGAAGAACAAAGCAGCAAATGCATAAATCTAAAGGCATCAATAGAATCTAAGTGTTAAATTACCAACAACATCAGCCAGGCAAAAACATTATTAATATATAGTTTTCTAAAAAACAGATTAAGTGATTAAGTTCAGAAAATACCAAACATATCTTACCTTATCATGAGCTCCCGGTTTACTACATTTAATAGCTGCATCATCCATCTTCATTGCTTCAGTCTTGGCTGTTTGATAATAATACATTTGTTAAATTAAATAAACCTGTATCTGGTTAGAACAAATTGCTGGCACATTTGAGCACTACATTTGCAAAGAGATTAATCTGATCAGCTGTAGGAAATACTTGCTGGACAATAAACTGTTTCCTTTGTACCAGGAGAGAGTCACATGACCCACATTCACCACTGAACACAGCAGGAGACATTTAGGAACTGATGAACATCCCGGTGAGGATGAAGAGCAATGTGAATAGTCTCTGATGATGACAGGAATGGGAAGAGGAGCTGCAAAACATGACAAAAAAGTATATACATGTTAGTGGTAAGTACAATAAATAGTTGTTTCATCTACAATAAGTAGATGTTTTCTTGTGAGGTTAATCATAGATGAAGCAAAATTTAAATGCAAGGCTATAAAGAAAGTGCTTATTTTATTATTATTTACTTTGTTATTTCAGTATCTGTAGGTCATGTTAGGTGTTGTATTGTGTATTTGAATTGGATTTTGCATCAAAAACATTTCTACTGAGATCAGACTAGAATTAGTGTTTGTGACATGACTTACCATACAAAGTAACATTAAATCTCTTCACTAAGATATTTGATCTACTGATCTGCAATTCATAAAGTCCACTCTGTTCAGATCTGATGTTTGTGATGGTCAGTGATCCGGTTTGATTGTCCAGCTCCAGTCTGTCTCTGAATCTCACATCATTGCTGACAAATACAAAGTATAGTTGTTCCCTTTTAATAAGTTCTGCTATTTGTACACTTTGAGGTCCAAATGTCCACAGAAACTGATCGTCTCTCTGTACATTACCATTGGTTTTTAAAGTGATACAATCTCCTTCCGTCACTGAAATTGTCTTTACTCCATGTGTCTTAACACCAAACACACCTGAAAGAGATTTAAATATATTAGTAAACAAAGCACCTGCAGTTAATTTAACTTAGCTGAAGAAACTTATGTGGTGGAAAAATTAATTTAACATTGCTTCTGTACGCCTATATATGCATGTGTTTTCTTAGAATTGCTGTGTGGTTCAGAAGGATGACACCTGGGGGGTAAACAGATGTCTGAGAATGACCTGAGAGGGTCATTGGGCCATATAGTGGGGGGACAATGCCTGAGGATGACCTAAGGGGGGGTCACCTAAGTCCTAAATGTGTGAGAAACAGCCCATAGAGAGTGTTCCTTGTTATGTGTGGAAAGTGACAGCTGCTAAAACTGTGTAACCTTGGACGCAGCAAAGGTATATGAGGTGGAGGACTGCCCTCTTCCTGCGTCGGTTTCACTCTGCAGGAACTCAGTGTTGCTGTATGACTGTCTGACCTTCTTTGCAAAGAATAAAAGCTTTCTTTTTAATTATACCTGAGAATGAGTCTGTCTCTTATGCTGATGAGAGTTGATCTAAATTTTGCCACGACACTTAGCAAATAAGTATTCTGTAATAAACAGATAGATGGCTGCAGTTCCTTATTGCTTAGTATAATTTGAAGATGAGGTTTTGAAATAAAATTCCAAATCTTTAACACTCAGTGTTCCTCTCTGTTAAAAACCTCATATCATCTGATTATAAAAGCATTCAAAACTAGAAAAAATATATATTGTAGGCCTACCATCACACTATATGAAACAGCAAATCTAACAATATATATAATAAAACCAACATCTCCATGTATGTTTAGGAACCAGTAACAAGACATACCCTTTGAAGTTAAGATAGAAGAGCGTATTTACTTTACATTGATTGATGTATTTGTTGACATTTCAATGTGCAGTATAATAGTTTTTTTTATTTATTATTTTTATTTTTTTATAAAACCAACATTTAAATGTTCGTCTATGAAGCAGTAACTAGACACACCCTTTTAAGTTGAGATGGAATACTGTACGTTTTAAAAATCGAATGGGTTATCAGATTTAATTCAATAACGCACATCCTGATTTGCATATGATAGTAAAAGATGGCTGTAAATACTGTTGTTTAAGTAACAAGACACACCCCTTGAAGTTTAGATATCAAACTGTGTGTTACAGCAGCTCCTATAGCTGCAGACGGCTTGGTTATACAATGCACTTTTTACGCACATCAAAAGACTTGTAGTCCATGTCTACTTTTCTGTTTCTTTATTTACCAAATGCAAATATTAATCATACTTGAGAGACGATGAACATCTAACCTGTGTGTGAGGTAAAAACTGTATGCGTTCCCCCACCAAGCTCACTTCCCTCACCCTGGGTACCCTAGCAACTGCATAGCAACAACTTAGCAACCACCACGGGTACCCTAGCAACCACATAGCAACACCCTAACAACCACCAGCCACCCTAGCGACCGCATAGCAACAACCTAGCAACCACCCCAGGTACCCCCAAAAAGCGCATAGCAACACCTTAGCAACCACCACGGGTACCCTAGCAACCACCTGGGCACCCTAGCAACCGCATAGCAACACCTTAGCAGCCGCCATGGCTACCCTAACAACCGGATGAATTACTCCGGGATATTGGCTTGTTTTAACTCAGAGGGAGTGTCAGCCACATTAAAAAAGTTAACAGCTTAAGTCATTTGTGGATTAATGCGTATTGGAGACGCGAACAGTTTCAAACGATTCAGTTCGATTTGGTGAACTGGTTCAAAAAGATCCGGTTACATCGAATGATTCGTTCGCGAACCGGATATTACAAACTGCTTTGTTTTGAACTCTCTCACAACAGACACGGAAGAGAAGGCAATGCTGAATAAGGGGCCATTCACATATCGCATCTTTTGTGCGCTCAAGATCATTATTTCCAATGTAGGCGAGCGGTATCCGTGCTCATAATGGAAGCGACGCATGCACATCGCGCTCGTTTTTTCCAGGCACATCCGCACTGCATCGAGTTAAAAACATCTCAACTTTTCAGAATTCAGCAAGTGCACCGCGGGTCATGTGACAAGAACTAACCATTCAGCTTCATCCTTTCCCGTAACAACGTTGAAAGCTCAGCCAAGATGAAGCACAGCTGATCATGGCTGTATATGGATTGCCATTTTGAAATAAATTTAGTAGCAGAGCTACTATTTATCCATTTATTAAATTTATCCTTTGCTGAAATTTCCGCGTCTTAATGGAGAGAGCACGTCATTGTTGCTTAGCAACGGCAGACGCCTCGGGAGCGCTTCTGCCCGAGCGCTTTGAAAAGGAGAAAGCGGCGCGCCTAGCGTTTTCCACGCATTTTTAGATGCAATATGTGAACGGCCCCTAAAGTCTTAGTTTTTGCTATTATTGGACCAAAATGTATTTTCGATGCTTCGAAAAATTCTAACTGATCCTCTGATGTCACATGGAATACTTTGATGATGTTTTTCTTACCTTTCTGGACATGGACAATATACCGTACACACAGTTTCAATGGAGGGACTGAGAGCTCTCGGACTAAATCTAAAATATCTTAAACTGTGTTCTGAAGATAAACGGAGGTCTTACGGGTTTGGAACGACATGAAGGTGAGTTATTAATGACATAATTTTGATTATTGGGTAAACTAACCCTTTAAGAGGCTATGTACTACATTGCAGAGTGCATAGGAATGAGCCCCGTTGTCCTTTCAAATGTGTTGGCGCCAACTGTAGTCAAACATTTACCACTTAACTTAAACAGCTTTCAAGGGCCATTATTATCGTGTACACCATGCACCTACAATGCAAGCTACTCCTATAACGTTAGCCATTGTTGCAGATTTAAAATGCACAATTTCATTATGTTCCCCTCCATTTTCACATGGCGAAAGAACTAGTGTCTCACTTAAGGTGCAGCCATTGATATGCCAGAGAATGATAGTCATTCTTATCTCAGAAACTTTTGTCTCTTTTACCTTAAACTGCAAGGACAGCTGCTGATTCCTGCCTCTACCATTACAGAGTATTGTTGAGGAAATGCAAAATATGCATGAGTTAGGTCAAGCCTTTACAATAACTAAAGTAAGTTATTTTTAAAAAATGATAAGAGTCTATCAGATGAAACAGTCACGGAAATCTGTGACTGCATTAAAGAGTCAGATTTGTTCTCTGCCTGTCATCAGGGAAATCTGCAGAGTGGTTGCTCAGATGATGTGATAGAGATGCTTCTGCTCAGCTACTTTGAGGAGGAGTCCATGTTCTTCCATGTAGAAGATAGATGTATGGCAGAAAAGGTCCAACTGGAACAAGTGTCTCTGACCCCCGCTGTTATTGTCTGTGGTAAGTCTGTTTTTATTTTTTTTTCAATCTTTTTTTATTGCACTGTTTATATAATTTGTCATGGGCAGAGCTTATTGGTATAACCTGTTAAATAATGTGTTCTTAGGACAGGCCTGCCATTCCTCAACAAGGTACATGCTGAGTCTGGATCAGAAACTAATCAACACAAACATCTCCTCATTCATTTCTGCAGTGTGCCTCATGTTCAGGAGCTACTACTGTTTTAATATCCATTATCCATCTGAGCTGGCTTCAACTCTGGAGTTTCTTCAAAGGTGAGTAAACATGGCTTTCTAATTACTACTTTCCCTGGTCTAGTCTGGCTCATGCACATACATACACACAGACAGACAGAAAGAAAGACAGACACTCATACAGACAGACAGTCAGGCACGCACGCAGACAGACAGAAAGACAGACAGGCACGCACGCAGACAGACAGACAGGCACGCACGCAGACAGACAGAAAGACAGACACTCATACAGACAGACAGACAGACAGACAGGCACTCATACAGACAGACAGACAGACAGACAGGCACGCAGACAGACAGACAGACAGGCACGCACGCAGACAGACAGACAGAAAGACAGACACTCATACAGACAGACAGACAGGCACGCACGCAGACAGACAGAAAGACAGACACTCATACAGACAGACAGACAGACAGACAGGCACGCACGCAGACAGACAGACAGGCACGTACGCAGACAGACAGGCACGCACACAGACAGACAGGCACGCATACAGACAGGCATGCACAAAGACAGACAGACAGACAGACAGACAGGCACGCACGCACGCACGAAGACAGACAGACAGGCAGACAGGCACACAGACAGAAAGACAGGCACGTACACAGACAGACAGGCACGCATACAGACAGGCATGCACAAAGACAGACAGACAGACAGACAGGCACGCACGCACGCAGACAGGCAGACAGGCACGTACACAGACAGACAGGCAGGCACGCATACAGACAGACAGGCACGCATACAGACAGGCATGCACACAGACAGACAGGCACACACACAGACAGACATGCACACACACAGACAGACAGACAGACATGCACACAGACAGAAAGTCACACACACAGACAGGCACACACACAGACAGAAAGACAGGCACGCACGCAGACAGGCAGACAGGCACCCACACAGACAGACAGGCACGCATACAGACAGGCATGCACACAGATAGACAGACAGGCACGCACATAGACAGACAGACAGGCACGCATGCAGACAGATATAGCCTGTTAAATAATGTGTTCTTAGGACAGGCCTGCTATTCCTCAACAAGGTACATGCTGAGTCTGGATCAGAAACTAATCAACACAAACATCTCCTCATTCATTTCTGCAGTGTGCCTCATGTTCAGGAGCTACTACTGTTTTAATATCCATCATCCATCTGAGCTGGCTTCAACTCTGGAGTTTCTTCAAAGGTGAGTAAACATGGCTTTCTCATTACTACTTTCCCTGGTCTAGTCTGGCTCATGCACATACATGCACACAGACAGACAGAAAGAAAGACAGACAGACAGGCATGCACGCAGACAGACAGACAGGCACCCACACACGCACGCAAGCATGCAGACAGACAGACAGACAGGCAGCAGACAGACAGCCATGTACACAGACAGACAGGCATGCACACAGACAGACAGGCATGCACACAGACAGACAGGCATGCACACAGACAGACAGGCATGCACACAGACAGACAGACAGGCACACATGCACACAGACAGACAGGCATGCACACAGACAGACAGGCATGCACACAGACAGACAGGCATGCACACAGACAGACAGGCACACACGCACATAGACAGGCATGCACACAGACAGACAGGCACGCACACAGACAGACAGACAGGCACACACGCACACAGACAGGCATGCACACAGAAAGACAGGCACACAGACAGGCATGCACACAGACAGACAGGCATACAGACAGACAGGCATGCACACAGACAGGCAGACAGACAGGCTTGCACACAGACAGACAAACAGGCACACACACAGACAAACAGGCACGCATACAGGCACACAGACGGACAGCTAGGCACACAGACAGACAGACAGGCATGCACGCAGACAGACAGACATTACAGACATACACACAAATATATATATATACAGTGGGGATCGAAAGTTTGGGCACCCCTTGCAGAATCTGTGAAAATAAGAGTAATTTTCAAAAAATAAGAGAGATCATACTAAATGCATGTTATTTTTTATTTAGTACTGTCCTGAGTAAGATATTGTACATAAAAGATATTAACATTTAGTCCACAAGACAAACAAATTGCTTTAATTATTAAAATAGCCCCACTCTAAAGTTTGGGAACCCTTGGTTCTTAATACTGTGTTCTGTTACCTGATGATCCTCGACTGTCTTTCTGTTTTGTGATGGTTGTGCATGAGTCCCTTGTTTGTTCTGAACAGTTAAACTGAGCAGTGTTCTTCAGAAAAATCTTTAAGGTCCTGCAGATTCTTCAGTTTTCCAGCATCTTTGCATATTTGAACCCTTTCCAGCAGTGACTTTATGATTTTGAGATACATCCTTTCACACTGAGGACATTTGAGGGACTCAAACACAACTATTAAAAAAAGATTCAAACATTCACTGATGCTCCAGAAGCAAACAAGATGCATTAAGAGCTGGGGGATGAAAACTTTGAACATGATGTAGATGGCCAAATTTGTCTTATTTTGTTGAAATATATATTTTTTCCATTTAGTTCTGCCCTTCGTAAGCAACAGAAGATACTTGTATGTTTCCCGGGACACAAATTAAGTACAATTTACCTTGATCTTCAAATTCTGAAAGTTTTCACCCACCAGCTCTTAATGCATCTAGTTTCCTTCTGGAGCCTCAGTGAATGTTTGAATCTTTTTTAATAGTTGTCTTTGACACTATTACAGCATTCAGAAATCTATTAAAGTGAAAGGTTTCAAAGGGAAATATAGAAGAGATGAAGTGATCTTTTCAAGATTAAGGCTTGGACATACTGGGTTAAAATCAACGCTGTATTTAATGACAAAATGTGTGTCTGATAAATGTGAGGTATGTAATGTTCCTGAAAATGTCGAGCATGTCATAATGAAGTGTAGTAAATTTGATTTTGAGAGGAACATCTTGTGTGATAAGATATGTGAATTAGGACAGGGATGGAATTTAGAAGGGATAATGGGGATAAGTGAGGAAACGTGGGAGTGTTACGAAGCTCTCTTTAACTTTCTTAAATCTACAGGATTAGACCATAAAATATAGGCCCCCCCCCCCCCCCCATTTTTTTTTTTTTTTAGGGATCACTAAAAGGTAACCTGAAATACTAAAACCATGAATTACACACCGGTACAGTAGGTGGCGGTATGCACCAGAAAAAATTGGTTGCGACCCGCCATTAATACTAGAGAAGAAGAAGAACAACAACAACCAGCGTCATCAGTCAGCGCTGGGTCTCCTGAGGTAAGACAAAATGACAATCAGTTCTTGGTGCTTCATACATTTATACAAGTATAAACACTGATTTTTAAAGCAACCTTTTTTGCAGTCATTCTATATTGTTTACATCGGGTACTGCGCTATTTATGCGGCTTTCTGGCGTCTGCTTACTGAAATAAATGTTTAGCCTAGCAGATGTTAAATAGCTAACGTTACAGTGGGATCTTGATGTAATTTCAACGATTATTTGGAGCATTATTGGTATTGTTACTAAATACTACTTGTTCAAATGTCATAGCATGATCTAAGGGGAATTAATGGGAGTCGATCATGATTTCTTCAGTGAAAGCATTGATTTGACAACGGATTTATTTTTTATTTTGGCAGTTTTGTTGCCCCATCACACAGCAGTTCACCCACAGTTCAGCGTCTTCACAGTAAAAGATGGAATGTTCCCATTAGTCTAAAAGCGAAGAAGATAAAGTTTGTGAAAGAAAGTAAACATGAATGATCCAGAGCCCTGCGGAATAAAACTGGAAGATATGGAACAACAAATAGGTTGGTGTTTGTTCTTAATTCTATAATAAGGTTATAATACTTAAACCTGCAAAACTTTTTTTTGGTTTAAAAAGAGCAAGTTCATATGTGTTTAAATGTGTTTTTAGTGATGCTTTATAATTTGAGTGGTTCGCGTTGTTCGCTTTGCGTCATTACGTCACGCCTGAAAACATGGGATTACTGTACTCGAAAAAGATTTGCATTCCAAAGAGACTGAGTTCTAAGTAATATTAAATTGCTTTTGATGTTAAAAGAGCAATTTCTCTTAATGACATTCGAATGGTATGACAATTAGAGAATATACTGTACAGAAAATAAAAAAGGCTAATAAACACTAAGTACACTCACGCAATGTTGATGTTGGTAACAATTTGAGAACAAAGTATCGTAATAGTAGTAACAATACTATGCATTATACCAAGCCAAGAGGAAAAGAAAACATCATGCAAATTTTACTGAAAACAGAAATACATCCATATAAAATTTAGTATTTTCTTCCTATATTCCGCTCATCGTGAACAGAGCAGCTTTACTTGCTGTGATGAAACTGACATTTCCCATGAAATCCAACCCGACCAATCAAATGATAAAACATTATTATAAGCTTTCCATTTTACGCTTTTGAACACTGTCTTTTTCTAATCTAATTTTAGCCAAATACTTATGTACTGCAGCTTTAAAGCAAATAATATCCAGGTAACTTTCCATGAATTATGCCCACAATGGAGCACTTCTTATTTTATTTTTTTTACCAAATATTATCTGAACAGTTTTATTTCATATTTATTTATATATGTGTTTCACAATTTTTGCAACCATATTACTAACATTTTGGGCCCGGTTTCCCGATAACGCTCACTCTTAGCGCTAAGAAGACCTCGAAAGATATATCTTACCAAAGTTGTTTATGTTCCTAAGTGTGTTCCCCGAAGTGTCCCTTAGGAAGCTTCTTAGCACGCTGCCTCTTATGTCCGACGTTACAAGAGCGCTGTTCAAAGTGAGGGTGCTGAATTAGTTGGCATCGATTGCTCATGAGTCGATTTTTCACTTCACGCGAAGGTGCAATACAGCGTTAAGAAAGACAACATGGTCTATGCAAATGAAACATTCCTCAAATTATTCCAGTAACATTTATTTTAACATAGTTTAAGTCATCAATAGAATATAGACAATAAATTAAACTTGAAGTTTTGCTGGACCTTGCCACCAGGTCAGATATCACACCCCTATGGTCCACTATAACCTGCACGTTTATGGCCGCATATCCCTTTCGCGATAAGTAGCCTACGCCTGATCAATCACTGATAAATTGGCGATAGTGATGAGTGTGCCATCCACCAGGATGTAATCCCCGGCATGGCGCAGAAGGGCGTTGGTGACAGTGTGGACGCACCTCCACATCGAGGTCTTGATTAGGCCGTAGCCCTCTCCCACGACCTCGATGAAGCAAAAAAAAAAAAAAACGTAGCGCTGCAAGCAGCTGGACTTCAGGGCTTAAAGCAAAATCCTGCCACGTTAGCCTGGCAAGCGCAGGTCTGAGAAGGTCCAGCAGCGCCACAATGAGTTGTCTTGGTAGGCCATTTTTTTAATATATATATCCACATCAGGCAAAATATCAAAAGGGCTTAAGTTTTGCCAAAGAAAAAACTGAAATGGACTAAACGGCTCCGCGTCCGGCTCCGGCTTTGATTCAATTTCATGGACACGTTGGATCGCTGCCATAGTTGGTCGCTTACTGGACACCACCATGATTACCCATTTATAGATCTTATTTATTTAGAGCCAAATTGTTTGCCAGATTTTAATTATCAAAAGTGATTGCCAATTCGTTTTAATAACATTACGAAAAAGCCTAGGCTAATTACCACCATATTAGTTCTGATACCACATAAAGTCAACTTCATAAATAGTCCTGTATCCATTGCGAACATATTCTATTATTAGTCTTAAAATGTCCATAACATAAAATCATTGTTGTCATACCATAGTTAGACTTGTACTGTGCTGCGCTGATTTCTAAAGACTGCTGTACAGTAGTGTCTTGAGCTCAAACAACGCTAAGAGAGAGCTTACGAATGGTCCAGTCCAACCTTACGAAAGTGTGACTTACAGAAGATATACTTAGCGTACGAGCGTGTCGGGAATCGTGCCATAAGGTTAAGAGAGAGATTAAGGAATAGGTTAAGAACTACTTAGCGATAAGAACATTTTGGGGAACCGGGCCTTGGACAATATAGTATATTATATTGTATGAATATAGCTAATGAAATGTATAGTAGTTCTTAGTAGTGTTTTTTTAGGAATGAACCGATCATGATTTTTCATGGCCGATTCCGATTTTTTACAAGCAAACTGGCCGATTCTGATACCGATATCCGCTTTTTTTTTTATCTTTAAGCAACAAACAAGAAAGAAGGAAAGTGTGCATAAACAAGATGTTTATTTGGTACTTAATAGGCCAAACTGGCTTTTGGCTATTGAAAACAATAACTGCAACCATCTGAAATTAACAGCAGTAACTGCACAGTAAGTAGCCTACATTCAATGCAAACATAGATGTTACAGACATCAGCATTTAGCTTTTGTTTTTGAATTGGGTTGAAACTACATAGAACTGGCCTTAAATTAAAAGATTAACTGTAACATGTGAAATTAAAGGCAATAACTGCATGGTTCTACAGTCCAAACAACACAATCAACACACATTCAATGAGAGGTTTCTTAATCAGCATTCAGTAATTTAGTTTTTAAATTTGGTTTTAAATTTAAAAAAAAAAGGTCTTTACCAGTGTCTTTATTTACAGACTAAATAAAAGTATGCTATATACATGGATTATTCCAAAATTTTAAAATCAAATAATGTTGGTGCGAATAAAACAAAGATGCAAAGTGTTTAAATTCATCCAATTAAAAAAAAAAAATTAGGGTAATGATGATCTATATTTTTTTACTTGAGCCAATGAAAAATAAATAACTATTGTCTCAAGTAAAAAAAATAGATCTGAATCATTACCCTAAATCTTTTGAATTGGATGAATGAAACACTTTTTTTCAGTGTGCTACAGCAGGTGATTTTTAAATCAAATTAAGTCGATGTAATTTTACACGAACTTGTGTTCAAGCTGCGGACAGTTACAGTATGCTCGCGCAGCTTTAGTGTGCACAGAAAAGGGACTCTTATTTGTGCGTCAGTACCATAGACCGTAAAAGAAATGGACACAGCGACCCCATTGGAACTCAACTGAGACAATTGAAGCCCATTTTTAGCATTTTTTAGCACTTCCGTTTCTGACGCGCAGACTCAAACGAAGCTTGACGACGTCAGCAACCTGTCTGACAGATGTAAATCTTCTAGTAGCTGTGCGTGCAAACTGCCATCGTTAATCTTGCAGAGACGGCGAGCTTGAGCGGGGAGTTCTTTGGTGTGAGTGAGCAGGAGTAAGTATTCTGATTAATTATTTTGTATAGTATTTTAAAATGTAACGCCAGTACGCCATATTAAGTTAATTGCCTGCGAGCTTCTCCTCCTGTCTGTATGGTAATTTCTCTACTGTGCGACAGAGAGTCGAGTGGTTATGACGCAATCGTTAGCCTATTTTTACAAAAACTGTTTCTACGGGGCCATAATGTAACATAGAAGGTAATGGAGCCCTTTATACATTGTCGTGTATCTTTAGAAATAAATAATGGACCAATGGAGTCTTTAAATGCCTCAGATGTAAAGTTATTCACTGTCAAAGTGACGCCAAAATGAATGGGAGTCAATGGGAATGCTAACGCAAGTGAAGTTTTGCTACAAGATGGCTGCACGCGGCCGACTTCAACTTCCGGTCGACTTCCTTCCCGCCTGGTCAGTACACCAACGGCTGATCGCTTCCTGCTATCTGTGCCTCAGACATGAAGCTCTGCATTTCCAGTGCTGAACGGCTGCCCGTGTTCGGCGCACAGATTTCGAAATACTTCCACACTATGAAGTCTGTGCACGCAGGCGCACTTCCGGAAAAATCGCCCGAAAAAAGACCAAAAACGGCCGATTTGCCGGTCGTGTATTTTCGTGTATTTTAAAAACCGGCCGGTCAACCGGTGCATCCCTAACGTTTTTATCATGTGTAAAATAACTGATTAACATGGCAGATAAAAGCAGATCGTTTTTTATTTTTATTTTATTTATTTATTTATTTTTTAATCCAGCAATATACTATACTTACAGAACTTACAGGTGATTTTTCAAACTTGATGTGCTGTTGTGGTAGGCCAATTTCAAATTGCACATCTGATGCACTGCCTTTGTCCTCACTCAATTTAAAGTGCTCCCACACAACATTTTTGTCTTCTTTTCCAGATGAACTGAATTATGACGTTCATGATGTTCACTCATGGGCGATTCATATTCAAGTATGAATGAGAACTGTTTTGCAGGGGATGCCAGGTGTTCAAAAAAACAATTTTACATCTCTGACTTATAAAATATAGTTAATGAATATATATAGTTTGTAGTTCTCATTAAAAAAAAAATCTTCAATTGGTGCGTGCAATGTTTAAATATAATAATTGGATAATAAAGTAATACAAATATAAATGGACAATAAATTTACCTAATTCAAATGAATGCATCAGAATCTTCAGATTTCTGATATAATGTCAGGATTTACAACCTCTTCATTTCACATTTCTCTCTTTGATTTTTTAAAATTTATTTATTACTTTAATAGTGATTTACTGAAAAACAAACTTTTGAAACTTTTATTTTAGACCTGATAGAAGAGTACGAGGAGACTGAAGAACTGATGGAAGAAGGGGAGATGCATCAGGTCAAAACTGAAGAAACATCCTGGAGTCCCTCATTGAAAAATATATGTTTCACTTGCCCTCAGTGTGGAAAGGGTTTCTCATTCAAGGAAAATCTTGACATAAAATTGCATAATGGAGGGAAGCCGTACGCATGTGATCAGTGTGGGAAGATTTTCACTATAATAACAAACCCGATTGAACACGTGAAAATCCACACTGCAGAGAAGCCACACATATGTGATCAGTGTGGGAAGAGCTTTTCACAAAAAGGAAACCTTAACGAACACATGAAAATCCACACTGGCGAGAGGCCATTCCCATGTGATCAGTGTGAGAAGAGATTCACACATAAAGGAAACCTTAATGAACACCTGAAAATCCACACTGGCGAGAAGCCATATGCATGTGATCAGTGCGGGAAGAGTTTTGCACATAAAGCAAACTTTAATGACCACATGACGATCCACACTGGAGAGAAACCACACACTTGTGCTCAGTGTGGGAAGAGTTACGCACGAAAAGGAGCCCTTAATTATCACATGAAGATCCACACCGGAGTGAATCTGCACACGTGTGATCAGTGCGGGAAGATTTTCAGGTATAAAACAAACTTTAACCGCCACATGACAATCCACACTGGAGAGAAACCACACACTTGTGCTCAGTGTGGGAAGAGTTACGCACGAAAAGGAGCCCTCAATGATCACATGAAGATCCACACCGGAGTGAATCTGCACACGTGTGATCAGTGCGGGAAGAGTTTCAGAAAATCATGGGTTTTTAAAGTACATCTACTTACTCATTCTAGAGAAAGACGGTACAATTGTGACCAATGCGGTAAAAGTTTTTTTAGAGCAGATTTCTTGAAGAACCACCTGAAAGTTCATACAAAGGAGAGGCCTCACATATGTTCTTTGTGTGGAAAGAGTTTCAGACAGACGAGTGCATTAAAGAAACATCAGAAGAGACACGGTGCTGTGAAGGATCATGTTTGCTCTGAATGTGGGAAGGCTTTTTTTACAGATAGTGCACTGAAAGTGCATCAGTCAGTTCACACTCGAGAAACACCTTATAAGTGTTCACACTGTGACAAGAGCTTCAAACGCTCAGAATATCTGAAAATACACGAGAGGATCCACACTGGAGAGAGACCTTATCACTGCCCTTCATGTGGGAAGAGTTTCACTCATTTATCGTCTCTATTTGGTCATAAAAAAAAGTGCATTTCTGAAATTACTAGCAGTAGTTTGAGTTGAACTGTAAGACTGCATCAAACAGTTGTTGATAATTGATTAATCCAAGGTTGTTAGATCAATGAATCAACTGATTGTTGATCCTTTTACACCTTAATAATTATGAATTATTTTATTATTTGCTATTGATTGCTATTGTTGTTTAATCTTATGAATATGGTTGATAAGAGATTAGAGAATGTCATTGTTTCAATGTTTTTAATATTGTGAAGCAGTGCTTTTTTCATTGTTTTTGCTTTGGTATATTAGGACTTGTTGGATTTGTACTGGCCAGACTAAGTCTGAGCTTTTATACAATTGCATTCTGAAGAAGTCTTGAGCATTGAAACATACGCAACTAAGATTATTCAATAAATTGTGGTCTTTGTTATATCATAACTTTGTCTTCTGCTTCTGCTCTTGCCTGTCTTTCTCAGTCAAACTTTCAGGCTGAAAGAAGACTGTTAACAGAGTTTTGGGCTATTTCTGTTGACAGGTTTTACTGGTTTTGGACAGCAGATAAAACAATAGCAGATATCTTCAGACATGGTTTCGGGATAGGGCTGTGCAATATGGACAAAAAAAAGCGATCACGATTTTTTTCATCAATTTTGCAATTTCGATTTTAATCACGATTTTGATACACACAGACATGCTTTACAGTCATAAATGCATTCAGTATAAATTTGAAGCATATTTCCAAAAGAAAACCAATGAGAGCTTTATCAAAAAGTTGTAACATGTCTCTAGAAGAGACATAAGTAAAAAAAATCACTAAGTAAAGATGTCAAACAAAATGTCTAGACATATGGCAAAAATAATAATATAAAATAAAACCCGTGTTCAGGGATTTATATTTTATTTTTTTGCCATGCATTGGTCATAGAGCTCACTGTAGCAGTGCCTCAGGTGTTATATGTTTTGCCCAATATATTTATTGCCCAAGGTTCACTGGTACTCCGTTTCCAGTGCGTATACAGTAAGTTATGTTTACACGGTTCAGAAGCAGCAACGAGAGCACATTATTGTAAGGCGAAAGCACATTAAAATCATGCGCGAGGGCGAATCTATTCGCTCGCACACAGATTTTCTTTGCTCTGTTAAATAGGGACATAATAGTATACTTAAAGTATGATGTAAAGTCCACTTAAAGAAAACTTATGAGTATACTTGCAGTATAAAACTACTAGACTAGTAGTTTACTGAGACTATACTTCAAGTGTACAAAGTATTTAATTTAGTAAACTATCAGTAGGCTACATATAAGTTCACTTTTAGTAATTGCAGTACAAACTACAAACATGGAGGTAAACTAATTGTGTACTCAAAGCTTACTAGTGTTATACTTAAAGTATACGTAAAAGTATACTTTTACATACAGTGTGGGGCAATTTAGTCCCAAGGAGTACTGAAACCGTACACTTACAAGTATTCTACTAGGACACTTATATTTGTATACTTGCTACTTAAAGTATACTTAAAAATATACTTGAACTTTACTTAAGTATACTTAGTAAAATATACTTGAAGTATACTGCTTTTTCATGAGGGGTGTTCAGATTTTTGTAGTACACGTTATGCAAATTAGCGCATATTTCATTAGATAATGCCTCATTTGCATATTTAAACATAACATTTTCGAAAAAATGTTTGCAATTATCAATGTAATCAACTTAGGTGATAAATATTAGTTTTTTTTTTTTTACCCTATTCACCTCTCGCCTTACAAGTAATAATTGTTTAATGTAACTAGTTTAATATTTCTCTCTAAGTGAACGTGACTGAAATTAAATATGAAACGTCACACAATATATTGTTGAGCAATATAAAGTCTCTTTCATGAAAGCCACGATATGAAAACATATCCACGTAGTCAATGGTCCATTCTGCGATAGGTGGCGATAATTCACTAATATACGAACCGCTGTGAAACAAGAAGATGACGTCACAACCAGCGTCAGTCAGCGTTGGGTCTCCTGAGGTAAGACAAAAGACAATCAGTTCTTGGTGCTTCATACATTTATACAAGTATAAAACACTGATTTTTAAAGGAACATTTTTGGCAGTCATTCTGTATTGTTTACATCGGGTACTGCGCTATTTATGCGGCTTTCTGGCGTCTGCTTACTGAAATAAACGTTTAGCCTAGCAGATGTTAGGAACTAATGTTAAATAGCTAACGTTACAGTAGGAACTTGATGTATTTTCATCGATTATTTGGAGAAATATTGGTATTGTTACTGAATACTACTTGTTTAATGTCATAGCATGATCTAAGGGGGATCAATGGGAGTCGATCATGATTTCTTCAGTGAAAGCATTGATTTGACAACGGATTTCTTTTTTATTTTGGCAGTTTTATTGCCCCATCACACAGCAGTTCACCCACAGTTCAGCGTCTTCACAGTAAAAGATGGAATGTTCCCATTAGTCTAAAAGCGAAGAAGATAAAGTTTGTGAAAGAAAGTAAACATGAATGATCCAGAGCCCTCCGGAATAAAACTGGAAGATATGGAACAACAAATAGGTTGGTGTTTGTTCTTAATTCTATAATAAGGTTATAATACGTACACCTGCAAAACTGCTTTAGTTTTAGTTTAAAAAGATCCAAAATCAATTTTGAGCAAGTTCCTAACCAATCAGTGTTTAAAGCTAAGTTTGCCAAAAGAGATTGAGTTCTAAGAAATAGTAAGTTGCTTTCGATGTTAAAAGAGAAATTTCTTTCAATGACATTCAAATGGTATGACAATTAGAGAATATACTGTACAGAAAATAAAAAAGGCTAATGAACACTAAGTACACTCACGCAATGTTGATGTTGGTAACAATTTGAGAACAAAGTATTGTAATAGTAGTAACAATACTATGCATTATACCGAGCCAAGAGGAAAAGAAAACATCATGCAAATTTTACTGAAAACAGAAACACATAATTTAACAGCCTGACTTATAAAATATAGTTAATGAATATATATAGTTTGTAGTTCTCATAAAAAAAAATTCTTCAATTGGTGCCTGCAATGTTTAAATATAATAATTGGATAATAAAATAATACAAATATAATTGGACGGTGAATTTACCTAATTCAAATGAATGCATCAGGATCTTCAGATTTCTGATATAATGTCAGGATTTACAACCTCTTGCTTATACAATTCTCTCTTTTTGACTTTTTTAAAATTTATTTATCACTTTTATAGTGATTTACTGAAAAACAAACTTTTGAAACATTTATTTTAGACCTGATAGAAGAGTACGAGGAGACTGAAGAACTGATGGAAGAAGGGGAGATGCATCAGGTCAAAACTGAAGAAACATCCCGGAGTCCCTCATTGAAAAATGACAGTATATGTTTCACTTGCCCTCAGTGTGGAAAGGGTTTCTCATTCAAGCAAAATCTTGACATAAAATTGCATAATGGAGGGAAGCCGTATGCATGTGATCAGTGTGGGAAGATTTTCACTATAAAAACAAACCCGATTGAACACGTGAAAATCCACACTGCAGAGAAGCCACACATATGTGATCAGTGTGGGAAGAGCTTTTCACAAAAAGGAAAACTTAACGAACACATGAAAATCCACACTGGCGAGAGGCCATTCCCATGTGATCAGTGTGAGAAGAGATTCACACATAAAGGAAACCTTAATGAACACCTGAAAATCCACACTGGCGAGAAGCCATATGCATGTGATCAGTGCGGGAAGAGTTTTGCACATAAAACCAACTTTAACGACCACATGACGATCCACACTGGAGAGAAACCACACACTTGTGCTCAGTGTGGGAAGAGTTACGCACGAAAAGGAGCCCTCAATTATCACATGAAGATCCACACCGGAGTGAATCTGCACACGTGTGATCAGTGTGGGAAGAGTTTCAGGTATAAAACAAACTTTAACCGCCACATGACAATCCACACTGGAGAGAAACCACACACTTGTGCTCAGTGTGGGAAGAGTTATGCACGAAAAGGAGCCCTTAATTATCACATGAAGATCCACACTGGAGTGAATCTGCACACGTGTGATCAGTGCGGGAAGAGTTTCAGGTATAAAACAAACTTTAACCGCCACATGACGATCCACACTGGAGAGAAACCACACACTTGTGCTCAGTGTGGGAAGAGTTACGCACGAAAAGGAGCCCTCAATGATCACATGAAGATCCACACCGGAGTGAATCTGCACACGTGTGATCAGTGCGGGAAGAGTTTCAGAAAATCAGGGGTTTTTAAAGTACATCTACTTACTCATTCTAGAGAAAGACGGTACAATTGTGACCAATGCGGTAAAAGTTTTTTTAGAGCAGATTTCTTGAAGGACCACCTGAAAGTTCATACAAAGGAGAGGCCTCACATATGTTCTTTGTGTGGAAAGAGTTTCAGACAGACGAGTGCATTAAAGAGACATCAGAAAAGACACAGTGCTGTGAAGGATCATGTTTGCTCTGAATGTGGGAAGGCTTTTTTTACAGATAGTGCACTGAAGGTGCATCAGTCAGTTCACACTAGAGAAACACCTTATAAGTGTTCACACTGTGACAAGAGCTTCAAACGCTCAGAATATCTGAAAATACACGAGAGGATCCACACTGGAGAGAGACTGTATCACTGCCCTTCATGTGGGAAGAGTTTCACTCATTTATCGTCTCTATTCGGTCATAAAAAAAAGTGCATTTCTGAAATTACTAGCAGTAGTTTGAGTTGAACTGTAAGACTGCATCTAACAGTTGTTGATAATTGATTAATCCAAGGTTGTTAGATCAATGAATCAACTGATTGTTGATCATTTTACACCTTAATAATTATGAATTATTTTATTATTTGCTATTGATTGCTATTGTTGTTTAAGCTTATGAATATGGTTGATAAGAGATTAGAGAATGTCATTGTTTCAATGTTTTTAATATTGTGAAGCAGTGCTTTTTTCATTGTTTTTGCTTTGGTATATTAGGACTTGTTGGATTTGTACTGGCCAGACTAAGTCTGAGCTTTTATACAATTGCATTCTGAAGAAGTCTTGAGCATTGAAACATACGCAACTAAGATTATTCAATAAATTGTGGTCTTTGTTATGTCATAACTTTGTCTTCTGCTTCTGCTCTTGCCTGTCTTTCTCAGTCAAACTTTCAGGCTGAAAGAAGACTGTTAACAGAGTTTTGGGCTATTTCTGTTGACAGGTTTTACTGGTTTTGGACAGCAGATAAAACAATAGCAGATATCTTCAGACATGGTTTCGGGATAGGGCTGTGCAATATGGACAAAAAAAAACGATCACGATTTTTTTCATCAATTTTGCAATTTCAATTTTAATCACGATTTTGACACACACAGACATGCTTTACAGTCATAAATGCATTCAGTATAAATTTGAAGCATATTTCCAAAAGTTGTAACATGTCTCTAGAAGAGACATAAGTCAAAAAAATCACTAAGATGTCAAACAAAATGTCTAGACATATGGCAAAAATAATAATAAAAAATAAAATAAAACCCGTGTTCAGGGATTTATTTTTTATTTTTTTGCCATGCATTGGTCATAGAGCTCACTGTAGCAGTGCCTCAGGTGTTATATGTTTGGCCCAATATATTTATTGCCCAAGGTTCACTGGTACTCCGTTTGCAGTGCGTATACAGTAAGTTATGTGTACACGGTTCAGAAGCAGCAACGAGAGCGCATTATTGTAAGGCGAAAGCACATTAAAATCATGCGCGAGAGCAAATCTATCCGCTTGCACGCACATTTTCTTTGCTCTGTTAAATAGGGACACAGTAGTATACTTAAAGTATGATGTAAAGTCCACTTAAAGAAAACTTATGAGTATACTTGCAGTATAAAACTACTAGACTAGTAGTTTACTGAGACTATACTTCAAGTGTAAAAAGTATTTAATTTAGTAAACTATCAGTAGGCTACATATAAGTTCACTTTTAGTAATTGCAGTACAAACTACAAACATGGAGGTAAACTAATTGTGTACTCAAAGCTTACTAGTGTTATACTTAAAGTATACGTAAAAGTATACTTTTATATACAGTGTGGGGCAATTTAGTCCCAAGGAGTATTGAAACAGTACACTTACAAGTATTCTACTAGGACACTGATATTTGTAAACTTGCTACTTAAAGTATACTTAAAAATATACTTGAACTTTACTTAAGTATACTTAGTAAAATATACTTGAAGTATACTGCTTTTTCATAAGGGGTGTTCAGATTTTTGTAGTACACGTTATGCAAATTAGCGCATATTTCATTAGATAATGCCTCATTTGCATATTTAAACCTAACATTCTCGAAAAAATGTTTGCAATTATCAATGTAATCAACTTAGGTGATAAATATTAGTTTTTTTTTTTACCCTATTCACCTCTCGCCTTACAAGTAATAATTGTTTAATGTAACTTAATATTTCTCTCTAAGTGAACGTGACTGAAATTAAATATGAAACGTCACACAATATATTGTTGAGCAATATAAAGTCTCTTTCATGAAAGCCACGATATGAAAACATATCCACGTAGTCAATGGTCCATTCTGCGATAGGTGGCGATAATTCACTAATATACGAACCGCTGTGAAACAAGAAGATGACGTCACAACCAGCGTCATCAGTCAGCGTTGGGTCTCCTGAGGTAAGACAAAAAGACAATCAGTTCTTGGTGCTTCATACATTTATACAAGTATAAAACACTGATTTTTAAAGGAACATTTTTGGCAGTCATTCTGTATTGTTTACATCGGGTACTGCGCTATTTATGCGGCTTTCTGGCGTCTGCTGACTGAAATAAACGTTTAGCCTAGCAGATGTTAGGAACAAATGTTAAATAGCTAACCTTACAGTAGGAACTTGATGTATTTTCATCGATTATTTGGAGAAATATTGGTATTGTTACTGAACACTACTTGTTTAATGTCATAGCATGATCTAAGGGGGATCAATGGGAGTCGATCATGATTTCTTCAGTGAAAGCATTGATTTGACAACGGATTTATTTTTTATTTTGGCAGTTTTGTTGCCCCATCACACAGCAGTTCACCCACAGTTCAGCGTCTTCACAGTAAATGCTGGAATGTTCCCATTAGTCTAAAAGCGAAGAAGATAAAGTTTGTGAAAGAAAGTAAACATGAATGATCCAGAGCCCTGCGGAATAAAACTGGAAGATATGGAACAACAAATAGGTTGGTGTTTGTTCTTAATTCTATAATAAGGTTATAATACGTACACCTGCAAAACTGCTTTAGTTTTTGTTTAAAAAGATCCAAAATCAATTTTGAGCAAGTTCATAATCAATCAGTGTTTAAAGCTAAGTTTGCCAAATTCACAAAGGTAAGCTTGTAGTGATGTTTTATAATTTGAGTGGTTCGCGTTGTTCGCTTTGCGTCATTACGTCACGTCTGAAAACATGGGATTACTGTACTCGAAAAAGATTTGCATTCCAAAGAGAATGAGTTCTAAGAAATATTAAGTTGCTTTCGATGTTAAAAGAGCAATTTCTTTCAATGACATTCGAATGGTATGACAATTAGAGATTAGACTGTACAGAAAAAGAAATCTAAAGATAACGCTAATGCACACTAAATACACTCACGCAATGTTGATGTTGGTGTGGCGTGGCAACTTGAAGTTAATTAATTATGATGTAACTACCGACTACGCCACCCCTCTAAAGTGAGGGGAACTAAATACTTGATGGAATTTAGACACAGGTTTGTTACCATAGGAGGCAGAGACAGAGGCACTAGCGTATAAACTATTTATTAAATTCACAAAGTAGAAAATACACCTTTTAAAAGTTTAGGCAAAGATATGATTCGACCAGGCATACATTAATCAGTTTTACGAAGGCTTACCCCTAGCAGGGTAGGCTAGCTGCAAAAGTGGCTATTCGTAAAAGCACACACACACACACACACACACACACACACAGTGAGGTGAGTGACTACAAACGACAATCCACACTCCGTGCTCCAAACACCACCACCACCAGGATACTAGGACAGCTAGCCACCCGACTCAGGGGCCTAAAACACAAAAAACACAAATTACTCAAATGTACAAAACGAAATTAATCTAAAGCCTGATTGACTGAAACAATTACCAAAACACACAACAAAATGTAAAAAAAAAATGAACAATGGTCACTTAAAGAAAACTGAAATGAAAAGGAAAGAAATATATATTTAAAGCAAAAGTTTTAACAATCACTACAAAATCAAAATCAAACAAAAATCAATTGTAACGAAAACAAACAATAACCAAAAACCATACAATGATACGAGCACAACAAAACTTAATTAAACAGCAAAACAGCAAAACAGCAAAACAGCAACACAGCAAAACAGCAACGCCGTCTTTAATCTGCTATTATGCAGGAGGCGATCTTCCCCACCCGAAAACAGGCGGACGTTCCCAAAACTTTGTCCTACTAAAAACAACCCATTAGTTAAATTTAAAACACAATCAAGTGTCCATTAAAAAGAAATGCATATACATGTGTATCTATACATACCAGGTATTGACTACAGCGTTACACACACCTCATACAGTTGCTCACAGCACAAGTCTCAGAAGATTACTTGAATGAAATCAGTCTAACCAGGTGGCAAGAACAGCCTGAAAACCACAACGAAGCCAGGAATAATGGGCTATTCAAGCTGCAAAAAGGCGACTCCAGCTACAATAAATTAATATAGTTAGCCGAGGTCCAAGAGCTCATTGCAGCATTAGCCAGACCAGCTACAAACATACCTTTGTTAGGCGGGAGCGCACACGTACCGGATGGGCGGGGCCAACAATGACGCATCCCAGGTAGCCTAATCACAGCCTTTATAAAGCAATGACTGAGCCCTGATAGGCCGTTTCTAAGTACCAGGGGAGGGAGATTATCTACTTTGCCACAATCTGCCCCAACCATTTTATCGTCGCCCCGACGATAACACAACTCGAACCACTGACCATACTACTCAATGAGAAACACGAGATACTTAGCACAAGTCCTCTGGCCTTGACGGCTACTCAACGAGAAACACGAGACACTTGTTACAAGTCCTCTGGCCTTGACGGCTACTCAACGAGAAACACGAGACACTTGTTACAAGTCCTCTGGCCTTGACGGCTACTCAACGAGAAACACGAGACACTTGTTACAAGTGCTCTGCCATGACGGCTACTCAACGAGAACCACGAGACACTTGTTACAAGTCCCCTGGCCTTGACGGCTACTCAACGAGAAAACACGAGACACTTGTTACAAGTCCTCTCGTACTCCCCAACATCCCCTCCCTTTCCCATCTAAGAGCTTCGCTTCGAACTTCCAACAATGTTAACATTGGCTGACGACGTATTAGCGGTTTTAATTCTCGGCGAAGGGCCACGTCACAAACATGTTCAATGAACTGATCGTGTAGCAAAACTTGTGAATTTGGCATAACATACGGCGATCGCTGCGTCACACGTTCTAGGAGACCCATCAAAGCTAGGGAAAACTCCAACAATGATTCACCCTCCTGCTGCTTTCTAGAAAAAAATGCCTCCTGTAATGAGACATATGACTGTGAGCAACCATATAATTCCCGCAACACCAAAATAATTTTATCTGGATCATTTCGCTCAATCTCCGAACGGTACCTAATCTCTTCCCCGGCCTCCCCCTCCAAGTGGTCAAACAAGAAGAAAGCTTGATCAGAAACAGACAGGGGACGAGCCTGCATACAAGCTTTGGCCTCTTCAACCCACTCATCAATGCTCAGACCAACCCTGCCATTGAATTTTTGACATTTCCTGTCTCGAGGTACAAAAACAAATCGTTCTGGCAGGACTGCCTGTGCATTACTTGGCTGAGGGGGGGGCAGCAACAGAAGGACCAGGAACAATAGAAGGTGCATCACTAGGGCCAGGAAGCGCAAGAAAGTGGTCTTGACGCAACCTCTCATTTTCTGCCCGCAACTGAGCTACTACTTCCCTCAATTCCTGTAACTCTTCTTCCATAATTTTGACGGCCGTAACACTTACCAACAAGAGGGAGTAGACTCACAAAGAATCAGAATCCACCAGACGTGCGCTGCTGTTTTGCTGCTACTCTTTACCAATCTCACTGCAACAGAAAAAGAAAAGAAAAAGAACAAACAAAAAAAATACAACCACTAATACCAGTGTCTCCGCCAAACACGGTACCCTGCCGACTACGCCAGAATGTGGCGTGGCAACTTGAAGTTAATTAATTATGATGTAACTACCGACTACGCCACCCCTCTAAAGTGAGGGGAACTAAATACTTGATGGAATTTAGACACAGGTTCGTTACCATAGGAGGCAGAGACAGAGGCACTAGCGTATAAACTATTTATTAAATTCACAAAGTAGAAAATACACCTTTTAAAAGTTTAGGCAAAGATATGATTCGACCAGGCATACATTAATCAGTTTTACGAAGGCTTACCCCTAGCAGGGTAGGCTAGCTGCAAAAGTGGCTATTCGTAAAAGCACACACACACACACACACACACACACACACAGTGAGGTGAGTGACTACAAACGACAATCCACACTCCGTGCTCCAAACACCACCACCACCAGGATACTAGGACAGCTAGCCACCCGACTCAGGGGCCTAAAACACAAAAAACACAAATTACTCAAATGTACAAAACGAAATTAATCTAAAGCCTGATTGACTGAAACAATTACCAAAACACACAACAAAATGTAAAAAAAAATGAACAATGGTCACTTAAAGAAAACTGAAATGAAAAGGAAAGAAATATATATTTAAAGCAAAAGTTTTAACAATCACTACAAAATCAAAATCAAACAAAAATCAATTGTAACGAAAACAAACAATAACCAAAAACCATACAATGATACGAGCACAACAAAACTTAATTAAACAGCAAAACAGCAAAACAGCAAAACAGCAACACAGCAAAACAGCAACGCCGTCTTTAATCTGCTATTATGCAGGAGGCGATCTTCCCCACCCGAAAACAGGCGGACGTTCCCAAAACTTTGTCCTACTAAAAACAACCCATTAGTTAAATTTAAAACACAATCAAGTGTCCATTAAAAAGAAATGCATATACATGTGTATCTATACATACCAGGTATTGACTACAGCGTTACACACACCTCATACAGTTGCTCACAGCACAAGTCTCAGAAGATTACTTGAATGAAATCAGTCTAACCAGGTGGCAAGAACAGCCTGAAAACCACAACGAAGCCAGGAATAATGGGCTATTCAAGCTGCAAAAAGGCGACTCCAGCTACAATAAATTAATATAGTTAGCCGAGGTCCAAGAGCTCATTGCAGCATTAGCCAGACCAGCTACAAACATACCTTTGTTAGGCGGGAGCGCACACGTACCGGATGGGCGGGGCCAACAATGACGCATCCCAGGTAGCCTAATCACAGCCTTTATAAAGCAATGACTGAGCCCTGATAGGCCGTTTCTAAGTACCAGGGGAGGGAGATTATCTACTTTGCCACATTGGTAACAATTTGAGAACAAAGTATCGTAATAGTAGTAACAATACTATGCATTATACCGAGCCAAGAGGAAAAGAAAACATCATGCAAATTTTACTGAAAACAGAAACACATAATTTTACAGCCCTGACTTATAAAATATAGTAAATTAATATATATAGTTTGATAATTGAATATTGGTATATACAATGTATACACCATAATTCAATTGGTGCCTGCAATGTTTAAATATAATAATTGGATGATAAAATAATACAAATATAAATGGACGATGAATTTACCTAATTCAAATGAATGCATCAGGATCTTCAGATTTCTGATATAATGTCAGGATTTACAACCTCTTCCTTTTACATTTCTCTCTTTTTGATTTTTTTTTTACATTTATTTATTACTTATATAGTGATTTACTGAAAAACAAACATTTAAAACTTTTATTTTAGACCTGATAGAAGAGTACGAGGAGACTGAAGAACTGATGGACGAAGGGGAGATGCATCAGGTCAAAACTGAAGAAACATCCCGGAGTCCCTCATTGAAAAACGACAATATATGTTTCACTTGCCCTCAGTGTGGAAAGGGTTTCTCATTCAAGCAAAATCTTGACCTTCACATAAAATTGCATAATGGAGGGAAGCCGTACGCATGTGATCAGTGTGAGAAGATTTTCACTATAAAAACAAACCTGATTGAACACGTGAAAATCCACACTGCAGAGAAGCCACACATATGTGATCAGTGTGGGAAGAGCTTTTCACAAAAAGGAAACCTTAACGAACACATGAAAATCCACACTGGCGAGAGGCCATTCCCATGTGATCAGTGTGAGAAGAGATTCACACATAAAGGAAACCTTAATGAACACCTGAAAATCCACACTGGAGAGAAGCCATATGCATGTGATCAGTGCGGGAAGAGTTTTGCACATAAAACAAACTTTAACGACCACATGACGATCCACACTGGAGAGAAACCACACACTTGTGCTCAGTGTGGGAAGAGTTACGCACGAAAAGGAGCCCTCAATGATCACATGAAGATCCACACCGGAGTGAATCTGCACACGTGTGATCAGTGTGGGAAGAGTTTCAGAAAATCAGGGGTTTTTAAAGTACATCTACTTACTCATTCTAGAGAAAGACGGTACAATTGTGACCAATGCGGTAAAAGTTTTTTTAGAGCAGATTTCTTGAAGGACCACCTGAAAGTTCATACAAAGGAGAGGCCTCACATATGTTCCTTGTGTGGAAAGAGTTTCAGACAGACGAGTGCATTAAAGAGACATCAGAAAAGACACAGTGGTGTGAAGGATCATGCTTGCTCTGAATGTGGGAAGGCTTTTTTTACAGATAGTGCACTGAAAGTTCATCAGTCAGTTCACACTAGAGAAACACCTTATAAGTGTTCACACTGTGACAAGAGCTTCAAACGCTCAGAATATCTGAAAATACACGAGAGGATCCACACTGGAGAGAGACCGTATCACTGCCCTTCATGTGGGAAGAGTTTCACTCATTTATCGTCTCTAATCGGGCATAAAAAAAAGTGCATGTCTGAAATTACAAGCAGTAGTTCGAGTTGAACTGTAAGACTGCATCAAACAATTGTTGATTATTGATTAATCCAAGGTGGTTAGATCAATGAATCAACTGATTGTTGATTATTTTAGAGCTTAATAATTATTAAATATTTTATTATTTTAATAATTTTATTATTATTATTTTGTCATTGTTCATGCTTTTATATTTTATATTGCTTATTCTTTTACTTATTTCCTTGCGATGCTTGCTATTGTTGTTTAATCTTATGAATATGGTTGATAAGAGATTAGAGAATGTCATTGTTTCAAGGTTTTTAATATTGTAAAACAGTGCTTTTTTCATTGTTTTTGCTTTGGTATAATAGGACTTGTTGGATTTGTACTGGCCAGACTAAGTCTGAGCTTTTATACAATTGCATTCTGAAGAAGTCTTGAGCATTGAAACATACGCAACTAAGATTATTCAATAAATTGTGGTCTTTGTTATAATCAGAATTTTGTCTTCTGCTTCTGCTCTTGCCTGTCTTTCTCAGTCAAATTTCAGGCTGAAAGAAGACTGTTAACAGAGTTTTGGGCTATTTCTGTTGACAGGTTTTACTTATTCTGACATCATATTTTAAATGATTAATCATTAAATTAACTGTTTTGTCCCCTTCAGTTAATCTCTTACCACATCAATTCACCTGGAGTGAAGTTCCCCACACAGCAGATCACCTGTACTAAAGCTCCTCCCAAGGCAGATCTCCCTAGAGTGAAGCTCCTCCCGCAACAGATCACCTAAAGTGAAGCTCCTCCCACAGCATATTTCCTGGAGTGAAGCTCCTCCCACAGCAGATCTCCTGGAGTGAAGCTCCTCCCGCAGCAGATCACCTGGAGTGAAGCTCCTCCCGCAACAGATCACCTGGAGTGAAGCGCCTCCCGCAACGGATCACCTGGAGTGAAGCGCCTCCCGCAACGGATCACCTGGAGTGAAGCTCCTCCCGCAGCAGATCACCTGGAGTGGAGCTCCTCCCGCAGCAGATCACTTGGAGTGAAGCTCCTCCCGCGGAGTGAAGCTCCTCCCGCAGCAGATCACCTGGAGTGAAGCTCCTCCCGCAACAGATCACCTGGAGTGAAGCTCCTCCCGCAACAGATCACCTGGAGTGAAGCTCATCCCGCAACAGATCAACTAGAGTGAAGCTCCTCCCGCAACAGATCACCTGGAGTGAAGCTCCTCCCGCAACAGCTCCTCCCGCAACAGATCACCTGGAGTGAAGCTCCTCCCGCAACAGATCACCTGGAGTGAAGCTCCTCCCGCAGCAGATCACCTGGAGTGAAGCGCCTCCCGCAACGGATCACCTGGAGTGAAGCTCCTCCCGCACCAGATCACCTGGAGTGAAGCTCCTCCCGCAGCAGATCACCTGGAGTGGAGCTCCTCCCGCAGCAGATCACCTGGAGTGAAGCTCCTCCCGCGGAGTGAAGCTCCTCTCGCAGCAGATCACCTGGAGTGAAGCTCCTCCCGCAAAACATATCACCTAGAGTGAAGCTCCTCCCGCAGCAGATCACCTGGGGTGAAGCTCCTCCCGCGGAGTGAAGCTCCTCCCGCAGCAGATCACCTGGAGTGAAGCTCCTCCCGCAACAGATCACCTGGAGTGAAGCTCCTCCCGCAACAGATCACCTGGAGTGAAGCTCATCCCGCAACAGATCAACTAGAGTGAAGCTCCTCCCGCAACAGATCGAAGCTCCTCCCGCAACAGATCACCTGGAGTGAAGCTCCTCCCGCAACAGATCACCTGGAGTGAAGCTCCTCCCGCAACAGATCACCTGGAGTGAAGCTCCTCCCACAACAGATCACCTGGAGTGAAGCTCCTCCCGCAACAGATCAACTGAAGTGAAGCTCCTCCCGCAACAGATCACCTGGAGTGAAGCTCCTCCCACAACAGATCACCTGGCGTGAAGCTCCTCCCACAACAGATCACCTGGAGTGAAGCTTATTTCCATAAGCCTACAAGTGAAGAAAATGGAGTTCATGAAAGAACGTGTTACCAAGAAGCCTGCATAATGGAGCAAGAGGATGATGAAGAACAGAGAGATTTGTATTTAATCCTGCTTTTTCATTAAAGACAACTTTGGGAACATTAAGTTGAAGGTCATAATATTTTAATCATATTTAGTTGTTATAAAAGAGCCTAAAACTTAAATCTTTTAATGTTTGTTTTCAAAATATTTAAGTGGTTCATTTTGTTTTTGCAACTATGTTACTAAACTTTGTAAATTTAACTGTTTTCTATCAAAATGTATTAAATAATCTTGGGATTGCAAATTTTATCATAAATTAGGCAACTTCTAATAAATTAAATTTCTCTTGAATTATGGAAGTTAATCTAAATTATATAAAAGTTATTTTCTTACAATAACCTCGGAAGCAGCACTGAGGAATCCATCCAACACTACAATTTTGTATCGATTAAAAAAAAAAAAAGTTCTCACTACATGTGACTTGTGTTCATAAATATAAAAAATTATATTTAGAATATAATTCTTGGAAAATTCCAGGGAAATATAATTGATTTATTGATAAACAAGTCATAATCGCAACTGATCACGATGATTAAAAAAAAAATGATTCCAGTGAAATTTCAATAATAGTATATAATAGGCTCTTAGGGAAAGGAAGAGGTTTAATGAGGGACTTTTATTTTGATACTTTGAAGAGTGTAGTTTCCGGTGCATCCCGTTGGAGTTACTATTGTTATTGTGTGCAGCTGCTTGCTGTTTCTTCCTACAGTTCCTGGAATTTGGATTCTCGTTGGAGTTTTTGTGTACAGTGTTAGTACATTACAAAACAGTACGTTTTTTTTTCAATATATATATGTTTTCAACCATGCTTGAAGTGTATCATTTAACTTTGTACGTTTGTTATGAAATGCACGGACATGTAGCTATTCACGTGTGTTCGCTTGATAGAGAATCAAGATGTGCAACGCAATTAAGGAGAAATACAGAGCTAGATGTTACAGGTTACCGGTTTGTCATCTGCAGAAAGGTTAACCAGTTGTATTTCCCCATTTGATGGTGTTAATTGGGAAATTGCATTGTTTGTGAATGCACCTCTGATCAGACTAATGGTTATATTGTCTTCAGTTGCACATCCTGTGCATATTTAGAGCCAGAGCATTTCCACTCTATCAAATACGCTTCAATACACATCTGATTGTCTCCCGTTTTGTCACAGAAAGTGCCTAAAGAGCACAACTTTAAAAAAGAGGAAAGGGACATGAGCACGATTAAAAACAAAAGTCAAAATGAGAAATGGAAAGCAACACAAAAATATTTTTCCCTCTTGATTATCAATTTTTTTTCAAAAAGCGAAATTGGAAATCAATTTCCATTAATTGCACAGCCTTAAATTCTAAATTAATAATTATATTGCATTGCATTTGTCTGCTGCTACATTTATGCTCTCTTTTATGTCCATCAATTTAAAAAAAATTCTCTTTGATAATTATTTTACTGTAAATTACTCCCCTGTGACCAAACATACTGAGAACAAGGCGTTTGGAAAATTGAAGGATGGAATTTATTTTCTTTATTAACATCTAGAGTGACCAAAGTGACGCATCTTTTTACTTTCATTTCAGACCTGTTGGAAGTGAATTAGGGGAGTGAAGACATGAGTGAATCGGAGGAGAAATATCGTCAAGTCCAAACTGGAGAAAAATCTTCTTCCTCGCAAACTGAAAGTAAATCATTGCTGACAAGAGGGGCACAAATATATTTCATCTGCCCCCAGTGTGGAAGATGTTTCCTACACAAACAAGGTCTTAGACTTCATATAAGAGTTCACACTGGAGAGAAACCGTACACATGTGCTCAGTGTGACAAGAGTTTCAAACGAAAAGGAAACCTTAACGATCACGTGAAAATCCACAGCGGAGAGAAGCCGCACACGTGCGATCATTGTGGGAAGAGCTTTTCACTTAAACAAAACCTTAAGGTGCACCTCAGAGTCCACACTGGAGAGAAACCACACGTTTGTGTTCAATGTGGGAAGAGCTTTTCAGGGAAATATTTACTCAATGATCACATTAAAATCCACACGGGCGAGAATCCATATGCATGTGATCAGTGCGGGAAGAGGTTCACGTATAAATCAAACTTTAACCACCACATGACGATCCACACTGGAGAGAAACCACACACTTGTGCTCAGTGTGGGAAGAGTTACGCACGAAAAGGAGCCCTCAATGATCACATGAAGATCCACACCGGAGAGAATCTGCACACGTGTGATCAGTGCGGGAAGAGTTTCAGAAAATCAGGGGTTTTTAAAAAACACATGCTTACTCATTCTAGAAAAAGACTGTATAATTGTGACCAATGCGGTAAAAGTTTTTTTAGGGCGGATTTCCTGAAGAACCACTTGAAGGTTCATACAACGGAGAAGCCTTATGTATGTTCCTTGTGTGGAAAGAGTTTCAGGCACACGAGTGCATTGAAGATACACCAGAAAAGACACAGCGCTGTGAAGGATCACGCTTGCTCTGAATGTGGGAAGGCTTTTTCTACAATTGGTGACCTGAAAGTGCATCAGTCAGTTCACACTCCAGAAACACCTTATAAGTGTTCACACTGTGACAAGAGCTTCAAACGCTCAGAATATCTGAGAAAACACGAGAGGATCCACACTGGAGAGAGACCTTATCACTGCATTCGGTGTGGGAAGAGTTTCACTCATTTATCGTCTCTAATCCGTCATAAAAAAGAAATGCATGTCTGAAATTACAAAAACCTTTAGTTTGAGTTCCTGTCCTGTACTCTGAAACAATTGTTGATAACCGATTAATCAAAGGTTGTTAGAAACAATTTATCCACTGATTGTTAATTATGGTTTGTAAGAGATTAGAGAATGTCTTAGTTTCACTGTTTTTAATAATGTTGCAGGAAAATGTTGTGAAGCAGTACTTTTCTATTGTTTTTGCTTTGGTATAATAACAATATCAGAAAACAGCTGGAAGTGGACGCATTGAGTAACCAGCTGAGAGTGAACAGACAGAGATTAGACGTGATGGAAGAGGACGAGGATGATCTGAGTGAAGCGAAGCTGAAACATCATGCCAAAACTGGTGATACGAGTCTCTTAAAGTGGAAAGAGTCTCCTAAACAAACAAAGTCTTAAAATTCTCATGAGAGTTCATAGTGGAGATGTAGGAGGCGTTTCACACAGAAAAGAAACCTTATTGGACACATGAGGATCCACATTGGAGAGAAGCCATATACAGTGGCATGCAAAGGTTTGGGAACCCCTACCAGAATCTGTGAAAATGTGAATAATTTTAACAGAAATAAGAGAGATCAGACTAAATGCATATTTTTTTCTATTTAGTACTGTCCCGAGTAAGATATTGTACATAAAAGATGTTTACATTTAGTCCACAACACAAAAAAATTGCTGAAATGATTAAATTAACCCCATTCAAATGTTTGTGAACCCAAATGCTCTTAGTACTGTGTGTGGTCACCTGATGATCCTTGACTGTCTTTCTGTTTTGTGATGGTTGTGCATAAGTCCCTTGTTTGTTCTGAACAGTTAAACTGAGCAGCATTCTTCAGAAAAATCTTTAAAGGGGGGGTGAAATGCTCGTTTTCACTCAATATCCTGTTAATCTTGAGTACCTATAGAGTAGTACTGCATCCTTCATAACTCCAAAAAGTCTTTAGTTTTATTATATTCATAAGAGAAAGATAGTCTGTACCGATTTTTCCCGGAAAAACACGACCGGCTGGAGGCGTGACGTGTGGGCGGAGCTAAAGAATCACGAGCGCCAGTAGGCTTTTGCATTGAGAGCGTTTGGAATCTGACATTACAGTGAGGAAAAAAACATCCAAAACAAACCATGGCTTAGAGTCAGATTCAGCCATTTATTTATGATCCAGAATCAGATCCAGAGGCTGAAACTGAACGAGAGCAGCAGCAGCAACGACTCGCTCCGAGCAGGGCTCGAACCCGGGTCTCCGATGGGAGGCGGACGCACTAACAAGGAGGCAGAGATATTTGAAGCAGTTTTACTCACCGGCTGCGGTTCCAACACACGATCGTGACCCTTTTTCGTTGGGATTGCATCATCCTTAAGAAATAAACGATATGCAAATCCGTCGTGAAACTGGGCAAGGAAATTCCGCTCCATCTAACGTCACACAGAGCCATACTCGGAAAAAAAATTCCTAAACTTGTGACAAACCGGAAGGAGTATTTTTGGAACAGAAATACTCCTTCAAACGTACAACTTAATTTTTGAAACTTTGTCCATGTTTAGCATGGGAATCCAACTCTTTAACAGTGTAAAAAACTCAGTATGCATGAAGTAGCATTTCACCCCCCCCCCTTAAGGTCCTGCAGATTCTTCAGTTTTCCAGCATCTTTGAATATTTGAACCCTTTCCAGCAGTGACTGTATGAGTTTGAGATCCATCTTATCACACTGAGGACAATTGAGGGACTCAAACACAAATACATAAAAAGATTCAAACGTTCAGTGATGCTCCAGAAGGAAAAGATGCATTACGATCTGGGGGGGGGGTGAAAACTTTTGAACACGGTGAAGATTGAAATATTGAAATATTCCATTTAGTTCTGCCCTTTGTAAGCTACAGAAGATACTTGTATGTTTGCCGAAATGAAGTACAGTTTTCCAAAAGTTTTCACCCCCAGCTCTTATTGGATCTTGTTTCCTTCTGGAGCATCAGTGAATGTTCAAAACTAACAAGGGACTCATGCACAACCATCACAAAACAGAAATACAGTCGTGGATCATGGTAACAGCACACAGTATTAAGAACGATTTTAATCAATCATTTCAGCATTTATTTTGTCTTGTGGACTAAATGTAAATCTTTTATTTACAATATCTTACTCAGGACAGTACTAAATAAAAAAGAACATGCATTTAGTATGATTTCTCTTATTTTGTTAAAATTATTAACATTTTCTCACATTCTGCAAGGGGTTCCCAAACTTTTGCATGCCACTGTATGTGTGAAAAGTGTTGGACAGCTATACAGTATATCAAACACCTGTTGTAGTTTTACGTAAGCTTAATGGCTATTTAACTTTTTTCCCACCATTTTCAGTTTTCTGTAACATTTATGAAACAATGCTTCACTTCCATTTTCAACTGTCGTTTGAAAGAGTAAAGAATTTCCAAAATTTTCCAAAAAAGAGGCAGAAACAAGTACTAATAGAATCATTTCATATACAAATGCAGCTTTTGAGAAAAACATTTTTCTCAACCTTTTGCTCAAAATGTTGCTTTCTAAATATTTGTAAATATAAAAAATAATTCACAATAGTAAACATTTCAAAGTCTTCTCTAAAGCAGCTCTGACAAGCCAATAGTGTCATTATACAGCTCATGTCAGTGAAGTGTTGATTCAGATCAATAACTGTATTAGTAAGTAAATTAATTACGCAACAAATGTGATTCAGAAAAAAGCAGCTCTACAGAAGACAATAGGCCACTGAACCATCATTCATAAATGTAACCCTTGTATCCTTTTTTAATAATTTTTTTAACTTTATATGAATGCATCAGTTCAGCTAGAATCTGAAGCTGTTACTTGTGTCCCATTGCTTTGCATCCATAAATGGGGATTCTCTGAAAGCATGGTGTGCTTCAAAAAAAGAAGTGAGACTAGAATGGTTACAACTGGTTTCTTCTTGCTGGTAGAACAGACAAACCGAGACTGATGATTTACTGTATGTCATCAAGTTTTAAACTTATTTTGGTTGACCAAAGGGATTATCTACTCAATTATACAAAAAGTCTAAAATCAGATTAAGATTAAGATTAACACAGATTAATTCATCTTCAGATTCATATAATTTGACGTAGTAAATTATTATGAAATGCAGATGCAAATGAAGTGTTATGAATACTTTTTGGTATTAAAGCTTGTAAATGACTAATAAATTATATTTCACCTCAGAAATGGCTTTCCATTTCCATCATGAACCATTTTACCCTTCATATCCAGGATCTCGTTAAACACCTAAATAATTTCTTAAAGTATTTTAAAGGGAGTAACTTCAATGATAAACAATTGATAAATACAACAGAAATAAATAATAGAGACAGAATACCTACCAAGAAATTTTTAGCACCAACTGAGTTTAGCGCCAACCCTACTCACACACACCTGAACCAGCTAATCAAGGGTTTCAGGTTTGCTAGAAACTTTCAGGCAACTGTTTTGGAACTTTGCAGGACATACTGCATTAGTTAAAATATCAACAGGGAAGAGAAGAGAACTTCATTCATACAGTATGTACAATTAAGTGTTAATCTATACTGTGCATGCATAACTAAACTGATGTATTATTATTTTTATTGAAATGTAATATGTTTGCATTGAGTTGTGTAAATCTCACAAACTGATGGAGCTCCCAACATATATCAACACCTTCTAGAATTATGCATGCTACGTTCTCATGGCACATTCTTTAAAGTCTCTCAGGCACTTTTCTGAAAGGCTACAGTGTTATGAGACAACACCCATCAGTTTTCATTGCAGTCACAATGAGTTGTTTTGTTTGAATGACATTTAAGGTCATATTGTTGTCATTATGTGCTTTCATTTTAATAGATGTTCTGTGTTAAATATTAAGAGTTCAAATGCAAAAGCCTCTTAAGTGCCATTTGATATCTTAATCTTAAAAGAGCATTTTTATCAGGCTGTAATATCTATGTTGAGTTATTTCATTTTAATAGCATAGAAAAGGATACATTGCCATTAAATATATGGGATCCCTCATACACCCTGCCAAAACTTCCTGACCCTATAAACTCTCCCACTTCAAAGAGAGACACTGTACACAAATTAAAAAAAAAGAAACAAAAATAAAAGCATTTAAATTAAGATATACATAATTAAATGCAAACAGCCTGGCTGTGCTTAATGGGTACCCTTTAGGCAGACCCCTGTTCCTATTAAGCTCATATCATGTTTTTTTTTTAATTTATTTTTTTATAATAAATTAACTTCTTTAAAGGACATTTTTTTAGGTACAAAGTCAATCAAAAAACAAACAAACAAACAAACCAAAAAACGGACCCCTAAAATCAAGCAACAAGGCATTCAATTTGATCAGTTAAATATTCATAGTGTCACTTAAGCATATATCAACATCTAGACTAGTCCATGTTCAGCTAAGAAACACAAATTCAAAATAAAAAAAAAGAAATAAAAAAAAAAAACATTACATTCACAGGGATGAACACAGAAACTATCCTAATTATGAAGCCTCTTATTAAACAGATGTCAACTAGTCTCCTAAGGCTGGAATACACAACAAAAGTTCAGAGCCAGCCTGTAGATTTGATATCAGTTCATATTTAAAGCCTGTTTATGAAGTAGATTAAGATAAAGTTTAAATAGATGTTTAACGTGGAAGAGCTTAATGGGAGCAGCACTAGTGTTTAATACATTTCATGTAATATTTATTAAAATGTTTCATTTTGAGACATACTGTGTGTGTGCGCGTCTTGCTTTGCTGTCTGTCAATTAAATTTAATTCAATATGTGCTTTATTGGCATGACAATTGTTACAATGTATTGCCAAAGCATAGTGTTTACACTGAATCAGATATATATTCAAAAAAACATGCATGTGTAACAAAGAGTCAGAGGCGTTCAGATCCATGTGCAGAACTTTATTAAGAGAATGGTCAGACAGGGAGAAATCAGAAACGGCATCAGGCATGTCAGGGATAACCAGAATCATAATCGGTAACAAGCAGAGGTCAGGGTAGGCAGCAGAGAATCAGGGTCAGTTGAAACAATCCAAGATCAAACACGGGAAGAACAAACACAGGGAAACCGCTCGTGAATGCTAGACGGGGCTAAACAAGACTTTGCAAAGTGTCTGTGTGGGAGTGCTGCTTATATGTGTGTGTAAATGAGGTGCAGGTGTGGCAAGGAGATTAGCTGATGAATGAGGTGCAGGTGTGGCAAGGAGATTAGCTGATGAATGAGCTGCGGGTGTGGCAAGGAGATTAGCTGATGAATGAGCTGCGGGTGTGGTAAGTCGATTAGCTGAAGAATGAGGTGCAGGTGTGGCAAGGTGATATTGATGTAGTGACTCATGGGAGATCTAGTTCAGGTGTGGTGCAACAGGATGAGAGTTGCTAGTGTCCAAGTGATGATATGGTGACATCTGGTGGTTGATGGGTTTTGAGTGAGTCCTGAGTGAAGTGCCCTCTACTGAAGTTCATGGGCACTCCAGCTAATGATTATGACATAGCCCCCCCCTCGGGAACAGGGGCCCGGCGTGGGTTTAACTCGGGAACAGGGCTTAGCTCACGAACAGGGGTGGGCTGTGGGCTGAACTCAGGAACAGGGCTTAACTCAGGAACAGGGATCTGCCGTGGGTTTAACTCGGGAACAGGGGTCTGCCGTGGGCTTAACTCATTAACCCACCAGGGCGGAGCAGAGGACCACCACAGCTGAGAAGATGGGATAGAAGCACACCAGGGCGGAGCAGAGGACCACCACAGCCGAGAAGATGGGATAGAAGCACACCAGGGCGGAGCAGAGGACCACCATAGTTGAGCACACGAGACAGAAGCCCACCAGGGCGGAGCAGAGGCCCACCACAGTGGGGTCGATGGAGCAGGAGAGCAAGTCTGGTCAGGTAGGCCTGAAACAGAGAACATAAACAGGTTAATGGCGGCCTCTGTGGCCATGATGAGGTGGTTGGGGAGTTCCAAAATGGAACTCCATAGCCATGCCAGGGCAGACGGTGAGTTCATGGATGGCCTCCGTGGCCATGACAGGACAGACAGTGAGTTCTGGAAGTTCAGCTGAGACGTGGCGAGGCTCTGGAAGATCCGTGGTGATTTGACTTAGTTCAGGAAGATCAGCTGTGACTGGACTTTGTTCAGGAAGATCAACTGTGACTTGACTTGGCTCATGAAGATCATTGGTGGAATCTAATTTCTTCATAGCTCTTCTCTGCTGTTGAGGAAGTGTTTCTCAGTCTCCACTTCCCCATGATTACAGTAAGGGAAGATGTGGCTGTCTCTGGGCGGCCAGTGGTGTGGATATCTGTCTGTCTCTATGGTCAGAGTATGACTGCTCCGTCTGACCTCGTCATCTGTTGCTTCATTTACACTCTTTCACTCTACTCAGATATTCTGCAGTTATGTAGTCTCTATTTAGGACCACATAACATTCAAGTTTACTTTGTTTTTCTGTTGTTTCAATCCATTAAGTTAGATAATTTTCCTTTTGTGCTTTTATAATTTGTTTAGGCCGAATTTTCTGGATGCATATTTAAGTGTTCTGATTCTGGCTGTTGTTTGTCTTGTTAGTTTGTTTGTGCAGCTTCAGGACCATCTGAATCAGGGGACTTTTTCAGGGTTCACTTCATGGCTTTTAAGAAGCTTTAAAATGGTAAGAGTTGGGGTTTCTCATTTTTAGGCGTTCCAAAATTTGATGACTAGTTTCTCAATGCACATTAGTAAAGGGGATTGGCCTAATTCTGCCCTGCTAGCATTGTTCATAGTGTTCCTCTGGAATCTGAGGAGGCTCTTACAGAACTCCACATTCAGGGCTTCAATCGGATTTTTGTCCCATTTTTCAAATTTGTGATTTAGGAGAGGACCCCACACTTCACTGCCATATAATGCAATAGATTCTATGAATGATATATTAAATATTTTGAGGCAGATTCAAATTGGTATTTCAATTTGGACAGATCTTTTGATGGCATAAAAGGCCATTATCACTTTCTCTTTCAGTTCATTCACAGCCATGTTTACCCGTTGCATTTATCTTCAGCCCGAGGTATGTGTAGTTTGTTGCATTTGAAATTTTGGTCATATTAAGGGTGAAGTTGTGTCTCTTTCCCTGAGCTCTGGGTCTTTTCTGGAATGTTAGTATTTCAGTTTTGTTAGGATTCATGGTCAGGGCTCAGGTCTGACAGAACGTGTGCAGGACCTCCAGGTTCTGCTGTAGACCCTCTTCTGTTGGAGACAGCAGAACCAGATCATCTGCAAACAGCAAAGGCTTTATGTTGGTGTCATGTAGTGTGAGGCCAGGTGCTGCTGATTGTTCTGGGAGTGTTGCTAATTCATTAATGTAGATATTGAAGAGGGTCGGTGATAGTGGACAGGCCTGCCTCACACCCCGCCCTTGAGTGAAGAATTTTGTTCGTTTATTTCCTATTTTAATTGTGCATAGATTTTTTTGAAACCATTGTTTTTATAACACTGTATGTTTTACCCTCAATACCTGATTCTAGAAGTTCTGACAGCAGACCTTCATGTCAAATTGAATCAAAGGCCTTCTGGAAATCTACAAAACTAGCAAAAATTTTGGTTTTGTTTCGTTTTTGTCGATCAGGGTGTGTTGGGTTTAGACGTGGTCTATGGTTCTACAATTTGGTAAAAATCCAATTTGACTTTTGCTGAAGACATTGAGCTCTGTGAGGAAGTGTACGAGTCTTGTATTGATGATATTGCAGAACAACTTCCCCAGATTACTGCCTGGGTCTGATGTGTCTCCATTCTTGAATATTGGCGTTATGAGTTAATAATATGATTATTAACAATATCTATGAAATTATACTTTTTTGATGTCACGCTGAAGGTGTGTGATTTTCATAGTAGTGTACCCTTTAAGCTCACCTTACAATAACATAAAATCTTTCAAAATTACAGCAGTATAAAACCAAAGACCAGCAATAAACTGTCAATCGAACTGCTTTTATTTCCCACATCCGTGGTGGTGGCTGCTCATCAAATAGAATAGAAATAGAAGGTTAGCATTCCAAGCAGACATTAGCTGCAACATGCATTTAAAAAAAAAAAAAAAAAAGGAAAAATGTGAGACTACAGGCATTTTCCTATTTATAATGTAATAATATGATAGGAATACAATGTAATACCAACCTGAATTTCATCCAGGAAGTTTCCCCTCTGGAAGATTCCCCTCAGGAAGTTTTCTCTCAGTACAGAGCACAAAATAACCGGTGACAAATGTATCCAGTTTTGACCAGTTTGGTAGTGTTTACCCAACATTGGGTTACATGAACCCAGCACTGGGTATGTAGGCATATGTGATGGGGTGCATCATTTGAATTGATAGTAAACATGACCCAGCAGCTGAGTTACAGAAAAACTACCCAGCACCTTGGTAAAAATATAAAAAATCACCCCAGAAAAATGACCCATCAAGCTGAACCCAGCATTTGGGTAAACAAACAAACAAACAAACATTTTTTTTAGATTAAAAAGAACTACCCAGCATCTAGGTAATACATTTTAAAAATAACCAAATAAAACATTCCAACAGGCTGAACCCAACATTTGGGTAAAAAAAAAAACCCCATCATTTTTTAGAACGTAGATCCTGAAAAACACACAGGAAAAGAACACAGACATAGATGAGACTTTCCTTTCATTTTCTGAAATGAACACATCAAATTAAATCTGTTTAAAGAAATCAAAAACACTGTCATCCTTTGGATTCAGATTCAATCCAAATCAACAACAAGCAGTTACTTGAAGGGAAGTCAGAGTATTAGGTTAACAGAGGAGCAGCAAAGAACACAGAAAATAAAACAGGGCAGAAACAACATAAATCAAAGCTAATAATGACTCACCACAATCCAGTTCAGACTCCGAATCAGACAAATCTGACACATGCGACAAATCTGGATCTGCATCTGCATCGGCTGATTGCACAGACGAGGACTGGAGATCTACACAGAGATGGTTCTGCAGACACACTGGCTCGGCCTCAACAGGAACCACTTCATCTGCTGACTTGATCTCGGATGTAGCTTGGGCAGGCATTGGCTCAGAATCGTCTAGATCTGGCTCTGGGGTCAGATGCTGGACTCTGTTCAGGTCACAGCAGAGGAAGAGGTGCTTTACAGGCGTACGTAATCTCTTAAAGAAAGCACAGACTGCTTTCCTCTTCCTCGCCTTTCTGAGTTTTTCTGAAATGAAGAAATGAATAATAAACCATTTGAAACATCCATGAATGGTTATTGTACCTGCAGCTACTAATTAATTACTAATAAATAATTTAATTTTTAATGCCATGCCAGCAACAATGCTATCATCATGGTGATATCAAGGCTATCATCAAGCTATATAAGATATTAATGGTCAATACTAGACCAATTTTTTTATATATTCAGGTGACAATTTCAATAAATACATCAGTTAAATCCATTTCTGAATAAATTCTGAATAATTGGCTATTTACTTTGAAAACAGCACAGTGAAAATAGTACAACAAAAGTCATTGTTGGATTTTAAGCAGCTACTTGCAGTGAATGAGAAGTACAGCTGCAAGTAATGATAGAGAAAGGTATTTAACAAAAGATGGCGGAAACAACTTGAACCGAAGTGATAATGACTCACTGTTGCCCAGAGCAGAATTGGATGGATCTGCCACAGGTGATGACTCAAGATCAGCCAGATCCACGTCTGGCACCTGCTCGATCCTGGAGAGACCCGGTGCACACAGCGGCTCAGGTTCGGCAGCATCTGTGTCAGCCACTGGTGTGGTCCTGCAGAGACCTGGGACAGGTGTCAGCTCTGAATCATTTGGGTCCGGATGTGATGTTAGATGGTCCATTCTGTTGGCTTTGCGGCGAAGGAAAGGGTGCTTTACAGTCTTACATACTCTCCGAAAGAGAGCACGCACTTCTTTCCCCTTCCTCCTTTTTGCAGGTTTTTCTACAATAAAGAAAAATTATACACACACACGTACAGGCCATGTCAGCAAAAATCTGATTTTTTGCATAACCAGATATTATCCAGATGGGCTTTTGAAAGTCTGAACAGCAAAAAAAAAAAGAATTGTTTCATATGAAATATGATTTGAATCAGACTTTTACACATTGAATGTGAACAGATCATGTTGTATCAGCTCATAATGGATGTCTTGATTATTAGTCTTAACTTTTTTAATAATAATCAGACATGTAATAGATCTTACTACCTGTGATCAACACTTACTGATTTTGTGTTTATTTGCTTTGTTTAATTTTTAGCATGTCAATACTTGCCTTCTTTATCTGATTTGTCACCCTTTCTATGGCACATCAAACCTACAACTACAGCTATAAAAACCAGCATCATGAGATGTGAACGCTCATCCAGTGCTGTAAGACACAGAGCAAACAGTCATTAGTGAAATCTGAATACAACAAATACTGGGATGTTTAAACCAGGTCTTCACTTTACCACTCACAACATGTCTTTTTTATTTATTTATTTATTTCATATGGACATAGCAATAACATTGGACAAACCAGATGCATTGTTTAAAGTGTTATAGCACATGTGCTAATTTTCAACAACTGTCCATAGGGGCTTTTACAACAGAAAAACACAATTGTTAAACAAAACACAGCACAATTTACACATGGGAACAACTTTGGCCCGATTTAAGCCACTGTTTGAGCTCTCTGGTGAAGATGTTAATATTGTTCTGCAATTTTAATCCAGTAGGAAGAGAGTTCCATGTAGCCCCTCTGAAGGAGAAGCTAGACTGTCCAAAAGATGTTCTTAACTTCGGGAGCACACAATCCCCACTAACTGAGGCTCTGGTGGAAGGTCTAAAAGAGCCCTGACGCCTCTCCATGAACCAGAGAACAGTGGTGACACACAGTTGTTCATACATTTCAAAGTCAATTTCAAAATACTAAATTTTACAAAATTTTCAAAAGTAAAAAGCTTATGCTTTGTATTATATCAAAATGATGCCATCTCGTTGGTTTTTTGTCAAATATCTTAATTGCCTGTTTATATAGAGAGATAACTGGTTTCAAAGTGGACGCTGATGTTTGTGACCATGCTGTTATACAGTATGACAGATGTGAAAAAACCATTGCGTGCATAAATAATAAAGCCGCGTGATGTGACAACTCTCCTCTAATAAAACGAAAACAGTTCAGATTTGATTTGACTTTCCTGCAAACATGATTTACTTGACTTTGAAACTTCAGGTGTTTATCCAAGATTATCCCCAAGTATTTCATTTCATGAACCTCCTGAATGGGTTTATGGTCTAAATGAACCTCAAAGATGCTATCAGGGGACCTGTGGTTGATAGAAAACCACATTGAGAAAGTTTTCTGTGTGTTTAGAGTTAAATGGGACAGCTGAAGCCATCTTGAGATAAAGCCTGTGTTAACTGCTGCCCAGCCAGTACAGTTGTTTTTGCTGACACATGGATAACTGTGTCGTCAGCATAAAGCTGGCAATTTACACCCTGACAGCAGTCTGGGAGATCATTTATATACAGTGAAAACAATAACGGTCCTAGAACTGACCCTTGAGGCACTCCTAAGTCATTTGGACTCAGGTTGGATTTAATGGTTCCTACTTTCACACATTGTTCTCTACCCTCCAGGTAGGACTTGAACCATAACAGGGCCCCAGCTGAAAATTTAAATTGCTGTAATTTCTGCAATAAGATACAATGGTCCACTGTGTCGAAGGCCTTCTTCAGATCTAAAAACACAGCACCTACGACATTCCCTTTATCCAGTGACCCTTTTATCTGTTCCAACAAGAAGCAGTTGGCGGTTTCTGTGCTGTGTTTTTTATCCGAACCCAAACAGCTGGGGATGCAACAATTGGTTATTTTCAAGATGTTCTATTAATTTCTCCGCCACAGTTTTTTCCAACACTTTGGAAACGACAGGGAGAATGGAAATAGGCCTGTAATTGCAGGCTTGATCTTTGTTGCCTGACTTGTAAATTGGAGTGATTACAGCAATCTTCCAGCTCTGTGGGAAAGTATTTGTTTGTATTGACAAGTTTTCAAGGTAAGTAATAGGATCGAGTAAACTGCTAAGATGTTTTTTTAATTAGATCTACATTAAGATTATGAATGTCTCTTGATGTAGAATTTTTCATATTGACAATAATTTTCCTTACTGTGTCATGCAAAACTTTTCTTATTATTAAAAGATCTGTACTGCTAAGCTGAACTTTGTTCTCAAAAGGTAATTTGCCCTTGAAAGGTTTAGCTACATCGTAGACTGATTCAACAAAAATTGTTGAACTCGTTAGCAATTAGCTGGTTGTCATTAACGTAATTATCATCAATATTAAGGCAATCTATCATTTGATGTTTTTTTCTATTAGAATTTGTCAATTTGTTTATATGTTGCCAGTTTGGAGCTGCTTCCATTTGTTTATTCTATCATTTTTATAAAATATTTAGTTTTTGCTTTGCGCAGCTCACTTGTGACTTTGTTCCTAAGACCAGTGAAAATTAGATGGTTAGTATTATTCCTAGATTTTAAAGATTTTTTTAAGTGCAAGGTCACAATTTTTAGCCATTAGCCAAATGTCTTTGTTGAACCATGGAAGAGAATTTTGTATACTTATTTATTACATCATTTAGTTTAGTGACAAATTTGGATGCACTCAAATTTATATCTGTCAGAACCTTTGTGTTGCAATGTGTTATTTTGGCCACTAGAGGTCCCCAATGTGCACTCACGTCAACATTGTGCATTTTGTAATCAGTGTAATTGTTTTCACATGTTTCTCATTCTGGGCTGTCTATTTAAGCTGATCACTTCCTTTGTATCTTTGCTTGGTTATTATTGTTCCTAAGCAAGTTGCTGCCGTAAGTCTGCTCTAGTTACCAGATCTATTCTTTGAAAGTATTTTTTGAATTGTTTTCCTGAGAATAGTTTTGCAGTTTTTGTTTTGGAGACTGTTACTATTTTTGACCCGTTCTGGTCTGTGGATTTTCCTGTTTTATAACCTAACTCTATACAAAGGATATTTTGTTCCCTTTTGCTGTTTTTGTTAAATAAACTCTTCTCAGTTAAGTTTACAAGGCGTCTGACTATTTGGGTTCAACTACCTCCTGTGGCTCAGCGGTAGAAATTAAGACTCTGGCATCAGAGACCCAAGTTCGAGCCCCGGTCCTGACAGAATAACCAAGCCACATTATGAACCCAGAGGCGCCAAATCCTCAAGAACTCCTTGCCACAGCTGCTCAGTATGAGTCCACAGTCCAACGCCATGAGTCAGCACTAGCTCAGCAGGAGGCTTTGATGGCTAGACACTCCCAGTTGCTGTCTGATCTCATGACTTCGGTCCGTCAGATCTTTGACCGGCTGCCCTCTACCTCAGTTACCGCTTCTCCTGCTGCCTCTGTACCCCTTCCAGATTCTCGAGTGCTCTCTCCTCTAAGTGAACCCCGCCTACCTCCACCACAACATTTCTCAGGTGACCCTAGTGCATGTGATGGGTTCCTGACTCAATGCTCTCTCACGTTTGAACTACAACCATCGTCCTTCCCCTCAGATCGAGCCAAGATAGTGTACGTCATCACCCTCCTTTCTGGCAAAGCCCTTTCTTGGGCAACCGCAGTCTGGAAGGCACAAGCCCCCTTCTGTTCAAGTTATTCCACATTCGAAAAGGAGTTTAAGCGAGTCTTCGATCACCCCTTCAGTGGCCGACAAGCCTCAAAGAGACTTCTCACCCTCCGTCAAGGTAATGGCAGTGCAGCTGAGTATGCCATTCAGTTTCGGACCGTTGCAGCAGGGAGTGGTTGGAACAATGAGGCCCTCATGGTGTGTTTCCTGAATGGTCTGTCAGAGGCAATCAAGGATGATCTGGCTACCAGAGAACCTGCTGTTGATCTGGAAACTCTCATGGATCAAGCAATCCGACTGGATAATCGCCTGAGAGAGAGAAGCCGGAACCGCCCATCTGTTTCCTCATGGTCTGCCAGTCCAGCTCTTGCTCAAATGCCACCAGTGCCCCAAGATTCTTCGGAACCCATGCAATTGGGTAGGGCTAGACTTTCCCCCTCGGAACGAGACCGTCGTATGAGAGAGCGCTGTTGTCTTTATTGTGGATTGTATGGTCATTTTCGCTCCACCTGCCCCGAGCTTTCGGGAAACGCCCAGTCCCGTACAGGCAAGGAAGGACTGTGACGGGAGTTACACGCACCACTTCACCTTCCAACTCTGGGCTGTTCCTTCCAATCACACTCACTTGGAGAGGACAAAAACACCAACTAGAGGCATTGATTGATTCTGGCGCTGCCGGGAATTTCATGGATGTTTCTCTTGCTAAGAGTCTTCAGATCTCTACTTATTCTCTTCCTGCACCCCTAACTGTGACAGCCTTGGATGGAAGACCATTGTCTCCCGGGAAAGTAACCCACCTCACCTCTCCCCTTGGTCTCACCACTTACCAGCACCAGGAGAGAATGTGCTTTCACCTTATACAGTCTCCAGAGTTCCCTGTTATCCTCGGTCACCCATGGCTTCTCCAGCATAATCCACACGTTGACTGGTCGACTGGCACTGTTCTAGGTTGGGGTCCCACCTGTCAGACTAAATGCTTGGCCCAGAACCCCCCTGACCTTATTCTCGAGTCCCAAGAAACCATAGATCTGTCTCAAGTCCCTGCTCCATACCACCACCTCAAAGCAGTGTTCAGTAAAAGGAAGGCCACCTCCTTACCACCTCATCGGCCTTATGACTGCGCCATTGAGCTACTCCCAGGTACCTGTCCCCCCAGAGGTCGTATATTTTCTTTGTCTCCCCCTGAACGAACTGCTATGGACCGATACATTAATGAAGCTCTTGTAGCAGGCATCATCCAACCATCCACTTCCCCTGCTGGAGCTGGATTCTTTTTTGTTGGGAAAAAGGATGGCGGACTTCGACCATGTATTGATTACAGGGGCCTTAATAAGATAACCATTCGAAACCGTTATCCCTTGCCACTAATGACAACTGCATTTGAAATGCTGCAAGAAGCCTCCATCTTCACTAAGCTTGACTTGCGCAACGCCTACCATCTTGTTCGCATTAGGCAAGGAGATGAGTGGAAAACTGCCTTCAACACGCCCACTGGGCACTATGAATATTTAGTTATGCCCTTTGGCCTCACTAATGCTCCCGCAGTATTTCAAGCTCTCATCAATGATGTTCTCAGAGACATGTTAAACCAATTTGTTTTTGTCTACTTAGACGATATCCTCATCTTCTCGAGTTCCCTCCAAGAGCATGTAGAACACGTCAGTAAGGTTCTGAGGCGCCTTCTTGATAACCATCTTTATGTTAAACCTGAGAAATGTGAGTTTCATGTGACCAAGGTTCAGTTCCTGGGGTTCATCATCAAGCCTGGCCAAATACAAATGGATCCTCAAAAGTTTCAAGCTGTTGTGGATTGGCCCTCCCCCTCATCGGTAAAAGAGGTACAGCGTTTCCTTGGCTTTGCCAATTTTTATCGCAAATTCATCCGGAACTTCAGTACTGTGGCGGCTCCTTTATCTGCTCTCACCAAGGGGAACACAACCACCTTTTCTTGGGGACCTGAAGCAGAGTTGGCTTTCAACAAACTGAAGAAATATTTCACCTCTGCACCTATTCTCATTCTCCCAAACCCAGATAGACCATTCATCGTGGAAGTCGATGCTTCAGATGTAGGGGTTGGAGCTGTATTATCCCAGAGAGGAGAGGACAACAAGCTGCATCCATGTGCATTCCTTTCCCACCGCCTTACACCTACTGAAAGCAACTATCATGTAGGGGATCGAGAGTTACTGGCAGTCAAGTTAGCGCTTGAAGAGTGGAGACATTGGCTTGAGGGGGCCAAACACCCATTCCAAGTACTGACGGACCACAAGAATCTGGAATATATTCAGCAGGCAAAGCGACTCAACCCCCGCCAGGCACGTTGGTCCTTATTTTTCAATAGATTCCAGTTCATCTTGTCCTACCGCCCTGGCTCTAAGAACCTAAAGCCTGATGCCTTGTCCCGAGCATATGTTAAAGCTCCACAGGAAGATTGTGTTGCACCAATTATTCCAAGTTCCAAGATATTAGCCCCTGTCAGGTGGAATCTGGAAGATACTGTAAAACAAGCCCAAGCCAGAGAACCAGACCCAGGAGGGGGGCCTACCCACTGTCTGTTTGTCCCTAAAGCTGTCCGCTCTCAGATCCTCCAGTGGGGACACTCCTCTCGTCTCACTTGTCATCCTGGTACCTCACGCACTCTTGAGTTCCTCCAAAGACGATTCTGGTGGCCAACTATCAAGGAGGATGTGACCAAATTTGTGAACGCATGTCCCACATGCAACCAAAATAAAATCTCTCACCGCTCTCCTCAAGGGCTATTGCACCCTCTCCCCATACCTCATAGACCTTGGTCCCACCTTTCCATGGATTTTATCACTGGTCTTCCACTATCACAAGGCAACACCACTATCATGGTCATAGTAGATAGATTTTCCAAGGCCGCCAGATTTATTCCTCTGCCTAAACTACCCACCGCAAAACAAACTGCTGAATTGGTCATAAATCATGTGTCCAGAGTCTTTGGAATTCCACAAGACATCGTCTCTGATCGAGGACCCCAGTTTTCCTCCCGATTCTGGCGGGCTTTTTGTCAATCTCTGGGGGCTACAGTGAGCCTGTCTTCTGGGTTTCACCCAGAGTCCAATGGACAAACTGAGCGGCTTAACCAAGATCTTGAGACGACACTGAGATGTATGGCAGCTAACAGTCCTTCCTCTTGGTCTTCATTCATCATGTGGGCAGAATACGCACACAATACCCTTCGCTCCTCTGCAACAGGCATGTCCCCTTTCGAGTGCCAGTTTGGTTACACCCCTCCACTATTCCCTGAACAAGAGGTGGAGGTTGCAGTTCCCTCTGCTCATCAATTTGTTAAACGCTGCCGCCAGACATGGAAAAAAGCCAGACTCAAGCTCCTTAGGGCCTCTCAGCAATACCAGCACCAGGCGAATCGCAGACGCAGACCTGCCCCCACTCTGCGCCCTGGCCAAAGAGTCTGGCTCTCCACTAAGAACATTCCCTTGCGGGTGGAGTCCCGCAAACTTTCCCAGAGATTCATTGGCCCCTTCAGGATTGCCAGGAAAGTGAACCCAGTTACCTATCAATTGTACTTGCCTAAGTCTTTGAAAATTAATCCAACTTTTCATGTCTCCCTGTTAAAACCTGTTTTGTCTTCTCCTTTTCTTGCGACAGGAAGACCTCCTCCTCCTCGTATCATCGGGGGCCAGCCAGCTTACACAGTCCACAGAATACTAGATGTCCGTCAAGTACGTGGGTCCCGGCAGTATCTTGTGGACTGGGAAGGCTATGGTCCCGAGGAGCGCTCCTGGGTTCCTGCTAAGGACATCTTAGACCCCAAACTAGTGCAAGAATTTTACGCTCGCAAGACCAGTTGTCCTGGAGGGAACGTCAGGAGCCGTTCCTAGAGGGAGGGGTCCTGTCAGAACCTTTGTGTTGCAATGTGTTATTTTGGCCACTAGAGGTCCCCAATGTGCACTCACGTCAACATTGTGCATTTTGTAATCAGTGTAATTGTTTTCACATGTTTCTCATTCTGGGCTGTCTATTTAAGCTGATCACTTCCTTTGTATCTTTGCTTGGTTATTATTGTTCCTAAGCAAGTTGCTGCCGTAAGTCTGCTCTAGTTACCAGATCTATTCTTTGAAAGTATTTTTTGAATTGTTTTCCTGAGAATAGTTTTGCAGTTTTTGTTTTGGAGACTGTTACTATTTTTGACCCGTTCTGGTCTGTGGATTTTCCTGTTTTATAACCTAACTCTATACAAAGGATATTTTGTTCCCTTTTGCTGTTTTTGTTAAATAAACTCTTCTCAGTTAAGTTTACAAGGCGTCTGACTATTTGGGTTCAACTACCTCCTGTGGCTCAGCGGTAGAAATTAAGACTCTGGCATCAAAGACCCAAGTTCGAGCCCCGGTCCTGACAATATCAGTCTCAGCATTAATACTATTCCAATAAATTGGATTTAATTCACCTTCAAAGGAATTTATTTTTGCTTTAGGAATTCCTGTTGTTTTCATTTTGTTCTCTACTTTATTATAATTAATGAAACGCTTTTTAGTTAACTTTCTGACAATTAATGTCATGTTATGATCGGTAAGCCCTGTGATCAGGTTATAAGTTTTAGTTATTCTGTCTGGTCTATTTACAAAAATCAAATCAATCAATGTTTCGCTATGTCTTGTAATTCTAGTAGGCTTGTTAATCATTTGCTTATATTTAAACTTATCCATCAAAGATTTCAGCTTTGTTGGTGTTGTTTTTCTCCTGCCAGTTTATATTGAAATCACCCATAATTATACATTCAGTACAATTGTCAATATTCAATAGAAGACTCTTAAAATCATCAACAAAATTTGCTCCATATGAAGATGGATTGTAAATGACGATTAATTTGAATTTCATTGTTGGAGACAAAATTACATTTAGCCCCAGGCATTCCAGTTTCATATCAATGTTAACTTTCTCACACTTAAATGTTTCTTTAATGTATAATGGCACACCCCCACCCCTTCCTTGGACCCTATCTCTCCTGTAACACTTAAAGCCAGGTATGTTGATTAGGTCTGTAGGAGTGGATGGATTTAGCCAACTTTCAGTCACACACAAGTAATCCAGGTTAGAATCAGTTAACATTCTATTAATTTGATCTATTTTTGGTAAAATACTCCTTATATTAATGTGTCCTCCCAAAATCCCCTTTGGTTTTGTTTGGGGATTCCAAATAACCTGGGCATGATTTACAGTTTGAAAGATCTTCAACTCTTTCTGCTTGAGCGCTTCCCGTGTTTCCATTCGGCATCTATTGTAATGCATTGCGCCTTGTAAATCAAGACTCACCGTGCTGTCCGAAACCGGGCCACAGACACCGGTGTTGGATCTGGATGGCACACTCCAATGCTCCGGTCCCCACCGCGACCAAGGCCCTGTGTCTTCAGCGGCTCCAGCATGGCAGCGCCAGCAACCGCTCCATCCATCCCGCCGACGGATGCACCCAGATGTCCAGATGCCCCAACGGACTCAGCAACAGGACAAAGGCACGTCAACTGCAGCATCCACTTGTGAGACATGATGACCCATCTCACCCACATTTTTTTCAGAGAGAGTACATTTGTTGTCACATTCACTCCCCGTAGGAAGTCGTTAGCTTGGAACTGTTGTTCAAAGATGTGTTGGGGTACATCGAGTTTACGTAGAGGCCCGGGATTTAGGTGTACATCTCCCGACAAAAGTGGCAACAACATTAGAGTTTTAATTATTCTTGGAGGAGCATGCTTCTGCTTGCTCATGCAGTTGCGTTGATTCAGTCTTTTGGATGCCTGTGCTTCATTGGCAGCAAAGGTGTGAGAGAAGATGGTAGCATAGCCAAAACCAAAAAATTATAGTTTGGCTTTCTCACCCCGAATGCCAAATGGATCTTGATCAGCAGCAGCACTGTTGATATTTTCACCCGCTTTAGTTGGTACATCACATATGAACAGAACAGACATAAGCGCCAGAACGCAACAGGTAGCGAAGACTGCAGTATGGTAGTTGTCGTACTCATGTTTGCAGTTTCTCTTTTGTTTGAGAAAGCATTTGTAGATATCATATAAAGCGTTGTGCCAAAACTTTAAAATATCAATTGTAAGCTGATAAAGGACTGTAAAAGCGGCAATGTGTCCCGATTTGCGCTTGTGAGAGGAGCCTCCCAAACCACTCACAATAGCCGCCGCCATTTGGGATCCCTACTCTGATATTCAGTTTTTTTTACGTGTTTTCTTTTGAAACGGTGGGACAAATGCCATTTGTTAAAGAGCCACACAGATGGGAAATCAAAAATTACCTGTATTACAGTGTATGATGTAGCTGTCCATCAGTGTAAACAATGTGCAAAATAATTAAACCAAAAAGTACACGATTTATAAAGTTATTGGCTTCTAAAGTAAGGAGTCGACTCTGAATCGCTGAAATGAGTCGTTATAGATTTCAAATCTTTTGCCCGTCTCTATGTATGTCACTAGGAGCACTTTGCATAATAATCTCCGCCTACCGTCTTGAGAGAAACTGAACTCTGACCTGCCCCACCCCCCACACAGACGCTCTGTTTGGTGTGATAGCATCATGTCGAGGAGACAGTGTGTTTTTAATTGTAAAGGCAAGTTTGTTTTATTTTCACTGTCAAAGAATGAAGATCAGAAGAACCAATGGCTAAAATTCATTTTTACCACAAAAACAGAGCAGTACAACAAATCTCTTATGTTGTGTTCACAACATTTCACTGATGACTGCTTTTCTAATCTCGGTGAGTTCAAGGTGGGATTTTCAAAGCGTTTGGCCAAAAAAGAGGGTTCATTACCAACTTTATTTGGACCAACAAGCATCTCCGAATCACAACGCGAAGTATGATTAGGAAGTTATGTGTTTGTTTTCTCCCGCGCGTCTTATCAGTATGTATGCTGTCTGCAGCCTTTCTCTGCGCTGATCTTCATTTACAAACACGTCATTAAAATGAAGTGTAACTCCGTGAATACTCAACGAAGAGAAATGAGAGAGATATCTATAGAAAGCTTGACATGTCTTCTTTAAAACTAAACAAGTGCTGCTAACAGATATTCTGTGATCAAGTAATCCATATGAAAACAACGCGATGTCTGTTTTTCACGTCTCCCTTCGTTATATCTAATGTGACCACGCCCCTGCGCTGAACGCGCTATTCAGATTCAAACTGAAGCGCGGGGCTTGAATACGCCCACACAGAAGAAAAAGCAGCGAGACTGTTCAAGTTTTTTATTTTACTGTTTGCTTCGCGATGAGAGGAATAAGACATAATTCACCCCAAAAAGATGCTAACGCATTGTTTACCGTGAAGTTGTGTGCGGAACAACCAATCAAACCTGACTATGTCAGTTGACCAATCAGAACACAGTATGCTACCGAAAGGTGGGGTTTAAGGAAACTGAATCTTTTGAACAGCTTCGCGCAAACCGTTTGGGGATCTCTGAGAATTGAGGTAATTTAAAATGATATTTTGACAAAATGACAATGTTTTTTAACCTTGGATGGATTTAAGCCTAATGTACAGGACTTATAAACAGTGATAGGAGGCTTAGAATTTTCATCTTACTGGCTCTTTAAGCCACCAACAGGCTTTAATTTAAGACAAACATCCCATCTTGATTGGCTAGACAAACATTTGTATATGATAATATTTGTTAATAATGATCTGTCAGTATGTAAGATAGATAATATTACAGATGAGAGAACACATATAGATGACCTTAAAGTCCATAGACATGGACTAAACACTATAGGACACAATTTTGAGTCATTTAAGGAAAAGAGATAACGTGATACCTGCAGATGTGTGACAGAGTTGAGTGATGTCCAGATGTTGAGTCTGGTTGCTGATGGGATTGTTGAGCACACAGCTGTAGCTGTTTTTATCCTGATATTCCACCTCCAGAGGTAGAGAGAGACTGATGCTGAGATCAGACACACTGATGCTGGACAATAAACTGTTTCCTTTGTACCAGGAGAGAGTCACATGACTCACATTCAACACTGAACACACCAATGAACAATTCTGCTCTGATGATGAGGATGACGTACATTCTGAAGAATTACTGCTGATGACAGGAACAGGCAAAGAACCTGGAAATAAATGAATAATTTACTACAACAGTACAGATAGCCTTTATAATGTTTTATAATAATGTTGCCTGACATATAGAATTATAAGCTTTAAAAAATTTCCTATGAATCTCACAACATCAGTGACACTCAAATCTAATAAAAAGAAATAAAATCATAGAGGTGTGAAAACAACATGAGGTTAACAGAATGTTCATTCCTGAACTTGATTTAAGACAAATAAGTGTTGGAAGCAGAAAACTGCATACCATAGACTTTAACACTGAAATGCTTGAATGTTTCTATGTTTCCTTTTCTGATGATTGTGAATTCATAATGTCCGTTGTCTTTTGTGCTGATGTTCCTGATAGTGAGAGATCCGGTCAGACTATCCAGCTGAAATCTGCCTCCGAATCTCCCACTGTCACATGTAATCATTTGCTTTTCATTGTTTTTAGCTATAAACAGACAATATCCATTTGCAGATCTCCACTGGATCAGATCATCGCTATGTAGTTCAGTAGCGTCTGGATAAAATGACACAGACTCTCCCTCCATCACAAAAGCTTTCTTCTCAACTCTTACGTCTGTAAAACCCAATGATCCAGTTTTGATAATCATTGTAATTAGAAAATTATTTTCATCCTGTTAGCATTTCAAAGGCTTTGCACATATATCATTATGAACTCTACTCACGCGATCTGGAAAATAATTGCAGCCCTGTTCGAGTTTCACTGAAGCTCCAGATAATGTGCATTCTGCTTTGGTTGTCTTTAAACCTTTCATAACTGTATGAGGTAGAGATGATCCTTTCATAGACTTCAGGGGTGTGAATATGTGGAGATCCAGAGATCCACAGCACGTGATCGCCTCGCTGCATTTCAGTAACAGGTCTATCATTGTGAAGAATGATGAAATCTCTCTCAGCCACTCCTGTCATCATTTCATCCCTTGCAAAATCATTCACATCTGAAAAAAGTTCAATTAAAGCAACAGCTATAATATGGTAAGTGATCACACATATTAATGCATATGAAAGATAATTAGCCATTGTGTTGCAAAGTTGTAGCCAGAGGTGGGTAGTAACGAGTTACATTTACTTCGTTACATTTACTTGAGTAATTTTGGGGGGTATCTAATACTTTTTGGAGTATATTTAAAGATGGGTACTTTTACTCTTACTTGAGTAAATTTTTTGGGAAAAATCTGTACTTTTAATTCGTTGCAGTGAGCGACGCTCCTCTTGTTACTTTATCTTAATGCAATAAATGTTATAAATGCTTCAGTTTTTTCCAAACGCGCCATCTACTTTTCTCTGGGCAATGAGCGATACCCATTCGCGAATGATTCATTCTTTTGAGTCAACTCTTTCAAAGGCTTGATCAAACCAGTTGGTAAACGAGTGAATTGATTCATGAATCAGTTTGAATGATTTCATCAGTTCCCTGCCGCACGCGCTGAGCGTCTGAAGTGTATCTGTGACGATCGTGCACCAGATAAACACAAGGAGAGGGAGAGATCCAATAGCAGGTAATTTATTAAACAAATGAGGGTAATCCAAATCAAACAGTCCAAGGAGACAAACAAAACAAAAGAGGGAACCGGAAGGAATGGAATGGGAACTTGGAGGATGAGAAGGCAAGGGTAGGTCTCGGGAGACGAGAACACTGGTAACACGAAGGGTAAGGACTCCATACAAACAACAGGGAAAGACAGGTATTTATAAGGAGACTAATGACAATAGAATACCTGCACCTGTGCAATTAACTGGAGTGCAATTACTGTGAAGACAGGACCAGACTAGAGGAATTAAAGTGCCTATGGTGAAGTGCCTAAGGAGAAGTGAGCTCACTTGTGGACACCCAGGAAAACAGAGACTGACAGCGTGACATTACCTCCTCCTTCACGGAGAAGCTGCCAGATGCTCCACCTGAAACCAAGGGAAACCCACCAGACTCCGATGCCGGAGTCCCCCAGGGCGGAGCAAAAGACCACCACAACCGTGTGGTCAGGGCGGAAGCCCCCCGGGGGCAGAGCAGAAGACCACCACTTCCTTGTGGTCGATGCCGGAGTCCCCCAGGGCGGAGCAAAAGACCACCACATCCGTGTGGCCAGACCAACGGGAGGACGAACATCCGGTAATCCTATTATGTTCCTACTGGATTCCAGAAGATCGGTGCTGACTTGGCTCTGCTCATGAAGATTATTGGTGACCTGCATTTGTTCATGAAGATCCCTGGTGACTTGACTCAGTCCTTGAAGATCACCGGTGACTTGACTCAGTCTTTGAAGATCACCAGTGACTTGACTTGACTCTGAAAGGTCAACGGTGACTAGCCTTGTCTCTGGAAAGTCCATGGTAGCTAATCCTAAATCTGTAAGGTCAAAGGGGACTAACCCTAACTCTGGAAGGTCAATGGTGACTAACCCGGACTCCGGAAGGTCAACGGTGACTAACCCTGATTCTGGAAGGTCAACAGCGACTACCCCTGACTCTGGAGGGTCGACGGTGACTACCCCTGACTCTGGAGGGTCCACGAACACCTGACTCGACTCTGGAGGGTCAACAGGAACTAGCCCTGCCTCTGGAAGGTCAATGGTGACTAACCCTAACTCTGGAGGGTCGATGGTGACTAACTCTGACTCTGAAAGGTCGACGGTGACTTACCCTGACTCTGGAGGGTCCATGAGCACCTGACTCGACTTAGGAGGGTCCACGATCACCTGACTCGACTCTGGAGGGTCAGCCGGAACCTGACTCAACTCTGGAAAGTCAATGGACACTTGACTCGATTCTGGAAGGTCAACAGGAGCCTGACTTGACTCTGGAGGATCAATGGTAACTAACCCTGACTCTGGAAGGTCGATGGTGATTAAACCTGACTCAGGAAGTCAGAGTTAGTCTCACTTGGGCCTACTCTGTAGTTATAGAGTGTGTTGACTGGAATAAGTTTGTATGAATAAAGTTTTTTTTTTCTGAGAATCATAATATCGGTTGTATTTGAGCAGGACAGAGATGCACTTTGGTGACAAATGAAAGAAATTCACAACAAATTCCATCATTTCCATTAAGTTTGATGTGCTAATTTCACTTTAGAATTTTTTGTTATGCTTAATCCTTTGTTATATTTTCATACCGTCATCATTTATATATATATATATATATATATATATATATATATATATATATATATTCGTCGCAATGTTGGAAATAGGCTTATTTCTGTTTAAAACCATGAAGGCCAGCCAATAGATATCACACACAAGCTTGTTTACTGGCTGGCACTGAGCCAGAGATAGATGCGTTTTTAAAGCGCTGCGCATTATAACCAATCACACACGGTTCTGTTGAGCTTTTAAATGCAATGGCCAATCAGAGGTGTTCAGATGAGTCACCGCTGAAATGCCGGTGCTTCCTTAACTCGCTCGCTGACTGAATACCTCTTTCTGGCTAATTCTCTCATCAGAAACAACAAAGTGCAGATGTGTGTACGAACCTATAATTAAGATATTGATTTCACAGTGTTAACAGGTTCAGTGATTTTAATGGGAGTTTCTGAGAGTGATTGAACTCTAGACTGTTAGTGAAAATGATCTTTAATAATGTAAATGTTATTTGCTCTCTTTTTGAACAATGAAAGATTAGTAGCAATTTTTATATCACATTAACTTTCAATGTTAAATTCACATTTAATATAAAGTCAGTCGTATTAAAAATATTTATGGCATGACACCTATATCTGTTACTTAAAGCTGCAGTAGGTAACTTTTGTAAAAATATATATTTTACATATTTGTTAAACCTGTCATTATGTACTGACAGTAGAATATGAGACAGATAATCTGTGAAAAAATCAAGCTCCTCTGGCTCCTCCCAGTGTCCTATTGCCATTTCCAGAAATACATCGCTCCCTTTAAGAAACAACCAATCAGAGCTGCGGTCCGTAACTTTGTTTGTGTTCAAAATGTAGAAAAATGTATATAATAAGCGAGTACACCATGAATCCATTTTCCAAACCGTGTTTTTAGCTTGTCCTGAATCACTAGGGTACACCTATAATAAGTGTTTATATTCGGACTATTTTAGATTGCTTTACCGCGGCGGAGTAACCCAGTACCTTTGTGATTCTTCATAGACATAAACAGAGAGAAGTAGTTCCGGCTACGATGTTCTTCCGCAAGACGCAAGCAGTTCTGTTTATTAACCGCTAGAGCGTCAAAAGTTACCTATCGCAGCTTTAAGTAAACAGACAGGGTTTTAAAATAAATTACATAAATTGGAGTAAAGGCTGATGAAATATATACATTTATACACAAACACTTACATTACATACATTTTATCGATATATCTAAATAAAAATAGGCTCAGTATATATGACCCAAAGTAACTAACTAACTACTTGAGTAGATTTTTTATCCAATACTTTTTTACTCTTACTCAAGTAACTATTCAGACAAGTACTTTTACTTTTACTTGAGTAAATATTTCTAGAAGTACTTTTACTTTTATTTGAGTACAGGGTTAGGCTCTAGCTTACATTTTTTTAAAGTTCATTATTCAAAAAGAGTTTTAAAACGTTTCTGTGGGTGTATGTGACTTTTCTCAAATGAAAGTATAAAATGTTGATGAAGCTACTCTCAGAGCAGCTGTGAAGATGAAGTTCATGAGTTCTATGACCTCATTTAGTGAGACGACAAGACACTGAAAACACAGCATGCTTAAATTCATGACATTCAAGTTTGACTGGATTACTGAGTCCTGAGCCATGATGGGCCCTTCTTTTGATTGTAAAGAGTAGAAATGGAAAAAAAAATGCATCACTCACCCTCCATACACAGATTGAAACAGAACAAAGCAAGAAAAACAATCAAATTCTTCAACAGTTTGAACAGATGAAGAGTTAACATGCTCCCATCGGATGTTCTGTTGTTTCTCATTGTAAAGATCATACCAGCTAACTAACTGAGAAAGCTTTAATCCATTTAGTGTCATAGCTTAAGTCACCGTCTACTACAAAACTATAGGCTTGTTTGAGATGTGTCTCGCCTTGCCTCGCCTGAAATGTAGGCGGCTGAAGTGAGGGGAGGAGTGAAATAAGAGCAGTCTAGATGGACAGTCCTCCAAGTGGAACAGATACATATTTGGGAATGTATATTTGTATATTTTATAAAATTACCTTTATTTCGGTGTATTGCATATTCAAATATTCATATTATCAGTGCTGAAAACCTGTGGTACTTTTTTCAAGATTATTTGATGAATAAAAAGTTAAAAAAGTAAAGCATTCATTTAAAATATTAGTTTTTTTTTGACAAAATGTGCCAAAAACGTGACTTTGCAAAAAATAAAGACTTTTTTTAAGATGGAAAAAGACATTTCTGTTATAACCACGAGATGACAGTTTAAGATAACTCGCTGGCTGCAGCTGCTATTTCAACACCCTAGTTCTTTTCACGTCTTTTGATTTATTATAAAATAATTATTATTTCTTATTTATATTTAGTACTTTATCATACTGGTGAAGGCCTATAGCAAGTGCAGGAAGTCAAAAAGTCACTTGTCATTTAAAGAAATAAATAAGGCCAGACAACAGCCTATAATGCTGAATTAATTAAATACCTATACAGTTAAATACAAATGAACAGTACACTCAATATTTTTAAATGTTAAGATTTCTTTGAAAAACTACATTGTTTAAGTTTTATCCAACACAGACTTGCTGCTGTAGTCTGAATTTTTATCATACCTGAAATGTTATACGTGGATGTTTGGTAATCTTAGACAAATAAACTTCTCTCCAAACTGTGAATGAATTATGTAGAGAAACTGAGCAAAGGGCGCTCCCCTTACAACCGGAAACGACTGAGCTGAAAACAGGAAGTAATCATGCATATAACCTTTTGGATTGCAAGTCTGACTCTCTAACCATTAGCCCACTGACTTCTCTATTTTAAGTATATTCAAATAGAAAAACATTCTTTCAACTTTTAATAATATTTCACAATATTACAGTTTTTCTGCATTTTTGATTATATAAATGCAGGACTGATAAGCATAAGACACTTTCATAATGCTTCATAACTGTCAAAAATGCTAACATCATAAAGTCCTTTCACGTCACCATTTCGCCAAACGACACTGGATTTAAATCCGCCTTTTGGCAAACTTTTTTCTCCCTTTTCAAATTTCAAATCACATCAGAAAAGCATTTACTTTCAATGAAAATGAAGACTATGATCAAAAAGTTGAAAATAAAGAATCGGGAAGGGTTAGGGTAGGTGTAGGGAGGGCTATATTGTCCCAATAAGGTGAAATCCATTTTAATAATTTGAATTAAAATCACAATCTACACTCAATATGTTAATATTGTATAGCTACTGTTTTACAATGTACTACAATACTGAGGTTCAGATAATTGCCACTATTTGCAATAAATAGTAAAATTTTAACATAGTGAAAATAAAATCAATAGCTATTTGCACTTCGTATAAATAGGTTATCACAAAAAAATGCTGCTGTTTGGGTTTAGTGTGTTTTTGCTATGTCCACACTGTCCCACAGAAAACCCAAGAGGCTACGTTCTTAATTATTCAGAATTTTAAGGCTTCATATAATTTAAATGGATGAGTTATAAAAAATTCACCCCCTCACAGTTGTCATGAAGGGCAACATTTTTGTACCAGGCTGTAAACATGTTTTAATGACGTAAAGTTGGGCATTTTAACATGGGGAGTCTATGGGATTGACTCCCTTTTTTTTGGGCCAGTTGAAGAATTACAGTTTAAGTCACTTCCGAAGTTTGTTGGTTCTGACCAAAACTTAATTTGAGTTTTCAAAGCAATGACGCATGTCTAGTGTTGCCAATTTGGGGATATTGTCTACTTTTAAAAAATAAAATAAAAAATTGCGACAATTAGCTATTTTAGCTATATTTAAATAAAACTAGCGATGTTTTGGAGATGTTTTATTTTTTACTTGGGCGCACCCTGCTGTAGGTCTGTGACCTCTCACTTTTTCTCTCAATCATGCCAGTGAGTCTGCACAGTGAACACACCAGTACGCCATGCCTGCCATAATGCACACCACAATTTAATTAATAACATAAGGACACCAACTACTCAATGCATGGACATCTTGTTTTAACCATGGATACAAAAGTCATGTCAACCAGATACTGAGAGACAGTGCATCATCACTTCCTGTGTGCTGAGATGCAGTATTTTGCACTTGGGCCTACTTTGTAGTCACCACACGGTGACTGGAATAAGTTTGTATGAATAAAGTATTTTTTTCTTTTGAGAATCATAATATCTAATATATATATATATATATATATTTTTTTTTTTTTTCATACTTAGCGACTTTTTGTGAAAAATTGAGACTTTTGAGGGTTATTCTAGAGATTTTCTGAGGGAGGGGGTTTGGCAACATTGCGCGTGTCACGTGATTTGTAGAAAAGTCTCTTCAGGCTTTACAACTTGGGGACGAATTTGTGTTCATATATGATTTTTGAAGACACTTGTTGATGCAGATGATGTATTTCTCTCGCGGTTTGTTCATTTTTAATCTACTGCATCTGCAAGGTGAGTGCTATGTGTTTGTGTTGACTTTGCTATGTTTCACAACTCCGTGTAACGGTTCACCAATTTTACCGTTGGGTTCTACGGTGGGTAGTTTCGTCGCAATGTTGGAAATAGGTTTATTTCTGTTTTAAACCATGAAGGTCAGCCAATAGATATCACACACAAGCAACGTGTAAACTTTGTTCAAGAGTTATTGCGGTGTAAATTACGTCTTAATCTCAGTCGATTAGTTATACAGAAAGTGGAAGTAAAACAGAGCAACGGAGCTCTCGATATCTGACGTCACAGGACGAATATACCTTAACACATGCTGATAACAGGATATAGCTAACTGTTTTATTTATTCCCTTAATATTTTTCTTGTGGTAAGTAGCCTACAGTAAAAAAAAAAAAAAAAAAAAGGACAATACATTTTTTTTCGTGTTAAACAGGTTGTTTTGAAACTTGAATTCATTCATTGAGCCTATAGTCTCTTGTTATCCTCGCTAGTGTGTCCTCTGTTTTCATTTTAGTTTTAGTCTAGTCTTTGTGTGAAGCTGTCATTTTAGTTTTTATTAGTTTTAGTCACTTTCATACTCTTTTTTAGTCTGTTCTAGCCAGGTGTGTAGCCAGAATTAAATTTTTGGGCTGGCACTAGGCAGAGTGGAGGCGGGAGGGGGGCTGCTTATGTCGCAATATTGTAATTATTCGTTTTTAACCAGGAAGGCGAGGCAATGGATATCACACAAGCAACGTGCAAACTTTGTGCAAGAATTATTTCGGCATCTGACACTGCATTAAAAGTGCACAGAGAGCACGAAAGACAAATCTACTTCATATGCTGATAATGCACGAGTTCAGGGCGATTCTAGCCGAACATGCACGAGTTCAGGGCGATTCTAGCCGAATATGCATGAGTTCATGCAGGAGTTCAGGGTGATTCTAGCCGAACATGCACGAGTTCAGGGCGATTCTAGCCGAATATGCATGAGTTCATGCACGAGTTCAGGGTGATTCTAGCCGAATATGCATGAGTTCATGCACGAGTTCAGGGTGATTCTAGCCGAACATGCATGAGTTCATGCACGAGTTCAGGGCGATTCTAGCCGAACATGCATGAGTTCATGCACAAGTTCATGACGATTCTAGCTGAACATGCACAAGTTCAGGGCGATTCTGGTCAATGAAAATGAAGAGACATTTTAGAATAGATTGTATTTAGTACACCACATTTAGTCTCATTTTTATTCGTTAACAATATTGCATTTTACATTTAATTATCGTCACATTACCAGGATTTACGTTGTGTCTCGTCTTGTTTTCGTCACATGATAAATGTTTGTTGGCGACGATATTTAGTCATAATTTTCGTTGGTGAAAGCAACACTTATCCTTGCAGCGCGATTTTTGGATTAGATTAGTCCAACGAATCGTTCGGTTTGTATGCGTACCAAAACGAAAGGTTCAATTCGAATACGTGTAGCCTATCGTTATACCCCTATTAACAACTCGTGATAGGATTTCGATCATTAAGTATTTATATGTTGTAACTCTGATTTTTGTCTGTCTTTTGAACATTGTAGGTTATATCTTCTTGTCCCTGGAGGAATCGCAACAAGCATGTGAGTGACATCACAACTGAACATTAGCAAAGTTCTCAAATAAAGTAAAGGACTTGCACAAAGACTATTTTTAAGTGTTATAAAAGTTTCCACTGGAATTGTGTTCTGCAGGTCCGAGAAATACTAAGAGAATTTCAGTGATGGAGGGAGATTCTGTGACCTTTAACCCTGATTCTAATAAACTACAGCCAAATGATGTGATACAGTGGAGGTTTGAGAATAAACATCTATGCAGTGCTACATTCAGAGATGAGAAAACAAATGCATGTGATAATAAGACAGTAGGAGAGAGGTTTAAGCTTGATTGTCAGACTGGATCGCTCATCATCAGGAATAGCAGCAAAAATGACACTGGACATTACGAATTTACAAGCTACAGAAGCGGAAACTTTGAAACAATCAAATGTTTTGGCGCTATTTTCTACAGTAAGCAAGTTATAAATCAGATAATGGTCATCTGAATTATTGTTGTTTTATATATATATATATATATATATATATATATATATATATATATATATATATATATTTACACACATACATATATAGAGAGATGTATTTGTTTTTCAGGTTCTTTACCTGTTCCTGTCATCAGCAGTAACTCTTCACAATGCTCTTTGCCATCATCTTCATCATCCTCAGAGCAGAATTGTTCATTGGTGTGCTCAGTGGTGAATGTGGGTCATGTGACTCTCTCCTGGTACAAAGGAAACAGTTTATTGTCCAGCATCAGTGTGTCTGATCTCAGCATCAGTCTCTCTCTACCTCTGGAGGTGGAATATCAGGATAAAAACAGCTACAGCTGTGTGCTCAACAATCCCATCAGCAACCAGACTCAACATCTGGACTCAACTCAACTCTGTCACACATGTTCAGGTATGTCAGTGGTGCTTTTACACTCTTTTTACTGGTGATGTGTTAAATTTTGTGTGAATTGGCTTCAGTTACATTGCAATGATTATAAACAGAAGTCATAAAAAAGCATGAACATCACATTTCAGATACAACTTACATATACAGATATCGACATACTGTCTTTAATGCGACTGTCACATAAAATCACCTGTGGTTTACACTTTTGTTTGCTCCTGGAAGTTCATGTTCATTTCAAAGCTGTCTTTGTCCCTTACAGAACTCTACCAGGAATCACATACTGTAGTGTTTGCTGCAGTGCTACCACTTGTTATAGTGGTGGTCGTGATTGTACTAGGTGTGATCTATTTCATAATGAAAAAGAAACGAGGTTAGTATTGAAACTATTCTTGGTCTAAAATAATGTAAAGTTCAAACTTATTTCTCTTATTGCCTCCATTTGAGATTTACATGAATTTTTATAGTTAGAATTTTTTTATAGCTTTATAGAGTGGACTGTGAAAATGGAGGAATTTGAAAATGATGACACATGATTAGTCGTGTTTCTCATACTGTACGCAGCTGTAGGTGATCGTACTGTCATTGTTGTGACTGCTTTTGACTTTCACAGTGTTCGTGAAGATAAAGCTTACTTTATACAATAGTCATGTTACATTCCTGCAAATGACATTTACATGCAATTGCTCTCTTGCAGCAAAACATGACAATAGCATTTGTGACCCTGGACCCTGGTCTTAAGTCTCTGGGGTATATTTGTAGCAACAGCCAAAAATACATTGTATGGGTCAAAATTTTGATTTTCTTTTATGACAAAAATCATTAGGATATTAATTAAAGATCATGTTCCATGAGGATATTTTGTTAATTTCCTACTGTAAATATATGAAAACTTTTTGATTAGTAGTTTGATTTGATTAGCCTTGCTAAGAACTTTTTTTGGACAACTTTAAAGGCAATTCCTGAATATCTAGATTTTTTTACGCCCTCGGATTTCAGATTTTAAAAAAGTTGTATCTCAGCCGAATATTGTCCTTTCCTAACAATCTTTCAATGGAAAGCTTATTTATTCAGCTTTCATATGATTTATAAATGTCAATTTTGAAAAATTGACCCTTATGACTGTTTTTGTGTTCCAGGTTCATATATAAATCCCAATGCACCAGTAAGTAGTGATATAATTTTCTAATTAGTTTACCTGGCTTACCAAAAGTTTAGTCTCTTGATATCATCCTAATTTCAAATTGTATACTTTATGGGCTGTTCTGAACACTATGAATGTCATCTTGGCGATCTCTTTAATTAGACTTTTTTCACTAATGAAGTAAATTAATCAAGACCAAATTCTCGGAGAAAATTCACTGGATAATGGTTGCAGTGAGGAAAGGAGATGTTGTTTTATAGAATGATCATCACTTTTGTGAAAAGTTAAAAGGAAAACTCAAAGTAATGTGAACATTTTACTCTTCTATATTTGACTTTATTCTCTAATTATTCCTTCCACCTCCTTTAGTTTTCACAGTGTGTAGCTCTCATCAACTCTGTTGCTTTGTGTTTTTCTGTCTGATTGTTTCTCCATTTTCTTACAGTAATCTGATGGAGTGAAAAACATTATGCACAAATGATGATCTGACAATCTAACAGACTGCAGTGGCTATGACAGATCTCTGACACATATGATGCTGTGTCTCAGTACTCTAAGATCATGAACAAAGAAATTTTATAAACAAAACTTGGTACAACATTATCATGATTTTAATGCCATTTTTATCAAAACTGTGACTGCATTGAATTAATGTGCATTATGTATATGCAGCATCGATTAAAAAAAGGTACCAGAGTAATTGTTGTATATAGCAAGTGTTAAGCTTTTTGTTGCTGGATCCTGATATATTTTTTGATATGCTTTTACATATCTATAATATCATTTATGTGGTCTCTTTTCTTTGACTGGATGGCAATGTTGTATCTGTTTTAACTGAATACTTTAATCACATCTCTACTGGGGCTATCAGGACAAATAGACACAATTTGTCAGAAACTGTAAAATTAATTTTCCTATAATTATCCTGCCCAGACTTGAGAAAGTGCTGATCTGTTTTTTTCACAACAGAGCAGCCAACACTAGCCTTGTGACTGTCTTGCTAAATAACAAATTCATTTGTATTACAGTGTTAAAGGGATAGTCCACCCACAAATGAAAATGTGATGTTTATCTGCTTACCCCCAGAGCATCCAAGATGTATGTGAGTTTGTTTCTTCAGTAGATCACAAACGAACATTTTTAGCTTCAGCTGTTGCAGTCTCTCAGTCGTACAATGCTTGGCAAATGGTAACAGAATCTATGAGAGAAATAAATAGAAAACATGCAGAGACAAATCCATATTAAACCATGCGGCTCGTGATGATACATTGATGTATAAAGACTCAAAACGATTGGTCTGTGCAAAAAACTGAACAGTATTTATATCTGGGATTTTAACCTCTGATTCACACAATGTCTAAACTGTTAGAACTCTTGTGAGCGTGCTTCACAGTAGCCTGCGTCTTCTTCTTCTTCTTGCTTTATGGCAGATGGCAGGGCAGTTCATTACTGCCACAAATGCTATGGACTCCTGTTTGAGATTGTAGATAGAGTATTAATGGTCCATTTGAGAGATGGTTGGCGGTAATGCACTTATAAGTCTGTGATCCGCCCTAAAGTAAGAAGAAGAAGATGCCGGCTGCCGGTTCACAAGAGTTCTAACATTTCAGACATTGTGTGAATCAGAGGTAAAACAAACTATATAAATACTGTTCAGTTTTTTGCACAGACTGATCGTTGTGTGTCTTTACACATCAATGTATTGTCACGAGCCACAGGGTTTAATTTGGATTTGTCTGTGCATGTTTTTTTTTTCTCTCTCTGATAGATTCTGTTGCCATGCATTGTACGACTGAGAGACTGCAACAGCTGAAGCTAAAAATCATAATTTGTGTTCTACTGAAGAAACAAAGTCACCTAAATCTCGGCTGCCCTGGGGATAACCAGATAAACATCAAATTTAAATTTTTGGGTGAACTATCGCTTTAATAAACAGTGTGTTCAGTTGGTGTTTATTTTGAACATTTGAAAATCATGCTTATAATATACTGTATCTGTGTTTCTGTATCTTCAGTGTTTTATTACATGGCCCTGTTCCTGGGGAACTTCCTGCTGAGTTTTTTGAAACAGTCCATGAATAGTTCTGGTGGTTATGCTAAAGAACCTGTATGTTGAATATTGTTTTTTTTTTCAGTAAATAAACTTGACTGTAGACACTTATGTTGCTTTAAGGGTTTTACTAATAATATTAGTAAAAGCTAAAAACCCATCTCTTTTGAAGCTACTTGACTTAATCCTAAAAAAATATATATATATTTTTCTAGCTTGTACTTATTTAAACAATGGCTAAAATATGATATTACATGTACTTCCTGTGTCTGTTTTCCTTTTGAAGAAGAATCACTTTATGTATCCCCCAATTGTACAGTAAGTCACTTTGGATGACAGCGTCTGCAGAATGACTAAATGTAATGTGCTAGCCATCACATGCTAGTAATGGAGAAAACTGGGTTATAAAATTACTGCATATATTAGAGAAAAGATTAATGTAATGTATATATTTTTTTTGAGAATTACAAAACAATTATAAATTTGCGTTCTAAAAATGTATTAAACTGTTTATATACGTTCCCGTATTTGAAATATAAATCCCTGGTTAGTTAAGTAAAAAATGTGTATGGGAAAATATATAACTTCACACACATTAAATCGAGTTGACACAATGTGAGTGTTAAAAATGTTCGGTTAAAGTGAATATATCCTTCATTAAGGTGAAATTGTGTACTTGAAATGCTGTGAGATCTTAAAGACATTAAAAATGTGTTAAAATGTGTATTAAACACTGAAGTACTTGTATAATTCATATATGTAAATTGATGTTGTAAAAAACAGCTTCATTCATCACAAACCCAGATAACAAGCAATTTTGGCCCAGATCCGGCCCACATTTGGCCCGCGTGAAATCCATGCAGGCCAGATCAGGGCCGAAACTGCTTGATATATAAAAGAATGTATTCCAGGTATATTGAATAACTAAGTTTATTTTTATTGATTAGTTATTGGAGAAACTGGTTAAAACACTACTGTTGCTCAGACAACAGATTCTGGCAGTGAGAAAGCAGCTCTTGTCCTGTGCTCATTTTATACACATTTTTATCTCCCCTTTTCAGGTGGTAAGGGTGCTACATACAGGTGGCGCTATCGAGCCATTTTCTGTTCAGTACAGTTTGTGTAGACGCGTTTCCTCCAGCGAAAATGAAGACATCAACACATATGATCGCATAGCCAGCCCTACTTTATAAAACGATCATGTTGCCATTTTCATTTTAAAATGTAACTTTTAATACACATTACAGTGTATTATTTTAATATATATGTATTACAACTTAAACATATAACAGTGCATGTTGCAAAAAGGCTTGCATACTTGAGCTAAGAAAATCCTAGAGTCACCCCTGGTATTGATTATATATATATATTATTATATAGTAAAGAGTTCTGGAGTTCTTGGGTTTGCTGATTATCATTGGTGATGTTTCAATACTTTCTGGTGCTTCTAGGTTGTTTTATTAGCTGGTTCCTAGGTCTAGGTTAATAGGTCTGCTAGGTGAATACCGCAAGTCTGTTTACTGAATCAGTGTAGGGGAATTTACAGTTAAACCCCAGTTCAGGTATGATTAATGAAGACCAAGAGTCAGAGATGAAGTCAATTGAAGACAAAATTACTGAAGAAAAATAGTTTGCAGTCTTATCAGCAGAAGTCAGGTTCAGTACTCCAGTAAAAATAAGTTTGTAGGCCGCTCTGCATACATTCTTAATATAACAGCAATTATACTCTAACCTAAGTACTCATTATTTAGGTAAAATGACTCTGATTGGCTGAAATTGCGAAAAAATTTAAGTTAAAAGCATATATTCGTTTGCATGCAGAGACCTTTAACCTGAGAGGAGTAAAGAGGAGTAAGCAAAGGAAGAAGCTCCCAAACAAGAGAAAACACATTCCAATAACATGGTTGATCTTAGTGACTATAACTAGTACATGGTAAATAATAATTGTATTCAACTCACTAACAATATATAAGTTTACATACTGATTAACAACTTAATCAATAATCATAAAAAATATACTTTTTATGAAGGCCATGATGATTCTGGGATCCACGCCTTCAACAATAATAGCAAACATCTCCTAATTTGAGTCATCATGTTTGGACCACAAATTGTAACTGTAACAGTTACTACTTGTAGTTATAGTGATGATTGCTGTAAACAGACTGAGCTGTCTGGTTCCTGAATACTGAACGCAGCATAAAGTTCCTGGTCCTCAGGAAAATCTGCATCAAACATGTACAAGAGTTCGGGCTCCGGGCTCATCCTATAGAAGGAAATAGAAGCAGCCTCCTGGTCCAGGAACACACCGAGTTTTCTGGCTGACTCTGTTTGAAGTGGTTTAGTTAGTGATTCAGTCTTTTTGTCATGAGCCACGCATACATTTTTTGAGCAACATAAACACCACGACATCTTATTACGTCCCAGACATACGGTGTCATTCGCACCCTTCCTCTTGATTCCCTTACAGGCCACACCTATGTGCACACCTGCTCCGATCACATCCGCAGTGAAGAAACAGCGTCCTGACAGCGGCTGGCAGCACAGGACCTGGTTACACTTGTCAAATCTTTCGTCATTAGCAGGAAGCTGCTGCTTCTCCCTCTTACGAACCGCTACAGTATTGTCCTCGTTCAGATAGAGGTACTTGTTAGCCGTCTGAGGGTCAAAGGTGAGCGGGACAGCATCTAAAAACAAAGTGAGACTTATCAGAAATTCTCAGCATAAATATCTACAATTAGCATTAGCAGAATATTGTGTGTAGATGACGTAAAAAACACTTTAGGGGAGTCACATGCAATATATCATCTAAAGCTACTTTAAACAGCATTTTGGTAATTCTTTCAATATTTTAATACGGCCAGGTTTTTATGAGCACATGAATAAATGTAAAACACAGTTTTGCATTTCTATAAATCCATCTATTACTCCACAAGACCATTTAAAATGAATGGAAAATGAAGGTGTTAAAAATAGTAAAGTAGTTACAGCAACTACAAATACACTTCATCTACATTTTAACCTACAATCTTAATAATAATAATAATTCCTTACATTTATATAGTGCTTTTCTAGGCACTCAAAGTGCTTTACATAGAAGAGGGGAATCTCCTCATCCACCACCTGTGTGCAGCATCCACCTGGATGATGTGACGGCAGCCATATCGCACCAGGACGCCCACCACACACACTCTTGGTGGAGAGGAGACAGAGTGAAGAAGCCAATTAGCAGATATGGGGATGGTTAGGAGGCCATGAATTTGGAGGCGAATTTGGCCAGAGGTAGGTTACACACCTACTCTTTTTCGATGGACATCCTGGGATTTTTAATGACCCCAGAGAGTCAGGACCTCTGGTTTAACGTTGCAGAGACGGTGCTTTTTGTCAGTGTAGTGTCCCCGTCACTACAATGGGGCGTTAGGACCCACACAGACCACACCCTGCTGGCCTCACTAACACCTCTTCCAACAGCAACCTAGTTTTCCCAGGAGGTCTCCCATTCAGGTACAGAACAGGCTCTACCCTGCTTAGCTTCAGTGGGCAACCAGTCTTGGGCTGCCGGGTGATATAACTGCTACAAATCTTTGTGATGATCCATGATTAAACTCACATTGGTACAGTCCTGGCTGGTGACTGCAGACTCCTCCAGTGTAAATTCTAGTGAGAGTTAGGGTTAGTAACAGTTAATATGTACAATGCACATTTATTGAAGCACAAATAGATAGTCTCTCATTTCACAATGCATTCACTAATTTACATTAGACACCACCTTCAGTGCTTGTGTAAGCCTAAAGGAAATATACTTAAACACGACAGTGAACAATTCACTCAGGAAGAATCAAAGTCCTCACTATAAGTTTGATAGGATCCAGTGGATGTTTAATCTAACATTCGACGTGAACCAATAGGAGATAAAACCTACATTACCTCAGTGAGGGCAGCTTATATTTCCGTAGACAAACTTTCTTTTCCATGATGTTTTCAAGGTCATTATACTGCAGGTCCAGCTCTCTCAGACTTGCTTTCAAAGATGACAGCAACTTCAAAACTCCTTCTTTAATATGACAGCCTGAAAGTCTATAAAGCAAAATCAGATTTTGGTTCCGATCAACTGGCCAAGGAATGATATTCTTGAATGATATTCTTAACCCCTTACAGCATCTATCGTTCATTTAACAATGCTTATTTAACCCATCTGTCTGGACCCTGATGTTTGCAGTTAGTTTGACCTACTTCAGAACTTCAAGATGACAGTTAGCGCTCTGCAGCCCAGCTGAGATCATTTTCACTCCTTCATCTTCAAGTTGATTGTCACTGAGGTCCAGGATTTTCAGATTCACATTTGATCCTGAAAGCACGTTCCTGATGAGCTCCATGTCCTGACTATGGAGGTCATTGTGGCTGAGGTTCAGCATCTGAATCTGGCATTTGGGATCACAGAAGGCCCTAGAAAGTTGCTTCAGTGCAGACACTCCCAGACCATTGTGGCTCAGATCAAGATGAATCAGATGAGAGTTTGGTGAGGTCAGTAAAGGCATCAGGATTTCACAGTGTTTCTCTGTAAAGCCACTTCCTTTGAGCCTGTAAGTATTGCATTTAAACTCAATGATTTTACAAGTAAACTACTGTATGTTACACTTAACTTTGACTGAGAATATATTGAATATTTCCACAGAAGTTTTCATAATACTTACATAGCCGTTCTGAAACGTGTGATGGCTGGAGAGAATCTCTGAAATCCTTCTAAAGTCATGTTGAATTTCCTGAGGACAAACTCATCATGCTCTGTATCTGACATCACAAACCGGAAAGCCAGAAGCGTGCACTGGAACAGTGTGAGGGGCTTCGTGGTCCGTGAGCTTTCAAGATCTGGCATCTGCAAAAAAGAACTGTCCTTGAGCTCCACGATGCATCGAACAAGACTTAAGCATCTCTCAGGGGACAGATCTTTCCTCCTCAAAGACTTAATGTACTTGGTTACTTTTTTGTGGTCTTCTAAACTACTGTCTTCCGATCGAGGTAGGAGTCCCTCGAGTATACGTCTGCTGGAATCACAAGAAATCCCAAAGAGAAAACAGTTAAAAAGATCCAAGTGTTCATTTTTGCTTTCCAGAGCCACATCAATCACGCTCTTGAGAAAATCTGACAAATTAGACTTTTGCCCAATTTTAGCTTTAGTTAATCCCAGGGGGTCTTGATTTCCGGATAGAAATTCATGAAAAACAAACAAGGCTGCAAAGAATTCCTGGACACTGATATGGACAAAGCTGAAAAGTTTAGTCCTGTTATATCCAGACTTGCACTCGGAGACATACGTGATGATGCCTGGGTATCGAAGAGCTTCGTCAGGAGTGATATAATATTTCCTCAAGTCTTCTTTACTGAAGATGGCATTCTGTTCCTTCAGCTTCCAGTAGGCCAACGCCGCCAGTTTCTTAATCAGTTCTTTGTGCTCTATGAGAGCATCTTCTTGTGACACACTTTTGCCTTGATATTTGTTGTGGCTTAACCCAGTCTGAATGAGCAGATAGTGGATATACATTTCTGTCTGATTTGAGGGCATTTCACTAGCTTTATTTTGACTTTTAATGATGATGGTTTTCAGAACAACCGATGAAATCCAACAAAAGAGGGGAATGTGGCAGAGTATCCACAGGCTCTTATGAGTCCTCAGGTGACAGATGACTTTTTGGGTTAGATCTGGATCCTCAAACTGCCTCGCGAAGTACTCGTCCTTCTGTTCATCTATGAATCCTCTGATCTGTGTGACATACCCCTGTCTGAAGATCTCAGACGGAAGCTGTTCAGCTGCCACAGGCCTGCTGGTGATCCACAGGTGTGCAGACGGAAGCAGTTTTCCTCTAAGAAGGTTTGCTAGGAGGACATCCACTGTGTCTTTTTTAGAAAGGTCTGACAAAATGCTGGTTTGAAAGCTCAATTCATTTTTATATTCATCCAGCCCATCTAAGATGAACAGAACTTTTCTATCGCAGATCCAGTCAGAGACAGTTCTCGCGTTTTTGAACTCTGGGTAAAAGTCACAAAGCAGGTCAGAAAGACTCTTTTTTCCCTCGAGCAAGTTTAGCTCTCGGAACGGGAGGAGGAAAACAAATTCTAGATCCTGATTGGCTTTTCCACTTGCCCAGTCGTGGACAAACTTCTGCACGGTGACCGTTTTTCCAATTCCTGCAATTCCTTTTGTTAAAACAGTCTTCATGGTTCTATTTTCATCCAGTGGTGGTTTAAGAATTTCATTGTAGTTTATGATTGTCTGTGCTGATGTATTTAAATCATTGGTCGTCTCAATCTGCCAGATCTCGTGTTCTCTATTGATGGGGTCTGACTCGTCATTGATGATGAACAGTTGTGTGTAGATCTTATTTAGAGAGACTGACTGTTGTGCACTTCCCTCCAAAATCCTCTCAGAGTCCTTCATCATCCTTGTTTTTATCTTATTCTTTACGCTCTGAAGAGTTTCTAGAAATCAGGACATATCATGTGATGAACAGAAGTATTGCACGCAAGATTGAACAGTTTTATTGAGCAAGAGTCTGACATGTCTTTTCTCGCTCTTACCATTGTTGTTTATTGAGGTAAAGTGAGACACCTGTGTCTGAAAAAGAAAAACCCATACAAAATGTACACAGTACATATAACAATATACACATAAGCCATATCTTAAATTAGCAACTCAGCAAAATGTACAATATTAGATTAACACTCACCACATATACATCACCAGCTATTATGGATCCTAGTATGTTTGGAGCAACTACTGTGCCACCATTCTTCTGGTCAATTCTGAAGTCCTGAAGATACTGGTCTGAATTTTGAATTGGTGGTTGTCTGTGTGATGTAGATCTATTTATATTATTATGTTGTGGAATGTCGTTATGCTGTTGAAGTGTCATGGTTCCAAACTGTGTTTCAATGCTGGTACCATCTGTTTAAAAAATAAGGCAAAACAGTGCAAATATTGTAGTTAAGCTTATTAAAGCTTGAACATTTACTTATAAGATAGTCAATTAGAAATATTTTCCTACTTTCGATATGCCTGTTTTTTCTATCCATGTTCATTCTCCTTCAGAGGGTCTTCCAACCTCCCAGTTGTTCCGCTGTGTTGGGACAAACAGTTCATGATTTCTATGTCTTATAATAAATGTTTACATTTGAAAGCAAATATATACATTAGTTTGGTATCTTTCAATGTTTTAGACACTTTTTTGTTTGTTTTGTGAAGTCTTTTATGCTCACCAAGGCTATATTTAGCCTTTTTTTTTATCAAAGATACAGATAAATATTTTTTATGGAAACTTTAATCATTTTTTCTTGGATTCTTTAATGCATAGAAAATTCAAAATAACTAAACAAAAATATTTTGTAATATTTTAAATTAAATGCGTCCAATAGCTGAATACAAGTACTCATTCTCCCTTACCCCAAACTTTTGAATGGCAAAACTGACAAAACTATTAAGCAGCAAAAATGTTTTCAAGAGTTTATTAATAATAAAGGAGTTTAATGCCAAATCAGAATAATCTAATGTTTTGTAACATGTACGCTGACCAAACACAAAGTACAAATTGAAAAACAGGGAACAGGTGTGCTGCAACAATGTTCAATATGCAAAAAATAACTGAATAAATAATCTGTGAATAATGAAAATCTAGTATACCCCAAAAATAAAAACGAGACTTGTAAAAGGGAAAAATATCTTGCATCCTTAATACAAATTTGAGATTACAATGAATAAAATCTAACTGAAACTAAACTAAATAAGAGAGAACCCAGTTAACAATTTTGGGTTCCCAAGAATGTTCACTTGTTGGTTAGCCAGGAAAGTTTTCTTAACTTAGTAGAACGTTCCTATAAGGTTCCCATAAAGTTATCTGAGGGTTCCCATAATGTTCTACTAACATTTTTACCCTGATATACCCTACTGTATGTCAGTAATCACCCAGCACTCCCACAACCCATAAGCAGCATGGAAGATAGTTGGATGGGCCTTAATAGTTCTTGTTTTAAACTATTGTTTCATTAAATATATCAAATATCACATATCAATATCAAGAACCCATTTAACCATAAGGAGCATTAAATGAGACTATCAATTAATTGGCTATAAGATTTCAACTTGACTGCGACACAATTTTGGGTTTAAATTTAATTTTTAATTCTAAATGTAAGTTTTAATTTAACAGACATTAAAAATGAATAACATTTATATGACTTTGGCTAGGACAACAGTACATTAATTTCTTACCGCTGAATTAACGATGATGTGCTTGTTTTTTTGGTCAGTAGGCCTAGGGCCTAAACACAAACTTCTCGGTTAACATCATCTTTAATTAGACGTGTCAAATCTCTCTGAAATCACAATATTGTATTATCTCGTAATTGTAAGTAATTATTAAACAAAGAGATCACTAAACGAATGTAGTCAGTAAAACGAAATGACCGTTAGTCTTTAAATTAAGCGCTTGCGCCGGTGCGCGCCTTTCCGTGGAAAACAGGAGAAAGAGCGGAGAAGAGCGCGAACAATAAAGAAAGATACAAACAAACCCAGGTGTTTATGATATGCCAACTATGTTTAACCTTGGTTTAATTTCAGTTATAAAATTTGATTTATATTATAAACAGTACCGTCCATTCTTTATGTTCTAACCATTTATTGCTAATGTAGCTAATAATACAATCGCTTTAATTCAGATTCAGTTAAACAAAATAGCAAAAAAATATCTAAAATTGTAAAAGATATAGCAAACAAATGTAAACAGTACAAAGACAAAGTCCACTCACTGACTATTGCCTAAAACACACACTCACGCAAACACACACACACACACACAGGCTATTTATAACATTATATGAACATTCCGTAAGCGACCTTGCATGACACGGTGTCATAATATGTCAATTTTTTAGAGCACAGAGTATAATGTTTGCAATGATATACCTTAAGTTTAACAATCATAAAAGGCTTACAAGCTATTCATTTTGGAAGGGACATTGTGAAGTGAAAATCTTACCTCGGAAAATAAAACCTTTTGCCGAAATCTTCGGAGTGAAAAGACGCATATGCTTTTTTCAAACATCCCACGATTAAAGCAAATATGTTTGGAGCAAAAATCATGCCTCGGGGTTCCTGTGCACTCAAGGTATTTAAGATGTTTCACCTACACATTTACTACTCCGTCAACCCATGTATTTCCGTGAAACGAAAGCGAGAGTTAGCGGCGCTTTATGCCCCTGCAGCATGGACGATATAGCCACCGTCATTAAAACGGTATTCTGAAATATTCTTCAAACAGTTAACGGTTTAAGCTCCCGTATCACATAAACTTTGGACTGGTATCTACGCGTCGAAATCAGCGTCAAACGAAACCTGGATGGACAGTAATGTAGCCTATTAAAGTGTGTAGTTTAATTTATTGAGGCTACATCTGTGCATCGTCTCTGGAGCCATTGGACACGTGCTAACATCTTTCACCCGATAAAGCCACCGAATTTACCTTGTGTAGGCTAACAGATAAGTAAACAAGCCATGCCATTAGATATTTTTGTTACATGCTTCTTTTTATTAGGCTACATTGAGAGTCTTTAAAAGTGCACTGTTCTAAAATCGCTGACGAAATGTATGGTGATATCATAAAGTTAATTTTGTGATTATTACCTAAATATTTTTCAGACTGGCCTTAAATTTAAATCACAAATCGAAGTGTTTTAAATATCAATGTTTCGCATGAACAGGATCGAGTAGCTATAAACATTACTAATATTTTTCCCCCCTAAGGATATAGTGGGCACAATATGATGACACACGAATCACTTTTGCTCCCTATTTCACACAGATATGTGGTGCATAAGGGAGATTGCGCGAAAAACAGCGTTTGAGACTAATAGCAGCAGATTCAACCGGTATTTTTGTTTCCTTGGATGCTTTCTCTTTCAAGTAGGCCTAGTGTTTGTGAGCCAAGAATATAGGATGCTACTTGTGAGAAAACATTCGCAACTCTCATTGCAAGAATTCACATACTGATTTGCCGATGTGCAAAAAAATAAAAAATAAAAAATAAATAAAATAAAATCGTCCGTGACTTCAGATTTTTGATTCAGGCTTGTGTTTTGCACCATATCCACGAAAACAACAGTAGCAAAACTGTGAGCGTATTTGAGTTTCTTAATTTGTGATTGATAGAATGGGATTTGTGCACTTGCATTAAAGGATTCGAGAAGGTTGTTTTTCTCAAAAAATACACTTTCGGGTTTCAACCTTCTTTTATTTGATCCTATTGAAAAAGAAACCGTAGAACACAATGGGAGACGCATATTAAACTACCACTCCGTCACCGTGACCAACGTGCCCGTTATATGAAAATATGAAAATCTTTCACAATAGCCCCAAATTCCTAAATACTGCTGCAGATTTCAACACGCTACTCGAACTATAAAGTTAGAAGGTGTGTAGAAAGACTATCTCACCACAGGTCACTAATGCACGTCTGTTCAACTATATAAATACAACCTATATCAACAGTCATAACACATAGAAGAGAACATGTCCAAATACAAAACCTGAGTACTAGTTTGAACGAAAATTAGATAGGCTACGGATTTATTTATTCCGAAACAGAAGTCATTTATCTGTATATTTTAATTTTCATTCCATCATTCTATTAAATGTACAAATGTTTCCTCAAACATATGAAAAATAATTAAGGTGTATCAAATAAATTGGATACAAAAATGTTATGTTTAAGTTGGTTTTTTTTTCTATTTGTCAATTCGTTATTTAAATTAACAGGCCTACATATTAGGAAACAGGTGCAGGTCACCGGCGTCAGTTTCAAATTTTTACTTAAAAAGAATCTTTGTGAGGATGACTGGCAACAGATGCTGCTCTTAAATTATTTATACAACCACACACTAAACGACTTTGAACGCCGACATTTTTATTCTGTACAAAACTTAACAAATCACACTTGTGATCCCAGTCAAAAATGACCTGCCAAGCTACAAATAACTAAGAATGAAATTTTATTTTAATCTGAAATATAATTCGCTTTATTTGCTTTACTGTACCAAAGAGTGTTCTTTTCTTCCCTAGATGCACCATAAGCTCTTCTGATGAGATGAGAGATAAGAGGAAAGGCTCGGTTGGCAGTCATTACATGCGTACCGCGTCCGCGTCCGCGCCCGTGCCCAACTGAACCGCGCTCTGGACCACCTGTTCCTGCGAGGGCAAACAAACATCGCCCGGGATGATCAGACTAGTCAAACTAAACGGGCCTTGGGGGTCAAACGTGCTCGAGAACTGGTTTTATTAGGGTATAAATACTGAGCAGGGCCGTGCAGAGACCTTTGGAGGGGCAGGTGCTCAAAGTATAAAAGGGGCACATGGAACAAGGCTTTAAATGGCGCTGTTCAAAATATCAATACAGCAATATATTGTGATGCATTCCTTGCGGATTCACGTATCGATATGGATGGTTATTGATACAGCAGCAAATGCTTTGATGCAAAGAAACAATAGAGAAGACAATTTTAAGTTTAAAATAATAATAGCTCTGGGATTAGAAACTGAAATGTCTTAAATTGTCCCAACCTGATGGCTGTTTCTTCTCTGTTTCAGCATTAATCTATTATTTTAACCATCACTACTACTCTTGCACCTAATCAATAAGTCCATCTTAAATATTGATACAAAACATAAAAAAACGGATCCACTGGAATATAGTGATTAATATTATTATTACTGTTGTAGTTGTTATTGTCTAAAATTGAACACCTTTGCAATGTAAACAAATGACAGGCTACATTTGTTATTCATCTCCTTCACACTGCACTTTGATGTCAGGTATATTATGCATTTTTTATTGACACTGATAGTTTTACATTTATTTCCAGAGAGATATTATTGAGTTTACAGGCTAAAGTGGTCTTGCTGTTGAAAGCACTGTTGCTATTGTAGAAAAAATATATATTTGCGTCACATTTAAAATATAATTATATAATTAATTCCTGAATTGTTTTTATTTTTATAATGATAATTCAGAGAATGAGAAAACCTGAATAAGCCTAACCAGTGTTGTGATAATTATTTTTTAGGCACTCAACGTGTTAAAAAATAAATAAGTACTGTAATATAATAAAAGTTTAGTCAAATAACATAAAAAAGACCAGACCCTTCGATGCCTGTGAAACTTTTCTCCCTCAAACAGCACGCTACTGTTACTTCTACACTACAGGCTACACTGTAAGCAATTGCTGTAAATTTACAGCTGATATTCAACACTAAAATACTGTTTTCATGTTAAACAGTTTAATACTGTAGTTCGCAATGCATTGTGGGCTCCTTAAACCGGAATAACAAGACAGAGGCCCTAAACAGTATGCTGATGTTTTAAATTACAGTACAATACAGTATTTTTTTGAAACTGCGTATTGACTGGGGAATTTGGAACATGGTCAGAAGCTTGTTACAACGTTAATATTTTTAAATTGAGGCTACTGCTTTTGGTCAACTTTAAGAAATACAGAAATAATTTGCCATTAACTCCTGGAGGGACTTTGGGAACCATCATTTGGATAGGAGATTGTCCAGAACAGGATACACAATTTAGATGACGTGCTGCACATCGTTGAGTGTTCTTCATCAACAACCATCTGGTCTTGCATCTACAAATTAAACGGTAATTCAAATCTTATTCATATTGCCAAGAATGCTTGATATCAAACTTATAGTAGCTTGTCTTGCTAGGGATTTGAACATGTCATTTAACAGTGGGGCTTAGATTTGAATAGCCAAAACCATATTACTTTTGGGTGGTATTTTATTTAATTTTGGTAATGTTAGCTTTTCTTTCACTATCTTAACATTGCAACTCGGTTAAGGTTAAACTTTTCTGCATGATCACTGATACGGTGTAACTAAAAATCAGCCAGCAGCCGTAATCAAGACTAATACATGTTTGTAGATTTTCAGTCTACAAGGAATTTGCCATTGGGCAATAACAAAATGTTCCCGTCAGATCTGTTGTCATAACTGTGCCATAATAGTGACATACAGTACGACACATGAGAATTCATAAAAATACACCTAATTTAACCTTTAAGTGCGTTTTGGGGAATACTACTACATTTGTGAAAATGGAAGTGTAAATTATTTTGTAGCTCACAGAAAGCTGCGTGTAAGCTGATAAATTACCTCCATGTTGTCAGCCAGTTACTAAATTGCATTATGGGTAAAGTAGGTGCAAGGTTTTAAAAAGTATTGCACTTGTCTTCTTTGCCCTACTATGACACTGTTGAAATTTTTAAAAGCAAATGATCAAATCAATACAGCAGAAACACAAGTTTTAACTTTTTTATTCCAAATATTCTTCTTCCTTTTCAAAACCTGGTGCCTACATTATCCACAATGCAACTTGTCCACTGATTGATATCACTGGAAGCAATTTATCATATTATGTGCAGTTTCCTCTAGAGCAACAAAAGGGTTCATACTACGTTTTAGACGTCTGCAGTAGAACTCCCCAAGACCTGTAAAAATAAAATTGTTACCCTTTAAATTTTTTATGCCAAAACTATTTAGCAGTTTGATTGTAGGTACTTCAGAAGCCTACTTCTTTCATCTCTAGGTTACTCTCCGCTAGTGTTTACTAATTATTGTTCTTTATATAAATATTCTTCTTAAAAATCTTATTATGATAAAGATAATGTACTTGTTCCCTTCAGGTGTCTGCCACTGCAGCTGACGTTAAGACAACTCTCAGTCTTCCTGCAAGTCCTCGCCTGATACTGCCTGGTAATATACATTTAATTTATATTCATTGATAGACAAATTGTATATCATATCGCCCATTGATCTTGAGTTTACAAATGTTTACACAAGGCAACAATTATTCCCATGTTTCAGGTGCAACAGGGCAAATCACAATTATGGGTTGGGTGATCACCTTTGAGGGCCTTGTAATCTCTGAGGGCATCACACCAACATTTGCAACAGGACTTGTTGATATGTTTGCAATCTACTACATTTTCAACCTTCAGTATCAATAAGAGGCAGCCTGCAACTCTGGAATTCATTCAAAGGTAAACCCCTTCATTCCCTGTCATCATTTTATGGATATATACAATTAAATTAATGTGTTTGTATTTTTTTGCATAAAATTTGCATTTCAAGCCTCAGTACACACACACACACACATACACACGCACACACACACACATCTACACAAACACACACACATACACACACGGATTAAGCCACAAGAGAACTGTTATTATAAAATTTATAAGCATTAGCTTGGAGTGTATGTTGTACATTCCTGATTGTATAGTTTATTTATCATTATGAATATTTGTTGTTTTATGACAGTGGAAGTACTGGAATAATGCTGCACAGAGGAACAGCAACTACCAAAGTGATGGTCATCTCTCCTGGATCAACAAATAAGATGTAAAAACACAAGCCTCATAGGACAATTTTAAGAGGTAACCTGCAAGTCTAGCTTGCAGTGGCACAGTTGCCTACCTTACTGTTTAATTTTTAAATGTATTTATTGATGCATATATTTGATTCATCCTGCTAAAATGTTCTAGTTTCAAAATGGCCATTTTCAAAATGTTCTTAAGTATGTTTTCAAAATGTTGCCAATTCTGCATATGTTCAAATGTTATTATGAAAGTATATTTTTACAGACAGCAGAGAATATATTGCATATATGTATATATACATATATACATCTTTTAAGTTGACTTGTGAGGAAATTTTTTCTTTTTCTTTCCATTTTTTTTTTTTTTTTTTGTATTCATGTTGACATTGGCATTGCTCTTTGAAATAAAGGTATTTGATTATCAATGTATTTAATGTATTTAAATATCAATGAAGAATTTTAAGAAACAGCTAAATTTAGGATTATTTCTAATACAGTAAAAAAATGCAGCATATATCTATGATTTATTTGAAAACTAAAATAATATTGTTTAGGTTGTTACTTTAACTTCTCACAGTTTACTGTAGACAGGCACAGTAGATGTTATAAGTTAAAGTAACAACCTAAACAATATTATTTTAGTTTTCAAATAAATCATAGATATATGCTGCATTTTTTTACTGTATTAGACTGTGAAATCATTTAACAGTGTGATTACAGAAATAAACTGTATTTCTGGTTAACAGACTACTACCGTAAAGTCATTTTACGTATGAATACCGTAAAAATAACGGTATACTGCTGGCGTCTCTGCTGCCAGCTCTTTACTGTTATTTTACAGGACAATTTTTTACAGTGTACACACAGTAACATATCTGCATGTTCTCACATCGTTCTTGTAAAATAATAATAATAAGTAAATAAACATCAAAATCACTTCGCTGAGAATGAAACACCAGTTACCAGCTGCTGCGGTGTTGAAAATATATTTGAGCAATTAAAAATCCGCGTGCGGCCTGAGGAATTTTCCCGGTCAGGTGAAAGGTCATCATATTAGTCATTTTATTTACGACTAAATTATTATTAATAAATTGTAATAATATAATGATTGGGCGTTGACAAAAGGGTATGTTATTACAAAAAAAATTCGAGGAAATTTTGCTTTGACAAAAGGGCACTTTTGGGGCAAAGGAGCAGGTGCTCAAGTGAACCGCGGTTCTTTCGGACAATTCGATCAAATAAACCAGTTGAAAAAAAAAACGGTTCACCGGTTCTTTTGCGCTCGATGTAATGTCATTAGCGATGACTGCCCTTAATTCAAGCCTTCAGTTTACCCGCGCTTATAACATAAGCATAGAATCAGTTAAGAATCAATCACCAAAAGAACCAGTTCGTTTCAGACGAGCTGTGAGTCAGTCTGCTTCACAACTGAATCACACATGCGCAGTATCATCAGCTCAATGAGCGCTTCAGAACTCCTGACCTGATATTTAGATATACCATTCTTCAATAAATATATTTGTTTGACAGGGAAGCTGTGCGCAAACAGGAATATACCTTATTTAAAAAAAAAAAAAAAAAAAAAACACCCCAGAAAAAAGGGCACTTTCTCTCCAGGAATAAAAAGGGCAGGTGCTCAAGCCCCCTTTGATGTCTATGTGTGCACGTGCCTGATACTGAGTTAAAGTGTCCTTTCTTTTTTCGAAAACTACAGCCAACCCTGAATGACTGAATGAATGTTAGACATTTTCTGCAAGAAAATAAATATTCAAAAAACTTTTTGTCTCATACCTTTATTGAAAGGAAAAATTGCTAAATAAAAAATACAGTGGATTATAAATCTCTTGTTATGTTATCAGTATATATTGTTCCATATATCTCACATGCTATAAATAATTGGATTTGAGTATAAAGCTTTAAAATATTCCCACATCAAAGATCATTTAAGAGGAAACAGACAGGAAAAGTTGTTTTATTTTAATTTATTTATTTTTAATTTTTTGCATGTGTTAAAGTCACATTTTATTAATGTTGCAGAATTAATTTTCATAAGTGTTTTTATATTTTCTAATTAATATAGGATATTTTTTTAAATAAAAAATTAAATATATATAATAAAAGTCTCTGGGTGTCATCAATATGCCTCTCTTGGGTTGCACAAAAAAAATAGAGATGGCAAGTAACACACCACTTCATGGAATTTTGTAGTAGGCCTATAAAGATTGAAATAGTGTTTACTTATAATGCATACAAAAAAATATTTGTTACTAAACTAATTGTTTTAAATTGTTTTTTTCTGTAACTGTAAGCAAACAATACAAACGTGTTTCACTTTATCAGCTACAATTTTATCGTTAGGGTCACATCCTGTAAACATTTGGTGAGCTATATGATCAAGCCTACTTTCAGTATTAACAAGAGCAGGATGGTATATCTGAACATTCCAGTCTGTTGATACCACGTTTATAAAATAAAAATGCAGCAGTCTGGCCTATCAAAGTCACTTCATTCCATGGTTTAAACTTCTCTGGAAGCCTGATTCAATCCTTTAAACCGCATCCCTTTCATAAAGGATGGAGTTTGAAAAGATGTATAAAATTTCCTTTTACTACTTCCAGACATTCCAAATGGGTTGTAACTCACTCCAGTACAAATTTAAGTATTTATCAGGGTCCATAAGCCCTGCACTTGCATCTTGTTCAATACAGTTTCAACACAGAAACCCTCAACGTCTGATAAGCAAATAAATAAATAAATAAAATTGATTTGGAATATGTCATTAAATTGAACTTAAAACAGAGATCAATGTGAAAATTAAAAAAAGAATTCTCAAATAGGCAGACATAGATAGATAGGTAGATACCACAAAGTTCAGCCTGTCAACAACTTTATTACAAAAAAAAAAAAAAGATTAACTTAAATGTCGTTATAATTAACCATGGTTTTACTACAAATTACCCCCCCCCCCCAAAAAAAACACAATGGTAACCACAAATTAACAATGGTTTTGCTATATTAACCATAGTTTAACCATGGTATTTATCTGTGGTTATACGAATGGTAATCAACTCGCTAAACAACATGGGTTAACAGTTTTACTATAATAAAACCATGGTTATTTTTCGTAAGGGTAATGCAATACAGAGCCACTTACCACATTAAATCAAGTATTGTGACCGTATGGTTCACATGAGGATGTTGGGAGTGAACCTCTCCAGATCATGTCATTTAACGTCGAACTCCGAAGCGAATTTACCAATCCGGTGAAGGTTTGTCTCTTAGTATTCATGATCCATATAATTATGCATTAGCTGGTTGACGAATACCAAGCAAGGTCAGGAATACGTAATTAATATTTGAAGATCAAGCTTTTGCTATTGGAAGGTCAGCGAGCGACGTCAGAATAATTTAACTAAAGTTTACAAAAGACTCGTTTGCCATTGGAAGGATATCGGCGACGTCATTGCGATCTACTTAATATTCAAGAGCTGAACCGTTGGCGTAGGACTACTAGAGTTTCGCGCTTCCGAGATGAGGTAAGAAACAGTCCAATTAACGGCTAAAACTCTAACTAAAAACTGATGAATTAGTGCTCAGACCACGCCAAGGCTGTCAATCCATCATCCGAGAGAGAAAAAAAGCGGGATGGAGTGAGATGGAGAGACTGAGACTTGTCCTATTGTCCCAGAGGATCATCATCACATTCACCTCAGCGATTTTTTCATCAGCTCCGGGGATTTCTTCACCATGGCAATAACATTAGCCTTTAGCAAGATGAGAAAAGCTTTTAGTGCGGCAATTCTCTCTCTCTCCTTGCCCCTCTTTTAAGCCTCCTGTTTTTATTCCTTAAAGGAAATGTTCACTCAAAAAACGAAAATAATCTGTCATAATTATTCAATGAAATTTTCCATTAATGGATGTTGTTCAGTTGTAATTTGGAAAATATTTGAAAAATATATAAAAGTACTTATTTGACTGCACTCCAGTCAAAAGCTTGATAAAAAAGAAAAGAAGTACTTCCTTATGTTCTGAAATGCCCTATTAGAAGGTAATTAACTTAACACAGCTCTCTCATCATAGTATAAAAGAAACCAAATGGAATGCATTAGCTGCCTGTAGGAGCCCAATCTCCTCATACAGACCTGTTACCCATGTTTTGGACATGCAGCAGTTGCGAATCACTGCTCAATAGTGCAGTGAGAGACTGAACACAATAACAAACTTTCTGTGCTGGCAGTGCGGTTTAATTTTAAATTATATTTTTAAAAAATCTTTTAAAAAATGTAGCCTTAAAGTGTTGTTAATCAAGTACACATTGTTTTTTAAAAAACAGTAGTAAGTAAACAGTCAATAAGAAAAAAAACTGAGGTTACTTGGGGTTTTCATACAAATTTATTTTTGACTGCTCTGTTGCTCTAACACAACAGCAAACTGCACAAATGCATGTGAATTTTTAAAAGCAGCTCAACATCAAACTGCATACCAATTTGCATATATTAGCCTACCTGTTAAACTACCAAGAAATGCCTCCGGCCTGCCTTTGTGCATCCCACTGCCATCTGGTACACATGTAAACGGCTAAAGTAACCGTTTTCTTAATCAAACACACTTGAACTCATTTCATTGTTAGAGATTACAAAAGCTAAAGTGAATGTGTCAGACAAAGAAACATGCACCAGTAATGTGGTTGGAGATCACTGTCAAGGGCAGAGTCTCAAAAAAAAAGCAAAAACATATTCACACAATATTTTTGCATAATTATCAAAAGTGGAAGTGTAATAAAGTCCTTTCTTGTCAACACCATTTTGCGTGTTGTTGAACTAACTGCTTTCACTTCACATAAAAGGTCTGTAGGTGATCTTAATCTAACCAACTATGATATTTTCATCAAACAGTATTATCATAAACGGTTTTATCAATATGGAGTATGTAATTAAGAGTAAATTGAACATTACTTACAATTAATGCAACCTCTTCAGTTTTAGCCATTTCATGTTTGTTAAAAAAGAAGAAAAAAAAACTGAAAGAAGTGGGTAGGCCTACACTCAGAAAAAAAGGTACAAATGCTTTCACTGTACTTTTTAGGTGCCAATATGGACTCTGAAGGTACAAAGGGACTGTCCCGGTGACAACATTTGTACCTTTTTTTCTGAGAGTGTACATAGTTTTCATCCAACTTAAGACTGATAAATTACCACTGCATATCACATTATGATCCCGATGAAGAAAAATGTATTTGTACTGGATACAATCGAACTTCTTTGTCTAGGCCTACTTCCACTTTTAAAGTCAGCTTGTTATTTCTCTTCCATGTAAAAAAAAAGCCTGATTATAGAGAAACTTAATAAATAACATTACCAGTAGTTGTGCATGACCGTTTTACCTCATTAGCACGGTCACAACACAATGTTGCTAAAACCTCTCTATTTTGATATGCACCTCATCATATTAATGGAATATTAATATTGAATATTGTATCACAATAGCCTGTTTGTCATAAGAATTGGGATCTAAAATTTGTGCTGTACGTCTTCGAAAGGGAATGCAGTTTTATCTTTTGAAATGAAGATATGTATTTTTGGTTGATTTTTGGTTGCCATTTTGGCAATGTGTGGCCATGCATGGTGACTCACCTCAGAGTGTTTCCGCTGAAGGCTTCCTGAACGGTTAAATATTTAAAACTGATTCTGCCACCTTGTGGTCATTCAGTGGTCAACTCAGTTACAAGTGAATTTAATTATTATCTCGTCTTCTCCCATCTAAATACGTAAGGTTAGCTAAGCCAGTTGTAGATTTGATTAGCCAACATTATAACTAGCAGCCAGAGCCACAAATAGTAAAGCGTCAGGATGAGAGGAGATAATAATTAAGTTCACTTGTCACTGAAAGTGACGTGACATTCAGCCAAGTATGGTGACCCATACTCAGAATTCGTGCTCTGCATTTAACCCATCCTAAGTGCACACACACAGAGCAGTGAACACACACACACACAGTGAACACACACCCGGAGCAGTGGGCAGCCATTTATGCTGCGGCGCCCGAGGAGCAGTTGGGGGTTCAGTGCCTTGCTCAAGGACACCTAAGTCGTGGTAACTGAGTTTAAGATGTTAAGTTAGTTATCTTACCCGGTAGGCTTAAACGACCTCTTGCTTGTCACAAAATTAGCTTTACTTTCGAACACAGAATGTTTGATTGAATAATGAAGACACACAAAACATTCCATAGTATTGGTGATCATGACAGAAATCTTACTGTCAAAGTGGAGAGGAGAGAACTTTGAAGCTGCTTGAAGCGAGCAGTGTTGACATCTAGATTTTAGTCCTTGTCATCATGATGAGATTAGGTTCCTTCAATCTAAAAAAAAAAAAAAAAAAAATTGAAAAAGAATCGAAAACAACAGTGAGGAATAGATTGTTGGAATTGATTCCCGTTTATTCCGGAACTAGGAATCGGAATTGGACTTGATTCCAAATAATTTGGAATCAAAGAGCCCTAGATATAGCAGCTTTTCAGACTACCCTAGCAAACTTTTCTCTTCAAAAAGCACCTAGAAACAATCCTAGATGGACATCCTACTGCTTACACTTGCTCTTTTAGATGACAAATCTTTTTGCTTTCATGAAAAACCTCTAAATAGCATTGCAAGAATGTTGATTTTGAGAATTTATACAAATGCACTTAATGTACTTTTTAAATGCACTACATTATTATTAGGATATACAGGCTTTATAAAACACATTCCCAGTAAACCTCAGTATTAAAAAAAACAATAATAATTCTTAATCTTCTTAAAAAGTAATACTTAATAAATATCGATGCTCTGAGATTAACATTTTCTGTGATTTTGATATGCTTTTTGATATATATATATATATATATATATATATACATATATGTTTTTTTGAGAAAGCTGATGATCTAACATTAATATTCATATAACAGCACATACTGCTGTGTACTGTAGGGGGCGGCATTTAACATCCTTTACATTAGTTCAGGGCTGTCCGAACCTGTTCTTGGAGGGCCACTGTCCTGCTACCCTAATTAAGCACAACTGAAGCATCTAATAAAGGTGTGATTTACTAGAAACTTTCTGAACTTTGCAGGACAGTAATACTGAGTTATAAATATCTATGGAAGAAAAGAGCTGTGCACACAGTGACAAAAATGATGTATTATTATTGAAACGTAATATGTTAGTATTGACTTTTGTGAATCTCACAAACTAATGGAGCTCACACCTTCTAGAATTACAAAAAGTATCTTTCTCATGGCACATTCTTTAAAGTTTCTTAGGCAGTTTTCTGAAAGGCTACATTGAAACGAGAAGGCACCCAACGCTATACATTGCAACAATGAGTTATTTTGTTTGAATGGCATTTAAAGTCACATTGTTTACATTGTGTGCTTTCATCATTGTTATAGATCTTGTCAGTGTTAAATATAGTTACTGAATTGATCTTCAGGCTTTTTACAAAGTTCCTAACAAATGACAAACACGACAAACATTTTATCAGACAAGAACAACAAATCCCACAGTACTTTCATGGCACGTTTCACAAGTAACATCAGGCAGAAATGAAACTGGAAAAAAAGGATACAGATACAGAGGGAATACATTAATTGAAAGTGCTTTTGTGGTTTAACTGAACAGTGATATTTTTGGAAGTGGAAAAAGTGATGTATTCTAGTTACAGTTTTTGTTCCAATTCTGTTTACACAAAAATATTAGCATTTTCATACCATACCAACCGAAGTGCTTAAAACAGGCTACTTCAAAGGGCTTTCCTTTCCGTTTGAAGGGGTTAGGGATGAGCCCTTCCAAATGGAATGCAGAGTATGTTTGTGTGTGTGCAAGTGCATGCTCGCGTGTAAACACATGCACAAGAAATGACACCTAACCTAAGATTATTACAAACAACAAGTTTTAGAGTGGCCTTTTATTGTGGTCAGCCTTAGGCACACCTGTGCAATAATCATGCTGTATAATCAGCATCTTGATACACACCTGTGAGGTGGATGGATTATCTGGGCAAAGGAGAAGTGCTCACTAACATAGATTTAGACAGATTTGTGAACAATATTTGAGAGATATAGGCCTTTTGTGTACATAGAAAAAGTATGAGATCTTCGAGTTCAGCTCATAAAAAACGGGGGCAAAAAAAATTGTTGCATTTATCATTTTGTTCAGTGTATAAACGTGAAGGATAGATTTATGTTAAACAAGAGCTTAAAAAAAATCAAAAAATCAGTATTGATTTTCGTTGACTCTTAACTTTTATAAAGAATATCTCTCAGGGGGTGATGTATCCAGATGGTTGTAAATATTTAGCAATTAAATGCAAGAAATCTTGTTGACAATGGTCTAGAGTTTAAACAATTGATATTAAATATACAGCAAAAGCACAATATCATTTGTATTCAAAAAACATGGCTCAGACCAAGGTGAAATTGTATAATTCAAGGGTATACAACAATTAGAAAAGATAAGGAAAATGGAAATGGGGGTGGAGTGTCAATTTTTTGTGCAATGTGGAGTGAGATATAATTTGATAAGTACAGATAAAGAAAATTAAGTAATAGTGATTAAAATCTGTAAAGGATGAGATAATGTTAATAAATTATTATAATCCATGTAAATAATTCATTTTAGCACGTTTGGTAAAATGTTATGAGTGGAGACTTTAATGCATGTAATGTAATAATGGGTAGTAGGAAAACAGATGCAAATACAGTATTAGAGGATTATGAATTAGTATGCATGAATGATAGAACAGGGACAAAGTATAATAGTAGTCAAAATACGACAGGTCTAATAATAGTATCAAATAGCATGTGCATTTCTGCTTGACAGTAATGACAGGCAAGAGTTAACAATGCAACCAAGAACAAATAAACAAACAAAAAAATACTTCTTAAGATGTTTTTTATTCGTTTTAAGGAATTTGCATGTTTTAATAGTATATGTTTTGCCCTGACCATGTTGTAGTATCCTTTACTGGAGTGTTAAAAATTTCGAGAAATGTATTTTGTCTTACCATGTAAAATGTAGTAACATTTCTGTAGTAAATATTATAATGTTTTGAAACCATAAGTGTATGACATCAAAGTATCGCGAGAGCTATAGAGAGAAGACGAATCCATATGCAATCCGTTTCAGAGCGTCTCACTCACATCCACCATGTTTGTAGTTCTTTCTGTTCGTGGCTGTAGTTCTGAACCAAATGGCTTTCAGTATGCAGCTTATTGCTTAAAGCTCTGGCTCCCTCTAGTGTCACTTGCATGAATTCACCACGTTTTACAACTCGAGCACAGAGGCAAGATTCTTCTAGTCAAATGATTACTGTGTAAGTCCATAATGACATCTTTAAAACATGACAAACTTGATCTGTTTTGAGTTGGACTGAACATGTCAGTAATTGGCAAAATTATTTGTAGTGGTGCAACACTGGTTTAACAACAAACACATGGTCTTTGCTAGAAACTGTGATTATGATTTAGCTGTGAGAGTACAGTATGTCAAAATCAGTCGGGGACACATTACAGAAAACCCTGACTATTACTTCACTTTTCTGATGAGCTCATAGAGCAAATTTTAAAATACAGTGGAAATGTCCCAGTATTAGTAACACAAACATGTCCAGTCAGACAAGCTGAACAACTAACAGCTGACAACTAACAGTTGTCGGTTAGGGTTTGATTAAAAAGGGTGTCAAACATTCAGGATCTAATCTGTTTGAAAAAAAGGAAGTATATATATAATAACTGAAGAGAGTAAACCATTAAAATTCCCATTCATCTAAAAGGCAGAAGCAGTCAGACTAGATCCAGTGACTCCAGTGAACCCCCTGTGAGCAAATCAAAATGATGTAAATGTTACCCAACTAATCATTCTGGAGCTGCAGGAAAGAACCAAGAGAACACAAAACATTTGATCAAAATGTGTAGACAAATTCAAACTGTTCATATGAATCGTACACTGACTTTCATTTACAATAATACAAAATAGGCATTTCAATACAAAAGTATAAATGCATAATACATTTTCTGATCCAAAAATTATAGAAAATGATGTACATAAATATAGATTTTGTACACAATTAATAGCAGAATAAGTACATTTTTAAAAGAGCAGATAGCAGAAAAAAAGATTGAAGGCTTTTATGTAAACGTAAGTGTTTATGAAGGATTTAAAATAAAGATTCCAGTAACAGAGCTGAGCTTGCATGAACATGCCTTGCCTAACAGGTAAACATCTACCCACAGAACAAGATACAGCATGTTAGATTAAACTGACACCAAACACTGAAGGTCTAATGTAAACACTGGGAATAATCCATTAAAACATGTCTATTCCATTTTCCGGAGAAATGGTCCGTTATACTGAGTTACCCACATGAGTGGAGATTACTCAGAAATATTTGACTGCTCCATAACTGCTGGCCAATCAAAGTCAAGTATTCCGGAAAAATGATTAATACAAATATAGAATGTTCATGTGTTTGTTAGCATTCTATGACATGAAATGACTGTGGAAGCTAGAGAAGTGAATACTTAAATGACTTTTACATGCTGGTTTCATATCAGTTGCAAAAAGAAAAAGAAAAAAAAAGGCTTATACCACTGATCATGTCATTTCACATTAACACTCGAGTATATGACGTGGTGCTCTTCATCTGGTTTCTGAAAGAAAACAAAACATGGATATCAGGAATTAAAACGTAAAACAATTAAAAGAGTGTGTGTATGCTTATATAAGTAATGTTTGTGTGTATACATACAGTACAGACCAAAAGTTTGGAAACATTACTATTTTTAATGTTTTTGAAAGAAGTTTCTTCTGCTCTTCAAGCCTGCATTTATTTGATCAAAAATACAGAAAATATTATTACAACTTAAAATAATAGTTTTCTATTTGAATATACTTAAAAAAAAATGTATTCCTGTGATGCAAAGCTGAATTTTCAGCATCATTACTCAGTGTCACATGTAACATCCAGTCGATCACATGATCATTTAGAAATCATTCTAATATTCTGATTTATTATGAGTGTTGGAAACACTTCTGCTGTCTAATATATTTGATCAATAAAAGGTTAAAAAGAACTGCATTTATTAAAAAAAAATGTTTCTAATAATATATATACTAATAATATATTTTCTTTACTATCACTTTTTATTATTACTGACCCCAAATTACTGACCAGTAGTGTATATTGTTATTACAAAATATTTATATTTTAAAAACATAGCTTCTTTTTTTTTTTTTATTCATCAAAGTATCCTAAAAAAGTATCACACGTTCTGAAAAAATATTAAGCAGAAGAACTGTTTCCAGCTTTGATAATGAATCATCATTTAGAATGATTTCTAAAGGATCATGTGATAATGATCCTAAAAATTCAGCTTTGCATCACAGAAATAAATGATAATTTAAAGTATAATAAATGTAAAAACAATTATTTTAAATTGTAATAATATATCACAATATTACATTTATTTTCTGTATTTTTGATCAAATAAATGCAGGCTTGATGAGCAGAAGAAACTTATTTCAAAAACATTAAAAATAGTAATGTTTCCAAACTTTTGGTCTGTACTGTATATACCAACAGTCTGGTAATGTGCTTGTAATACTTAACTATAAACTGGTCAGCAGTTGAATACAAAGACAATTACAAGCACGGGGCATGATAGCAAAAGCATGATGTTTTATTCAATCTTTTTAAATAACTTTCTTAAATACTGGCAAGATGTACATGCACAATTTCACCACAAAAAGTGAAGACTTCAAACAGAGCAATTCTTTTGGCCTTTGAAAGGTATTTGGGGGCTTTTGGGGCATTTTGAAAACACTTTCATTTTCGTCTGTTCGTTGTTAATCACTGGCAGAGCTGCAAAAAGTCAACTGGAGGTTCCAGCACTGCTTTCCTGCATTTCATTCAGCTGCTATTGAATCGGCAGGCTTTATAACGAATGCTTTTGTGATTTGATCACTGACTGTGTGTCTGTCACAGATGCCGGTGGCTTTTCAGAAGCATAATGGTATTCATTAAATTTACAACCTACGTCGGCGCCGATAGTACACAGACATAGAGCACAACCGCTCTCACGCGACCCGAGTTTGATACCCGTCTCAAGATCCTTTGCCGATAACTACAAAACTTTGCCGAAAAACTACACCCTTCCTAAACCCTATACTAGCTCTGAGAAATGAGAAGGTGTTTTTGGTATAACGTGTTTCTCAAGTTATCTGATATTGCACTGTGCCTTAGGGACAGTACCATGTGCAATTGAAGCCTAGCAGAAAAAAGAACAAGCATAAACAGACATTAAGCTAAAAAGAGTGGTATAAATAGCTTGAAAGGCCACATCATGCGCAGACAAATAAGAAGAAACACTGACAGCAGCACAGGATGGCACAGTCACTGCTTTGTCACGTGTTCAAGCGCATGTGTTTCTCTCCACATCTGTAGTTTATGCAGATTCACTGTACACTGCAGTACAGTGTCTTACCGTACTGTGAGCACCGCGTGCACAAAATGTTGTTTCGGCATAAAGCACCTCTTCCTCACAAGTCTGGACTGTTTTAATGATAATATCACATTGTTCAAATAAGTCTGCAATGGTGTTCAAAAACATATTTTGAGATCTCGATTTTGTCCCAGAATGCTCATATTATTCGATGGAAAGGGTAATACTTGCCTTCTGATCCTGCTGGTTTGCGTCTCCTGCAGTTGAAGTATATCGCCCCCACAACTGCCAAGACAAGCACCACCGCAAAACTAATTAACAATACCATTGTCTGTGACTGCTGAAAGGTTCCTATAATTACCAACAGAAGAATAATATTAATTCATTGGTCCTTATTTCAATCAAGAAATTGTTCTCATCTCATAACATGGCTTTGAACGGACAAGGTTAGAATATAACTTTTTAAACATACTCTTTAATCATTAATATCACCACTGCCATACCTGTAGATGTGTGACAGAGCTGAGTGATGTCCAGATGTTGAGTCTGGTTGCTGATGGGATTGTTGAGCACACAGCTGTAGCTGTTTTTATCCTGATATTCCACCTCCAGAGGTAGAGAGAGACTGATGCTGAGATCAGACACACTGATGCTGGACAATAAACTGTTTCCTTTGTACCAGGAGAGAGTCACATGACCCACATTCACCACTGAACACAGCAGGACACATCTGGACACTGATGACCGTTCAGAAGATGATGATGATGATGATGAAGAGTTTGACGTGTCTCTGGTGATGATAGGAATGGGAAGAGGAGCTGGAAATAATGATGGAAATATAAATGTTAATGGGAAAAAACTGAGTTATTCATCTTAAACGACATAATCGTCTGAACATTTTCCAAAACCTTTATCTCTTAGCATCATTAAGCATGTAAAATTGCTCACCATAGACAGCAACAATGAAACTCTTGTATGTAACGTCATCTTGGATGATTTGTAGTTTATAAAGTCCAGAGTGTTCAGTTCTGATGTTTCTGATGGTCATAGATCCAGTCTGGCTGTCCATCTGCAGTCTGTTTCTGAACGTCACCGTTCTGTTACCTATATAGATCTTCTGTCTATCAGCAATAAGGGTGGTTGTATTGTTAACTTTAAACATCCACAGTATCTGATCATCTTTCTGTAAATTAACATCAGCGTTTAGAGTGACAGAATCGCCCTCCATCACTGATACTGACTTCATTACATCTGTATCACCAAACACACCTGAAACAGAGAAATATTTTTCACATTTTAGAGTAAACTACATGACAGTAACCAATAAGTACACACAAAAAAAGTCCGTTGTTTATTCTTTTAGACAAGACGTTTTCCACATGCTGTGCTCCAAGGTTGAACATATTCACCGAAATATAGAATAGATTTATTGTGTGAAAACATAAAAGAATGGCACTTTTGCGACTGAAACACTATTTAATAAAATTTGAACCACTTACCATGTGAGAACCAAATCCATAGACAGAGGAAAAAATATTTATAAACCATATTCACATATCCCGACATATCCAAATAATAATCTCCTCATGGTTTAGTAGAGCGAGCTTGCTCGTCCGCCTTTTTCAAAACAAAAACGAAGCAGATATTAAAAGTAGCCTTAAACGCTTACAACAAAGACAATAGCGCTATCAGTGCATTAAAACAGTTACGTTAGTATCGATTTCGCTTTACATTTTTAAGATGGGCTACAAAAAAATAAATAAAAAAAATAATAAGATCTATTGTCTTATAAGATTTGCGTGGGACTGTAGGCCTACGTCGATTGCAATATTATATCCTGAAAACTGTGGTAGCACATCCATCCATTTTAAAAACGCACGGGGTCTTTTTTTCTGTTAAGAAAAAAGAAATAGGCAACGGTATTGAAAACTCTAGGCTACTTCTTGATTTCAGTTTCCATATATTTCGACCAAATCGCTCCGCCCTTTAGGGGTCCTCCTAGCCCTATCGTCTCAGAGATAAGCGCAGATGAACAGTAGCCTAAACACAGCGTGGGGATCAGTCCTCCAGACGTCTTTACAGTAGCTTTAAGAAGATCAAGGGAAATTCAGCTCTTTCACTGACACAAACAGGATGAAGACTTTGAGCAGGAACTGTGTTGTAGTGCAGGATTTTTTTTTCTTGCATGATTGTATTTATTTTGTTCAACTTGTGGTTTGCAGCTCGTCTCTTATCTTAACACCTTCATGTAATTTTCCTCTCAGCAAAAAAAAAAAAAAAAAATTTCCTAGAACTCTAATCTGAATACCAGTTTAGAGGTGAGTCTATAAATCATAAAGTCCGTTGACAGGGATGAAATAACAAGGGAAGTTTACATCAGATCATGATTCATCCTTAAGCACAGGAGCCAATCACCATCAACTGAGATGTTTCAGTAGGTTACATACAGAGCTCTGGCACGAAACTCTGATGGTGCAGTCTGATAGGTCTAACTCAATCTGACGTAATGACATCATCACATGTCACAGCTGATTGGTTCTCTCCTGTATTGGTAGCCAATGAGAACAAACATTCAAATATATGACTAGAGCTTGCCGTAGCAGTGCAGCTTGCTTCAGAAACCCTCCACCTTCCCCAGCTCCACCTGTATAGATCCACTACGAGGTATTTCATATTTTCGTATGTTATATTTGCAGCAGCAATATTCTTACGTGCTCACAGGAGCATGTTGTGGATGTTTTGGCAGAAGCATGTCTCGGTACTAGCAGCGTAGCAGATCTATTCCTCAAAGACCAGATAGAATAACATTATCATGTACATTTTCACACCAATTCCCCCGAGAGTTGTCATGATAGAAATAAAGCTATATAATGAATAGTAAATGCATTTTTGTTTCTATAGCCACTTTTTTTTTTGCACTATCTAGAGATGTTCTGACACTTGGGTTTTGATTGACCACTATTTTCTATTTTCTGTGATTTATACAAGGGAATCTGCACACTTGAATGATGCTTCATGGTAATTGTAGAACAACTGTTTTATATATTCATATATTTTCTCAGTTGACTCATTTTTCTCACTCATGGGAACTCGAGCTCTAGGTCACCATCCTCAGTGCAGACTTTTATTTCCACTGACTCTGAGAAACTAGTTCATGTTTTCTCTCTTCTAGCTTTTCTGCCATCACATGTCTCAGTTCTTTGTAACTTCCTCAACATGTGAGTTTGTTTCTCTTCAAGTCCAAAGCCAGTCATTGTTACAGTATCTACTGGCAGTTAATAGCAAGAGTTCATCAAAACATCTTACTTTATTTTAATGTATACATATCTGTGATGAAATCTACTGTTTTAACATAATGCTTTTTTGTCTACAGCACCGTGAAAGGCCCTGGCTTCATCTCCAGCCCTTTTCCCACAAACAGTTTTTCCACAGCATGTTCTGGATGCCTTCTCCATCTCATATCTCCAGTAATAGACCCCTGTACAACATCTGACCTAGGACCACAGTGTATCTCATTTTTAGCAGAGCAGGTAATGTGACACAGTGCATGAAGCATTTGTTCTACGTATTTAAAAGCTAAATAAGATTCTTGTGCAGGTCTGCTTGGATTCAAAACAGAATACGAACAGTAAAACAGATTAAAGAAAGATTTTTCATCAGTAAAAAAATTGCTTATTTACTGCAACACCAAAGCCTAAATTAATAACTGGTGTGAAGTTCGGAAAATTCTGAAAAATCTCATTTTGCCTTGATCTTTTGAAATACAGCACACTATATATAACTCAAAACTTCCTCCTCAGTCTAAAAAGTCAATATATTGCACCTAATCTGCAAAAATAGTTCAGTTTGTTAAAGTGATAAACCTGAATACATTCAAATAATAGTATTTCTGTGGTTCACTAATGCTCTGCCTATAGGCTAGCTAAAGATGCTTCAGTTGTTTTATTGATTAATGGAACATAAAGCACTTTATTTCTTTCCATAAAATAAACATACAGAATGCTTGTTACAATTCTAACATTATTTTTGTCTTGAGTTTTTTTTAATGTGAGCCTTGACTATGTTACTAATTCCATAATAATAAAAAAATAAAAATCTTGATTCCTGTTTCATAATGTCACATTACTACATGTGACAGGCTCACTTTTAACTACAAGTCACTTCCTGTAAACATCCTGAAAATGTCTGGCCTTTGCCCTTTTTTTGGGATTTTCTACTATACAAATGGCAGCTTAGAGCAATGCATCGACCTTGATTGCAGAAGAGCGGAAACTGACGTTCTGATGTTTTGTTTTTCCTGTCAGCAACAAGCAGCTGCAAGGAGGTATAATGGTCACAGTGGAAGACATCTGCATTAAATGATCTTTTTTTAGGGCTGCACAAACAAATGGTTTGTCATGATTGATATTTCCCTGCAACTACACAAAACATCTGCTTTATATAAAGTGAAACTACAGCATAAAAACAATGAAGTACAATAGTCATTTTTTCTGAAGGCAGTGAATGAAGCATAACTCTCTGAAGACCATTAGGGTCTTTTATTCAGGACTTGTGTCCATCAGCGTGGTTTTAATTATTTTTCTAAATACTGTCTAAATACATCACCCCCGGTGATGTTTGTTTAATATAAACTTTAACATTACATGGATGCACAAGAAGAAATTTGTTTTATTAGACATCAAATTGAAAAAGAAAAAAGACTAATACAAATCTTTTTAGGTAACCAATAAAAAAATTTTATACCCAATAACAGTCAACATTTCATATGCAGCCTAGACCTATGCAAAGTAATATTTAGTTTAGGCCTATAATATTAAGTCGGCTGTATGATATAAAATGTAATTTAATTCAGTAACTCCTACACATGATTTCTGGGTCTGCATGATATTCCGAACGAAGCACTCGTATGAGTCGATTCTCTTCTGTAAATATAAATCACAACGCACTGATGTTGTCTGACTCCTGAAAGAAAGAAAGAATGATTGTCAGTCGTCTTCAGATGAACTGTTTAAAGTTATATTTTCAGCCTTCTCTTGCCCCAGCGCTATTCAATGTCACATTAACTGAGATGGCCAATCAAATCAAAGTAGGCGGGGTTTACCGTTCACAGAAGCAGATTGCAATTTCCAGCACGAAGCATGAGTTTAACGTTGAAATGAAACAGCAACGTAAGTTATGGTAGATGCAACCAGGGGCGTTGCACAAGATCTCGGGCCCTATGCATAGGCAGTCCTGATGGGCCCCCATGGCACCGTCCATGAAAATATCCAGGTAAAATAAAATATATTCCAGACTTTTCAAGGGCTCTCTCTTCCTTTGGGGCCCTGGTAATCAGTACTGGTTTTACCCCAGTCAGACGCCCGTTGCAACTCATTTAATATTAGTCAAATATTTGTTTTTTTTATGTTAGAAATATGGCCATTTTGATAGAGAGGGGTGATTTGTGAATGAGCTGATTCTGTGCCTCTCTTTCTACAAAAAATGAAGTTGTGATTTTAGTTACTTAAAAACAGCGATTTTACCTCATCGTTTTTAAGTAATACATTGTTGCGATCCAGTACCAAAGCTATTTTATTATTAGCAAAAGTCACGGTAGACAACATGTTTCTTTGTGTGCATCCGTAAGTGATTTATATTTATTGAATTAATAACTTTTATATACATTCATAACTTTTATATGATGTTCAAAATCAGTCAGATGTTGAATGATTTTAAACTGGATTTTCTTCTGCTCTTCGCGTCTGTATTTATTTGTAAAAAAAAAATAATAATACAGAAAACAATGTCATTAGTTTCCTATGTGACTATAGGCTATTTTAAAATATATATTTTTTCTGTGATACAGCGCTGAATTTTCAGCATCATTAATCCAGGGGGAAGTTTAAACTCAGACCGGTACACAACGTTTTCTACAGTTTCCGGTTTGAACGACATGTTTCCTGGAAATAGTGTGCAACAGGGTTTTGAGATAGGTTTTCTCTCGTTTGATGGGTGTGTCAGAAATGTCAGTAACAACACTTATTTAAACCACATAGTACTAAAGAGACAACTCAATTATTAACATAAAGATAAATTCACAAGAGCAAGTAGCCCTATATTGTTTGCACATGTTTGTTTACATTAAAGGCAAAATGAACTGAAATATTAAGAGCACAAGTATACTTCTTTTAGTCTGTCGAAATATAATTTAGTAATTGCAATGTCTTCTGGTCCATATCCTTTTCTTGGGATGGAATGTAACATAAAAATGGTAAATATCACAATAACATAGCACAACAACAGCGATCAGCATTAATGAGAAGCCTATACTCACAATAAAAATAATAAAGTCTTATACTGTAGATCATAGAGATCATCCTGAAACGCAAAGGCAATGTTGCATCACAATAATTAGGAACCACAGTTTCCACAAATCCCTTCACTCGACTGGGATGTTCTCTTTTATTCTGGACGGCAGGAGCAGTGATTGTAACACTGAACGTATTTTGCAGTATTAAATACGTATTTATACCAAATTCTTCAGGCTCTAACAATTCTTCAATAAGAACACAAAGAATGTCCCTCTCAGCTGCCATAGTTTCAACTCCTGCGTCATCAGAACAGAGTGTTCAATACTCCACTTTTTACGTTTAAAAAACGTTTCACACCGTTTTATCGAGGCTGAACGCAGACCTGTCTTCAGTTGTCACATGATCCTTCAGAAATCATTCTAAATAATATACTGATTTATTAACAGCTTTTTAATATTTTTTGGATCCTGTGATACTTTTTTCTTTTTTTTTAAACGTATTTAACATCACTTTTTAATCCATTTAACATTCATTTTTTTTTAAAAAAGAAACAATTTACTGACCCCAAACTTTGGAATAGTAGTCTATATTCTAAGACAACATTTATATTTTGAACAAACACTGTTTAAAACAATGTTGTCTTAAAAAATAAACACTGTTGTCTTTTTATCTTTTTATTAATGAATCCTGAAAAAAATAATCAAAAGTCCACCTCAAAAATAAATGTTTCCAACATTTATAAATCATAAATAAGCATAGACATAATGGAAGTAATTGGAGTAATGATGTTGAAAATTCAGCTTTGCTTCACAGGAATAAGATCTGTTTCCAAGTATATTAAAATATAAAACTTATTTTTTTTGTATTTGATCAAACAAACTCAGCCTTGATGAAAGAAACTTCTTTTAAAATCATTAAAAAGCGCACTGATCCCAAACATTTGAATGGCAGTGCAATGTAGGCTATGCAAGTTGGTCAAGACTTGGTTATGGCCTTGCTCTAGTGGAACATGATGGCACACCAATATACAGTGTTTGAAGTTTGAATGACTTGTCACTGTACTATAGGCTATGTTTTCATACAAGTTTCAAAAATGTACAATTCATGTGGTAAATGTGTTTTAACAGGTGGCCTAAACAATCAGGACAAATCAGAATTATTGTACTAATGCCTTGTCCAAATACCTACAAGTGCTACACGTTTTATTGCTGCATAGATTAGTATATTTATTTTGTACAACATTTGGAACTGGTTTTTATCACTTAATTAGAAGCACCACAAATTAAAAGCGTCATGTTATAGGGACTGCTGCACAGACATTTAGAAATTGATTTTAAAAGGTAAAGTATTTAAAATTAAAATAAAGCTATGTAAACGTCAAAAGTATCAACTCAAGCTTTTTACTCAAGTAAAAGTGTATAAGTACTGGTTTCAAAACTACTTAAAGTATTAATATGAGCTTACATTAAAAGTAATGTAAGAAAAAAAAATGCCATTAAGAACAAAATCTTAGGCCGCTCCACAGGGGCAAATTGTGCACTATTTAACCAGTTAAAACCTCTAAGTCTGCACCCTGACGCGGGCGTCCTGAACGCCCCTTGACTCGCACGTGTCAGTGTTTAAGAATAGATTAAATGAAACAGGACAAATTTAATCTTGACAAACTATATAGCATTATAAAGATCACTGTTTTTCAATGGAAAGCTTATAAAAATGTATTTGCTACATTTGTGTTAGCAGCACACATCAAAACATGAGGAATAAAAACGCAGTCCATACCAGATTCGTCGTAATAACGAGTCATAAACACATCCACAGCTGTAAATCCTGGTTTCGTTGGAACGGTAAGGGTCCACTGAACAACATTTCATGGAGCACGTTTAGTCACAATAACGTTGTAATATGGATCATAATTCCTTTGTTTACGTTTCAGTTATTCAGGGACATTATTGTTTGTGTCTGTTATGGAATAACTCATGCTCAGAAACTGCGTCTTGGTAGTAAAAATAAGGGCATGGTTTCGTAGCGTACAGTGTCACAAACAGAATGAGACGATCCACCAAAAAAAAAAAAAAAACAAAGTGAAAGAAAAGCTGAAGATTTTAATTTGAATTCTGGCGCTCTCTCGTGACGTGTGCTCTGGCGCACCTGTCAGCTGATAGAGGCGTAACTTAGCGATCGTCTTTTTCTTTGTTTTATTTTTCAACATTTTTCTTGTATGTGTTATTGTGTTTTATGTTGAATGTCCCACCATAATGGGGGGTGCTGGCTGACGGGTTAAGTTGAGAAATAATATTATATAACTTTTAAGAAATATATTTTTTGATAAACGAACCCAACACATGCTATGTCCTTGCTGGAGTGTGATGTGATTTGTGTCATGTGTGCAGGTGCGATGGATCGCGTACAGACCAATAGGGTGTCGGAATGGTTTGTTTATACTTCTCATCCAATCACAATCAAATTCACTTCATCCGGATGACGCAAAATAAATGTTTTTTTTTAATGATGACAAGCCGGAACGAAAACAAGCTGAAATGAAATAGCAGTAACAAACCATTTTTTTTTAAATGTAAGGAGTAGAAAGTACAGATAATTGTGTGAAAATGTAAGCAGTAGAAGTAAGAGTCGGCTTTAAAATAATTACTCCAGGAAAGTACCCAAGATGGTCCAAATTTCTACTTAAGGTAACAAAATATTTGTACTCCGATACCTTGACAACACTAAGTGTCCCATCAGGTAATGAAAAGTTAGACACACACTTGTGGTCTTCATCCTCACTTGAACACTTGGGTCAAATACAGGAAATACGTCATCCAAGTAGTTAAGTGCAAAGACCACAAGTGTGGATATTTGGACAAGGCTTAAGTGCATTATTTGTCTAAGGCCACATCATGAATAAACAAATCAGTATAAACCATGAGGAAACAAATGGTTTTTCTCTGAGCTCCTGTGGTTTCTGCAGATGCATTATCTACATACAGATATATAATTGTAGTGTAAACACCAGAAAGCCCAGAAAGTCCCAGAAAGTATTTATTGAAATTAGAGTTGTTCCGATTCCGATACTAGTATCGGAAATATCTCCGATACCACAACAAATTCTGGCATCGGCATCGGCGAGTACATGAACCCATATACCGATCCGATACCATTTTCTTAAAAAAGACCTAGTTATGACCGCAAGCTTTGCCTAACCGCTGCACGGTTCTTCTTCGCTGCTCAAAATGCATTGAAAACACAGGAAGTTGTGCTGTGTTGCCACAAGCAACCCCTGTTTAGAGCAGCGAAGAAGAAATGAAAACGCGTTAGCAGCCCTTATCTATATATGACTGGATCACTCATCACATTCTAAACTGCCAAAAGACAGTGAAGCCGCTACTATATTATAGATCAGTGGTTAGCAGTATGTCTCTGTAGTACCGGTAGTTACAGACTCTCGAGTATATTCAGTACCGGCAACTGCGTTCAGTCACTTCCGTGTAAGTCAAAACGCAGGGCTCCAGACAGTAGCCGAATATATACTAGTGTCTGTGAATATTAAACTGCAAAATACTATTTAAATATTACTCCCGCAAAATCTACATCTCTGTGGGTGACTGGCACAGATGCGCGAGAGCTCGCTGTTTTGTAGTCTCTGCTGTGTGTCATGAGGACACGAACGCATAAACCGTCACTTCATGAGAATTTACCGTTTCATTTGAGAATACTGTCATATCATAAACACAGACACTCAAAGATCTTCATGGCAGCCCATTAAAATAAATGTTTGGTTTACATGAGTAAATTGACAATATATAAAGCTACTGTTGTAGCCTACAGTAATAATAATACATCTCTATAATAATAATAATTATGCCTAGATGGTTGCTTGTTTTTTACTTGTTTTTTACTTGTTAGAGATTATCTGATTAATAGATCTTTTTTTATATTCCTAGACTTATTTGTTGCAGTTTTTTTATACAGTTATATTGTAAAACTTAAATACCTTTTTTAGTTTGCGGTGTTAGATTTTTGGCTGCATTTGAAGTTCTTTTTTGCATAAGAAAATAAATAATACTGTCAAATTCATGTTAGATAATAAAAATACTGTAATAAATACAGTAGTTCACCATGTATTTGTTCATGTTTTATTGAGGGATCTGTCTGAAGCACACCATAAAAAAATTCTAGCAATTTACACAGGGCTAGTAGTATATACAGCTGTATATACAGATATACACCCAGGTATCGGATCAGTACTCGGTATCGGCCGATACCCTGAGCCCAGGTATCGGAATCGGTATCGGGAAGAGAAAAAGGGTATCGGAACATCTCTAATTGAAATGCTTGCCGTCTGATCTTGTGTGTTTGCAGATCCTGCGGTGAAGGTATGTCTTTCAACATCAAATTACTGTATAAATATCAATTTTCCACTATTGATTTCTGCTATTTGTTTTTCAGAACTATTAACTTCAAATATCCACAGTATGTGATCGATTCTTCTCAGTACTTCTGTAACATTAGTGTTTAAAGTCACATAATCTCCCTCCATCTCTGACACAGTCCTTATTTCCTTATATCCATTTTAACATCAAACACACATGCAAAACATATTCAACATGTTGACCTGAGCATGAGTTATTATAATTTTTTTACCTCCATTTTGCATCACCCTTTAAAAATATTGATAATGTCACAATAGATAGAATGCATTTCGTAACAAAACTAGCTGAAAACACTCGAGAGCAAAAACCAATGACAGAAGAAGAAATATTTGCGAACAATACAAACATACAGAAGCCTCCTCTTGACGCTTGTTATTAAGGAATATACATTGTTTTGTGAAAATTGCCCTGCTTCTCACAGTTCAGCTACAATCAACATCATGAAACATGAAATATCTTCACAGAATCTATATGCACATCAGATAATTATGTCTTACATAAACACAAACAGGATGAAGACTGTGACCTCTTTGAGCTGTATGGAAACAATACTCGTTCTACTTTGTGGTTTGCACGTCTAATCTACATCTTCTTCCTGTCAATTTCCTTTAAGCAAGACAAAACTAGATTTTATATATCCATAATTGATCAACAGAATATTTTGTATCATATGCATATCAGAAATCACACCCACAGGTTATATTCATTTATGTTTTAACATGGTATGATAAACATTCTAACAAAACCTGTAGATTATATATCAGTTTCATAAAAGCGTTTCTATTATTAGCTAATTTCTATTCATGTCTATTCCCCCTCGTTCTCACTATCTAGAGATTTTCTGTCACTTTGGATTCTGGTTGGCCACTATTTCCTGTACATCAAAGAGACAGAAGTCTAATAATGTTGAACAGTAGCTCCGTTGAGGTTAATGTTCAAAGTCTTACTGCCACTGTCAGTTACACAATGCCCAACTCATCATGGCAACGGTTTGTTTGTTGTCTTGTGTCTCATCTCAGTTGACATCAAGGCCAGGTTCCTTTGAGTAACTGTTAAGTCAGCTTACTATTACCATAGCTCTTCCACAGCATACACCACCTGTACCACATGTGACCACATTGCATCTCATCTTGACTCATTTCGAAAAGAGCAGGTAGTGTGTCACAGTAGCTGGGTTTCCATCAACCTGCTTTTATGTGCACTTTGAAGTATCGCATCAGAATCGAGAGATGGAAATGCTGAATTTTGAATAAAAATGTCTTAATTCACAAAAAGGTTCAACTGGTTTAAATCACCGTCATTCATGAATGAATGAATTATTTTTATGCAATTTTCCACATAATACTCCACGATGATCACATTACACAAATCTGAAATTGCACGTCAAAATGACCAAAAGTGACCCCCAAAATTGTACATATCACGTTTTCAGGGGATGTTTACATATTGTCACGGGGTGGAACACATGACAAGGAGAGCTCAAAATAAATACCCCGGAGGGTGGATTTATTAACAAGAATGTCGTTAAGGTGAGTAGTGGGCGTGCTGAGTGTTCTTGTGCTCTCCGTGCGAGTCCGGCGGCGAACGAGCTTCAGGTGTGGCCGATCAGCTCGTGATGAGGCTCTGCAGGTGCAAGGTGTTCGTTTCCAGGGCAACGCTGATCTGTTCTCGGGACGCTCGTCACCCCCCCCCCCCCCCCTTTGCATTGACCTGGTCCTGGTGGAAAGATGCAACCGTAATAAGGGGGAAATTGGGGGTGGTAGGGAAGTGGCCCCTGACAGACCTGAGAAAGCTGACCAGATCTGGTATAGTCCGTCAGCATTGCTGTTGGCGGTGCCAGCGCAGTGGTGAACCGTGAAGTGGAAATCCTGGAGCGCGAGGAACCACCGGGTCACCCGAGCGTTGGTTTCTTTGGCTCTGGACATCCATTGTAGGTCCGCATGGTTGGTGAACAGTGTGAACTTCCTTCCTAACAGGTAGTAGCGCAGCTCCAGGATAGCCCACTTCATGGCGAGCGCTTCCCTTTCCACGTAGCTCTTCTCGGCCGCCGTCAGCTTCCTGCCGATGAATAAAACACGATGTTCCTCACCTCCCTGGAGCTGGGACAGGACAGCTCCCAATCCTGATTCCGAGGCATCTGTTTGCAATAAGAAGGGGCAGCTGAAATCCGGGGCGCGGAGGACCGGTTCGGAGGTCAGCGCATGTTTTATCTGGTGAAATGCCTCGTCTGCCTAGTCGCTCCAAATCACTCGCTCGGGCTGCCCCTTCCTAGTCAGGTCTATCAGAGGGGCGGCTATGGAAGAGAAGTTGGGGATGAAACAGTGATAGTACCCCGCCAACCCCAGAAAGGCTCGTACCTGCGTCTTCATACTGGGCCGGGGAGCCGCCTGCACCGCCTTGACCTTCCTTTCTTGAGGTTTGATCAGTCCCCGGCCCACCTGGAATGCCAGATACCTCGCTTCGAACAGGGCCAGGTGACATTTTCGGGGGTTGGCGGTTAGTCCAGCCCTCCAGAGTTCCCCTAGCACCTTCCGCAGATGGTCCAAATGGTCCTCCCACCGCTCCAAGTGGATGACTATGTCATCTAGGTAAGCGGCGGTGTACTGCTGGTGAGGCCGTAATAGGACGTCCATCAGCCGCTGAAACGTCGCGGGAGCCCCGTGAAGGCCGAAGGGAAGGGCCCGGTATTGCCAGTGTCCACTGGGAGTGGAAAACACTGTCTTGGGCTTGGCTTTCTCCGTTAGTGGTACTTGCCAATATCCTTTGGTGAGGTCCAAGTTGGATATAAAACGGGCCCTTCCCAGAAGGTTGAGTAGTTCATCCACCCGGGGCATCGGATATCCGTCGAATTCCGATACTTCATTGAGCCAGTGGAAGTCATTACAAAACCGGAAGGTGCCATCCAGTTTTGGGACCAGGACGATTGGGCTGGACCACGGGCTGCGGGAAGGTTCAATTACCCCCAACTTCAGCATGTGTTGAATCTCTTCCTCAATAGTGCGCCGGCGAGCCTCTGGGATCCGGTAGGGCCGCTGTCTAATGATGACTCCTGGTGGTGTCTTGATGCCATGTTGGATGGTACTGGTCCGCCCGGGGAGGTCGGAGAACACATTGGAGAACTGACCGACCAGGTGCTGCAACTCCGTTTTCTGTCCGGCAGACAGATCTGGGTTCATATCCACGGTCGCTGGTTCCACAGCGGCGAGGGCAGCGGCTTGGTCCCGGGTTACGATCCACTGCTTGAGCAGGTTAATATGATACAACTGTGTGGGGTTTCGTCTTCCAGGTTGGCATACCCGATACGTCACCGGTCCCATCTTTTCTATGACCGTGTAGGGCCCTTGCCAGGTGGCCAGAAACTTACAAGCTGCTGTGTGTACCAACACCATCACGCGATCCCCCGTCTGGAACTCCCTCGGCTGGGCCTGCCGGTCATAATGCCGTTGTTGAGCCTGTTGTGCTTTGGTCATGTGGTCCCGGACTAATGGCATTATGCAATCGATCCTCTGCCGCATTTCGGTGACATGTTCGATGACGGAACGTTGGGGAGAGGGCTGCTGTTGCTCCCAAACCTCCCTGGCGACATCCAGTAGTCCCCTTGGATGTCGGCCGAACAGCAACTCAAATGGGGTGAAGCCGGTGGACACTTGGGGGACTTCTCAGACTCCGAAAAGGACGTATGGCAGCATCAGATCCCAGTCGCGCTTGTCTTCTGCTGCCACCCGTCGCAGCATTTGCTTGAGGGTCTTATTAAAGCACTCTGTCAGTCAGTGGTATACTGACGTCCTAAGCTGCTTTACCTGGAGTAAGCGGCAGAGGTCGGCCATTAGCCGGGACATGAACGGGGTCCCCTGATCGGTCAGTATCTCCGCTGGGATGCCGACTCGGCTGAAGAACAGGAAAAGCTCATGCGCGATGTTCTTGGCCGTGGCTTTTCGAAGGGGCACGGCTTCCGGATACCTGGTGTCATAGTCGACAATCACCAGGATGTGTTTGTGTCCCCGGGCTGACTTCGGCAACGGCCCCATCAGATCCATCCCGATGCGCTCGAAGGGCACTCCTATGATCGGCAGCGGAATGAGCGGGGTGGGGGGAGGCGGTTTTGGCGAAGTCTTCTGGCATATGGGGCAGGCCTGACAGAACTGCTTGACTTTGGCGTCCAACCCTGGCCAATGGAACCGGTCACGAATGCGCTGCGCAGTGTTTGCTGCCCCCAGGTGGCCAGCCATGGGGTGTGTGTGGGCCAGCTGCAGAACCACCTCCGTTTTTGATTGGGGCACTACCAGTAACCGTTTCTCCTCCCCCCTCCACTGGGCAACCCAAAAGAGCAGGCCGTTCTCCACAATGAAGTGCGGGAGAGTATGTGGTTTTGGCCGGACATCCTTGCCCTCCAGTGTGCACACTTGGGCCCAGCAGTGTTTCAGCCTGTCATCCTCACGCTGGGCTCGGCCAAATGAGCCCCCTCCCGTGACCTGTTGATAGACGTCATAGAACAGATTATTAGTTTGGGAGGAGGACTCACCATCTCTCCCACTGTCCGAAGCCAGTAGAACAGGGCGGCGGCGCGGCTTCTGCTGGATGTGCCTTGACGGGCCCCTCTGGGGCTGGCAGGCTGGGTAGCGGCGGCCAACAAGACCTCAAAGGCCGACCAATCTCTCCCGAGCAGCACCAGTACTGGTAAGTCTCTTATTATTCTGACTTCGATTGACCAGGACCAGAGATGGTGACGCAGCGGGCAGGGACCTGTCGCGTGTCTCCGTGTACACAGGTTATTGGGAATTGGGCTTTACTGTCACTCCGAGGCGGGAGGACGTGTGTTTGGACCAAGCTCACGGCACTTCCGGAATCCAACAGGGCCTCCGGGGCTCCTACCGGTAGGTGCTGATGTAATATACAGCCTGCCAGCCAGGTCCGCGCGGGAGTCGAAGTGGGATCCATGGGCTTCGGCTCAGCCCGGGGACCAGGGCCCGTCGGCCTGCTCATGGGCTGAAGGAGGCCCTCCGGCGCCCATTGTCCCTGGACCACCCTACGGGGAAATGGCGGCGCTCGCTCTCCCACTTCCGGCTTCGGGCCGCCTCGGCCAGCTCGACCGCCTCCACCAGCTCTAGGGTCGTCCTGGGGTTCCACATAGCGACCGCCTGACGATGGACGTGGGGCAGGGCACGCAGGAGGTGGTCAATCACCACGCGTTCCATCACTTGGGCGGCCGTGGGGTCTCCCTCCATCAACCAGTGTTGTGCCAATCTTGTTAGTTCAGCGGCCTGGGCGCGAGCCGGCACCCGGGGTTGAAAGGTCCACTCGTGGAACTGTTGTGCCGCACACACGGGGGACAGCCCCACGCGGGCCAGGATTTCTCGCTTGACGTCGTCGTAGCAGTCTGCCAGGGCCGCAGGCATGCTGAATACTGTCCTCTGTGCTTATCCCGTGAGCAGGGGGGCAAGGGCTCGCGCCCAGTCATCGCGCTGCCATCCCTTCAGGGTCGCCGTGTTTTCGAACATTTGCAGGTATAGTTCTATGTCATCGTGAACTGACATCTTGGGCAACAGCTGGGTGGCTTGAACCCGGGGGTCTACGACCGGTATGCGTTGGCAGCTGGCGAGGCAGAGGGCGGCGAGTTCCTGTTCCGTCTCACCCTGTCGAGAGGCCAGATGCTCCACAATTTGGTGCTGGTGGAGACTACTTCCGCCAGGCGTTGCAGCAATTCATCCATCCGTGGGGAGGAGCGCTCGGCGATCTGGGGAATACAGGGGAAGAGAAAAAAAAACAATAATTTGTCAACGGAGATCACTTGTCGGTGTACTTCCACTTGCTATTGCCCGCATTCTCCACCATCTGTCACGGGGTGGAGAGAACACACGACAAGGAGAGCTCTAAATAAATACCCCGGAGGGTGGATTTATTAACAAGAGTGCCGTTAAGGTGATTAGTGGGCGTGCTGAGTGTTTTTGTGCTCTCCGTGCGAGTCTCCCGGTGCTGGGTGCTCGTCTGTGCAGTTTCTTGTGGGCGCTGATCGGTCACACACTGGTGTCTGCAGAGAGAGGAGTAAACACAGGTTAGATCTCAGCCGCATTGGAGATATCAGTCTCCTCGTTGTGGCGTCGAGTACGGCTTATCTGGCCGGCAGCGAACGAGCTTCAGGTGTGTCCGATCAGCTTGTGATGAGGCTCTGCAGGTGCAAGGTGTTCGTTTGGTTACCTGGATGATCCACGACTGTTTTTATATTTTGTGATAGTTTTTCATGAGTCTCTTTGTTTATATGTTTGTGCGAGTGTTTATATACTTGGTTCAAGTTTATATGTATATGCGAGTATATATAAGTTCGTTTGCATGCAGCGAGTTTATATGTGCGTGTGGTATTGTAGGTGTATATGCTCGGATCGAGTTTATACGTTTAAGTGAGTGTCTATAGGTGTACGCATCCATCCACTTTGTATGTATATGCAAGTTATTCACAAGTGTATATGCACTTCTTACTAACATAATATGTATTGCCATGGATTTCATATTAGTGTGAATGGGTATTTCATATACTGTATGTATTTTTGAAAGTCCAATAGTATACGTGAGTAATTTATATGTGTATATGCACGTGTTTATGTAAAAATTCCAGCGAGAGTGTACTTTGAATTTTTTTTTAAATAAACATATGTAACAGAATAACAGTATCACATCTGCATTCTTATTAGACGGTATATCTGCGATCAGTGCAGTAAAACATTTATTAGGCCAGTATCCCTGAAGGTCCTCCTGAAAGATCATTCAAAGGAGAATCCTTACAAGTGTTCATTGTGTGAAAGGAGTTTTACTCAGCTTTAAAATTACATCAGAAAAGGCCCAACGGTGTGAAGAATCATGTGCTTTGATTGTGGGAAGACTTTTACTACAAAAGCTGAACTGAAACTGCAGCAAAGAGTTCACACTGGAGAAAAATCTTACTATTGTACACACTGTGACAAGAGATTCAGTTGGTCATCATCTCTGAAACACATGAGAGGAGCCACACTGGAGAGAAGCCGTATCACTGCTCTTCATGTGGATAGAGCTTTAATGGAATATAACTGACAATACTGACTGTTCTTTTGGCTGTTGTTTTAAATATTCCCTTTTTCAAATCGTCTGTTTTTAAATTAGTCTTTAAATTATCCAACGTGTTTGCAGTGAAAACCATTGTGATTTTGTTTTTTTCAGCAGGGCCATGAGACATTCATACATGCTTACAGCTTTCAACACCCATCTGTTGTGTGTGGAAATCACCCAAAATATACAGTCACGTGGGCCACAAGATTTATTGAAAGCATCTGACTTTTATAATAATCACTCCAACAAAGTAAGGCACATGACAGGGTCAAAGACATCACATGCACTGACTAGATTTTAAATCTTGACTATAGCGCCCTCTGGTGACTGACTGATATAAACTCAATGTATTGTTTCTAACATTTCAGGTACAGGGAGTTTGAACAAAGTGACGATTACAAAACCATTATTTATTATTTTTGTAATTATTTTGTGCATTTGTATTTATTAAGTCTTTATAAACTTGAATATGGAACGTTGAAACTTGAATATTGAAAATATTGCTTTGGTGCTCCACAATTTTAATAGTTTTAAGATCATTGTAGTTACTGCACATACAGAAGACTAACAAATTAAGGATCTAACACTTTTGTTGTTATGAATATAGTTAGAGATTATATAAAAATGTAAACGGACAATAGTATGCTCCTGTGCCTATATATTTACTTACACTACAATGTCAGATGCTCTAAAACGCTTGTCATTCTTATGTTTTAATGTAATATTGATGGTTTATTTATCTCAGATTGTGAAACTACATGATCACCACTTTTGATATACAAGATTTGCATCTCTTAACAGCATTTATTCAATTATAGCATTTTATAAAACATGTTATATATATATATATATATATATATATATATATATATATATATATATATATATATATATATATATATATATATATATATATATATAAAAGATTCAGCTAATTGACAAGGTAAATTAAGTTTAATTCAATTACATTGTTATTTGTTGCTTACAGATATGTACATTTATTTCTGAGTTCATTTTACTATTTTATTCTTACATTGTACTTGGATTATCTACTCAACAATTCACCAGTTAATGCTGGAATATTCCCATCAGTCTACAAGTGAAGAAGAAGAAGAAGTTTATGAAAGAACAGTGAGAACTCAAAGTTATACAGAACTTTGCAGGATAGAACAAAGTAGTGAAGAACAGAGAGGTTTGTGCTTATTCTTGATTCTACTTTAATGATGCTGTAGACTTCATTCAAGCCGTTTTCATTTAAATCAGTGTACATTGCTTTGGAACAATGGATGGACAAAACAGTAAATGGAGAGCTGGACACAACACTCTTAGAAAAAAGGGTTCATTGTGGAACTGAGCAGAACTGACTCAAATGATTCACGCTCCGAACTCCTAAACTGACTCAAATGATTCGCGAATCCGCTTTGAACTCCCGAACTGACTCAAATGATTCGCGATCCCGCTCCGAACTCCCGAACAGACTCAAATGATTCGCGAACCCGCTCCGAACTGACTCAAATGATTCACGCTCCGAACTGCCAAACTGACTCAAATGATTCGCGATCACGCTACGAACTCCCGAACTGACTCAAATGATTCAAGCTCCGAACTGCCAAACTGACTCAAATGATTCGCGATCCCGCTCCGAACTCCCGAACTGACTCAAATGATTCGCGATCCCGCTACGAACTCCCGAACTGACTCAAATGATTCGCGATCACGCTACGAACTCCCGAACTGACTCAAATGATTCTCGATCCCGCTCTGAACTCCCAAACTGACTCAAATGATTCACGCTCCGAACTGCCAAACTGACTCAAATGATTCATGCTCTGAACTCCCGAACAGACTCAAATGATTCGCGATCCCGCTCCGAACTCCCGAACTGACTCAAATGATTCGCGATCACGATACGAACTCCCAAACTGACTCAAATGATTCGCGATCACGATATGAACTCCCGAACTGACTGAAATTATTTTCAAACCTGCTTTGAACACCCAAACTGACTCAAATAAATCGCGCTCCGAACTCCCTAACTGACTCAAATGATTCGCGATCCCGCTCCGAACTCCCAAACTGACTCAAATGATTCGCGATCACGCTACGAACTCCCGAACTGACTCAAATGATTCGCGATCATGCTACAAACTCCCGAACTGACTCAGATGATTCACAATGCGAAGTTTCCATCCAAATCAAATGACACCTCCAGCACTACGAAAAGAGCCAAAAAATCTGTCACCTGCCCCCAGTGTGGAAAGAGTTTTACATTAAAAGACAGCCTATGATCACGTGAGAGTCCACACCAGAGAGAATGCCGGAAACATTTAACAAGAGAAGGAGCCCTTACACATGAGAATCCACACTGGAGCTTTATTAAGATTTTTGTATTTTTTTTATTTTGATCCATTTACATTTCTTTTTATGGAGTGATTTTAGTGAGTGAGTGAATAAAATAAAAATAGTTTTTCCTACTAGAAATGAAGTTATTTGCTGTATGTACACACATTCATAAGCTTATATTCTTAAGTAATTGTCATGCTGCTGTTAAGTGTTTTAAGTCGTCTAAAGTCACAGGTCAGAGACACCCTTCTTTAGTCTATTCTCTTTTTAAGAACATATGTTAGATTCATGTTTACTAAGAATGATGAAAAAGAATAAATAAAAATTTTGTGATTAATTGTGTTAGATTGTGTTCTTGACACTGGAAACAATTTTATTTTAAGTTTTCTTTAATTGATTGAATCTTTGGTCTACAAGTCTTAACTGTACTTCCTATAGTCTACACAATGTATCATTATTTACTCTCATTCACAAGGAAAGTAGAGCGTTTTTTACGTGTAAATATTCCCTACCAAAAAAAACTACTAAAAAGATGGGTGTCATTTTGGATTTGTTTTGATGTAGGCTAGTATTGATGTGCTATTGGTGTTTTATTCATCTCACGTTGTAGAAACTGTATTTATGCATATTTTTTAAGTCATTGTAAAGAGATAGAACAAATATGCAATGGTAAGAAAAATCATATTCCAATGCTTTTGCATTTTTGCGTTCTCTCAATAAACTTATTGCAATTAAAATAAATGCAGAGAAGAAGATATTCTACAAAATACCTGCTATTTATTTTTCAGTGTCTAAAAAAACTGAATGAATTGAGAAGGTACATGCACACTCCATACCAGTCGGTGGCGGTAATGCACCAATTAATTTCTAATAGAACCTGAAAAGAAGCACTGGAAGCTGCATTATTTGATTATCACAGTAAAAGATCGTCACCGGGTAAGCACTGTTTGTGAGACTGCCGTGTTTGTTAGACGCTGAAAAACTCTAACACAATTACTCACAAAATGTTTTTTCTTCTTATTCAGCATTCTTAGTAAACTTGAATTTCTAACATCTGTTCTTAAACAGAGAATAGACTAAAGAATATATAGAAGAATATTCATAATATATGATTGAGTATGATGTAATATGTTATGCTGCTACTCCCTCCAGTATGAGGCGCCGTGTAGGATTTAAATCAAACTTCGCTTATCAATACATACATAAAACACGTGCATATACACCTATAAATTACTCGCATATACATGCATACTACTGAATGTTCAAAAATACATATATAAAATACACGTGAACACTAATATGAAATCGATACCAATACATATAATGTTAGCAATGTATGCATACACACTTGTGAATAACTTGCGTATACATATAAACTTGACACGTGCATACACCTACAGACACTCACATATACATATAAACTTGATCCATGCATATACACCTATTAAACACTCGCACATACATATAAACTCGCTGCATACAAACACAACTGCACATACTCGCACATACATATAAACTTGATCAGTGCATATACACCTATTAAACACTCGCACATACATATAAACTCGATGAGCGCATACACATCCATAAAACACTCGCGCATACATAAACAATAACATTTACTAACGTATACAGTTCAGATGAGAAAAACATGTACATGTATATATGCGAGTGATTTCATATGTGGATGTGCGTGAATTTTCAGTATAAACGGAAGGCATTTCAGTGTAAATGGAAGGCGTTTAAGTGTGAACGGAAGTAACCAAATTTGCAATTATGGACAGGGATCTGTGTCATTCCTAATCGTTTGCTCAATCATTCAAAAAAAAAAAAAAAAGTTTTTAATAACAAAACGAAATCTGAATGTTTTATATATATATATATATATATATATATATATATATATATATATATATATATATATATATATATAGCCTATATATATATATATATATATATATATATATATATATATATATACACACACACATGAACTGGAAGATTCTTGATCAAAAAATTTTTTCCCCAAAACTGATAGGCCTACATTTAGTAGATAAAATGTACTCTATAGTTAAAAAAAGGTCGTAAAATGTCTTTATACACTTTGTTTTTGTCTTTAATCATATACTGCATTGTGGTGCACTTTGAGATGAATTGTCCACAGACCATGCTCTTTTTTTTTTTTTTTTTACAATACCCTTTATTCAAGAAACATGTTTTATTAGGTTGTGCTTGATTTGATTACCCTTTGATTATCTTGATTTCAAAATTGTGGATTTCAGGAACAGAATGTAGTAAAACTTTAAAACTGGTTAATAATACAAAATTTGTATCAAACAAGGTTTTTTTTTTTTTGCATATGATGTTTAACTATTACACTGATAAAGTACACATCCACAATCCCCTGCATCAGATAATAAAAAACTTAAGTTAATTCTGAGGTTTACCCATGTCTTCATGTATGTGTGCAGAAGTGGCTCATATATAACTTGAGAATGAGTCTCCCCCATTAGAAGAGCTTCTGCAAACTAGGAACAAAATAACAGGCAGAAGTGCAAGTATCAAACTCTGCTGATTTGTAACATGTACATTAATAACAAACAAACAGATTCTCCACATGAACTGTAGGCTCTCATGCACTTCCATGTGAAACCTTTTTTAAGGAGAAAAAAAAAGTTAAATAGTTGTTACTGTATACGAGTCTTTATATATAGTTCTTTATTCTCAATGACACCAAATATCTCAGACACTGAACATTTCATAACACCGGCGAGTTCAGGGACCATAATATCACACTCGTCAGCAGTAAGTTAATTGGCAGTTTCGATCTAGAAAAAGGTGAGAATTTCACAATTTCACTTCTATGCAATCTTCACGAAATAGTCCCAGTCCCTCTTGAGCTTAGCCATTTTTAGAAATAAAACCCTTTCGCACATGAGTTTAAATATTCTAGCTGAGCCCCAGCATGAGTTTCTTTAGGCGACCGTTATTTTAGAATGTACCGCCTTAATGTTTCCATGGCGACGCGTCATGCTTGTCATGTGACAACACAGCCACGATAGATCTGCATGACACATGGATCGCTTTTATTTTATTTGTTTTGTTCAAAATATTTGCAAACATACTCACTATATTATGAAGTTATGATATTCCGATTCTGTGCAAATAGCTTAAACACTTAATTCTGAAAATGGCTAAGTTCACTACGTGGGACTTAGTTGGGAACACATTTTATATTTTTTAACTAGAGGCAGTTAAACTCTCTCTCTCGCTCTCTCTCTCCCTCTGTGTATGTGTAACGTTAACTTGCATAGCGTTTGGAAGTTATTTCGTGAAGATTGCGTAGAAGTGAAATTCTCACCTTTTTCTAGATCGAAACTGCCAGTTACTTTACCACTGACAAGTGTGATATCACGGTCCGTGAACTTCGCCGGCGGATGATCGCATCGTTTGCGGTGTTATTGATGCTTTGTATGCCACCAGGGCTCGAAGGCCGAAACAAAGTGCGCGATTCAGATTGTGTTTCTGACTGCAGACAGAGACTGCAGGTGAGCAGGCCACACAAACTGATGGTAATTGATCTTATAATAGTGGGCGAAAAAAGAACATTCCGCAAAATGCTTCAGGTGTAGCACAATCCCGGTCCATAATTGCAAATGCGGTATTTAGACAGGTTACTTCCGTACACGCTTAAACGACTTCCTTTTAAACTGAAACGCCTTCCGTTTACACTGAAATGCCTTCCGTTTATACTGAAATGCCTTCCGTTTATACTGAAAATTCACGCACATCCACATATGAAATCACTCGCATATATACATGTACATGTTTTTCTCATCTGAACTGTATACGTTAGTAAATGTTATTGTTTATGTATGCACGAGTGTTTTATGGATGTGTATGCGCTCATCGAGTTTATATGTATGTGCGAGTGTTTAATAGGTGTATATGCACTGATCAAGTTTATATGTATGTGCGAGTATGTGCAGTTGTGTTTGTATGCAGCGAGTTTATATGTATGTGCGAGTGTTTAATAGGTGTATATGCATGGATCAAGTTAATATGTATATGTGAGTGTCTGTAGGTTGTATGCACGTGTCAAGTTTATATGTATACGCAAGTTATTCACAAGTGTGTATGCATACATTGCTAACATTATATGTATTGGTATCGATTTCATATTAGTGTTCACGTGTATTTTATATATGTATTTTTGAACATTCAGTAGTATGCATGTATATGCGAGTAATTTATAGGTGTATATGCACGTGTTTTATGTATGTATTGATAAGCGAAGTTTGATTTAAATCCTACACGGCGCCTCATACTCCAGAGTGGGATGACATTATCTAGTCACTGGTGATGAAACAGTGTGATTTATTTAGTCACTAGGTAGTGTTAACTAATAAGACTGAATTATGAAGTAGCACTCAGAAAAATAAGCAAATGTAAGACTTACAAAGTCTCAAGGGGGGAAATGTTGAAGATTTTTTATTAATCAGTTTATGACTTAATCAAGTATAATCAAGGTGAATCTAGCCATTAATACAAGCAGTTATACTTCCATTATAATCTAACACTGTGTGTAAAAAGAAAAAGCCTGCATAGCAGAAAATGGACAGACCCTGAGATGGGAAACATCTGGAAACCTTACCATAACAAGTCTTGGGGGCCCCTTCTCTCTAGGGAGGAATCAAATTGTTTGCATAAAGGAAAACTCTATGAAATGTCTAGAACACGCCTTCCACTGTGTAAACAGGAAAACTATATATAAGGAGAAGCCGAATAACAATTGAGATCCTTTCTACAGAGAGCTCTCGGCTTTGTTCTCATTGAAACAAAGTCTATCTTCTAGAAACAAAATCCCAAGACTGAGTGTGATACTTCAGATCAGCGGCAGACGACACTACAATATAGAAAACGGTGAGAAAACTTGTGATCCAGAAACCTGCAGAATGGAGCATGAAGATACTGAACAACAAAAAGGTTGGTGTTTTTTTCTGATTCTTCATTTATGATAAAGTTATAAAAAAAAAACTGCTCATCAGATTTTGTGATTATAGTTCGAACAGCCATAAGAGCTGTGAAATCATATAAATTAGCAAATGATAGCCAGAGAGTGAATTTGAGTTCTCTTTCAGTTCGTGTGCTGTTTTTGTTTCATTCAGACGTTTTTGTTGTATAGTCTCACAAAGCTAAATCCAACCATCCAGTTTTTGCTTTATTTTTCGAAATTATGCAATGTAATTTAAATCAAAATCTGCTTATGGTGCATGTATTTAGCATCTTTGTTTAAAGAAAAAGTTATTTATATGAAGAGATTTTATTTCTTTCTATTATTTATTCATTTGATTTGCCATTTGTTTTAAAATTTCACTTGAGTTTTGTTATTTACTGCATGTCATGTGCGGGGCTCCGTAGTTATTTGATGTTTCAATTCCACAAAGAAAACGTGCAACCTTTTTGTCTGAGAAGTAATAGATGGACACCTTTTAATTTATAATATCACATGTTATTTTATTTTTTTTTAAATGAGGAAATCAGTGATAAAAAATGTAAATCTGTTTAAAAAAAATTTGAAATCAACTTTTTTAAAAATTTTTAAATAACATTGATATTTTCTATTAAAAGCTGTCTTTTACTGATGATATTTGTGGACACCATCTTTGCTTAAAAAATATGTGACAACACACCGGATGGACGCCTTTAAGCACTGCACTTCTGACCATCTGTCGTGGTCAAAATCTGCTATGTCCTGCAAAATCAAGCTCAAGAAGCAGAAGTCAAAATAAGGCTTTATTGAACATTTAAATGTAATCATTAAGCAGACGCTTTTATCCAAATCGACTTACAAATGAGAATAAAAGAAGCAGTCAGGTCAACAAGAGAACAACAAGAGTATACAAGTGCCATGACAAGTCTCAGTTAGTGTAGTACAGAATGCATAGCCAGGGATTTTATTATTATTATTTTTTTTAGAATGAAAAGTGCTAGTATTAGCTGTATAAGTGCTGGCGAAAAAGATGAGTCTTTAAATGTTTCTGGAAAATGAGTAAAGACTCAGCTGTACGAATTGAGATTGGGAGGTCATTCCACCAGCTGGGCACAGTCCAGGAAAAGGTCCGTGAGAGTGATTTTGAACGTCTTTGGGATGGCACCACAAGATGTCGTTCACTTGCAGAGCACAAACTTATGGAGGATACATAAGATTGAACTAGTGAATTTAGGTATGTTGGTGCAGTGCCAGTGGTCGTCTTGTAGGCAAGCATCAGTACCTTGAATTTAATGCGAACGGCTACTGGTAGCCAGTGTAACATGATGAGGAGAGGAGTAACGTGAGCTTTTTTTGGCTCATTGAAGACAACCCTTGCTGCTGCATTCTGGATCAGTTGCAGAGCCTTGACAGTATATGCAGGAAGGCCCGCCAGGAGAGCATTACAATAGTCCAGTCTGGAGAGAACAAGAGCTTGGACAAGAAGTTGGGTGGCTTTTTTCTGACAGGAAGGGTCTAATCTGCCTAATGTTGTATTAGGGCTGTGCAAAAAATGTTATGCGATTTTCATGCGCATCTCATCACTAAAGATGCTCCTGTAATTAGAAGTATATCTCAAGCATGTGCGTTCAGATCAGGGTTGCCAGGTTTTTACAACAAATCCTGACCAGTTGCTTCTCAAAACTAGTCCAAAACTAGCCAAATCGCGTTTCCAGGAGGTTCCCCCGATAAAAATTGCTTCCCGGGGTTAAAATATAAATATTTTGGAAGGGTTGCCTTGGTAAAATTCACATTTTAGGGGCTAAATATCACGTTATTGGTATTGTGTTTGCTTCAAACCGCGGATATCAAAAACAATCGCAGACTTGGCAACACTGGTACAGGTGGAGCGGCGGTTACTACACAGAGCCGTAGTCTACTGGCAACTAACACAAAATTGTTTTCAAAATCGACAAAGAATCGCCTGCGATTTTAACATCGATTTTGTGTAGATTGTCAGTGAATTACGGCTCGGTGTAGTTAATGCCAACCAGTGTTGCCAAGTCCGAGGTTGTTTTTCATGTCCGCAGGTAGAAGCGACCCCAATACAAATAACGTGATATTTAGCCCCTAATACTTCTAATTACAGGAGCGACTTTACTGGTGAGATGTGCATGAAAATCGCCCATCTCTGAGAGTGAAGAGAGTGTGCATTGGTCATTGTGAAGTTGTCCTCCGTCTGCGATGTGGAAAATTGGTCATTGATGGTTCTTGTCTTATTTGTGAAGAAAACTGCAAAGTCGTCAGCTGTAAGAGTCGATGGAGGAGGTGGTGGCGGATTAAGAAGAGAAGAGAATGTTTTGAAGAGTGTCCGAGTGTAACAACAGTTGTTAATTTTGTTGTGGTAGTAGGATGTTTTAGCAGTGAAGACATTTTCAGAGAAGGAAGAGAGGAGAGACTGATACACACTGAGGTCTGTAGAGTTTATTGATTTATGCCATATCCTCTCTGCATCCCTGAGTTTAGAGCGATGTTCACGGAGAACCTCGGACAGCCAGGGGGCAGATGGGGTGGTGCATGCTGGTCGAGACTGACTTACTGACGAGATGCGCATTAACGATCGGCCGATCGTGATTGGAGCACCCCTAGAGACCAGTACCTCCACCCCATTCAGCCATACGAGGAGTGTGGGAACAAGTTAAATTAGTGGAGAGGGCTGCGGGAGTGGCATTGTCTTCAGGTTGGATCCAAATCTTAGTCAGTGCCATGAGGTTGAGACTGGAATGAGTAGCAATAAAAGAAATGAAGTCTGCTTTGTTAACAGCAGATTGTCAGTTCAAGAGACCAACTGGAATAGAGAGCAAAGTAGTAGAGGTCAGAGGGGCAGGCCGTAGGTTTGAAGGATAGGCCTTCCTTCGACGTACATTGCCTGCTCTGAGTGTTAGTAGTTATAGTAGAGATCTGAAAGGGTATTTACCAGGGTAAGGCACACAGTAATTAAACCAAACTTTCCTAGCAATGACTATCACACAGTAGCTAGTCTAATGAGAAAATTAGGCAAAACACTTACAATCTGCTGTCCTTTTTTGTTGCTCGACTGTTTCTTCTGACAAGGGCTTCCAAAACAGCTAATTAAGTACTTTCACTGGCTTTGGCTACGCCTCACTATTTAGCAGACCGAAACTGGGCAGTCCCACAATAGGGAAACGCGAAACCAAGTGCCACTTCAGTAAAACTTTACATATATATATGTAAAGTTTTACTCCATATGCTTTCCTTAATTAAGTGTCAATCCTTTTGTATTTATATGTGAAATCTTGAATTTTCCTGGGAACAGACATCCCTAAGAGACATTTCATACATCTTGCAAGCATAAACCTTTGCTTTCATTATCCATCTGTTTTTTGATGTAAATTGTACAGATTTACAGTCAAGTGGGCAACGCAACACTGCAAGATTTTGTGAGTGTAACGGTGATGATAATGTAATATTTATAGCGGTTGTCAAATTTCTACTGGTTTATCTGCACTGGTAAATTTCCTACCCTTAGTGTAATTATACATTGAGTATTTTTATAATCAGAAATATATGGTAATGTATTTAGTATGTACATGCAAAACAAAGACTCTGAGGGGAAAATGTCGGAGGATTTCGATATAAGGCAAGAGGAGAATGCACCATTTTAAAACAGATATAATGTACTTCTTCACATGGTTTCCCTGAGCTGCACTGTTGGGAACGTTACTTTAAAAAAGTAATTAGTTATAGTTACTCACTACTTCTTCCAAAAAGTAACTGAGTTAGTAACAGAATTACTCTATAATAAAAGTAACTCGTTACCAGGGAAAGTAACTATTTGCGTTACTGTAAAAAAAAAAAATTGCTATATGTCAGAGAATTTGTTCTTTTTTTTTTTTTTTTTTTGCAGTTGAAATGAGTAGAACAGACAGGTGTTCGTACATAACTTTTCGATATTTATTGCACGTCAACAGACAGTAAGAGTTTTATCCTGCACTTCCAAGTATTATCTTTGTAAAAAGTGTTTTTGGCCACTAGCTTTGTAGATGCGTGTCACACATTACATGTACACATTACATGCACGTTCTTGCCTTTGACCACAATAAATCTGAAGTAGTGCTTATATCTCCACCTTGAAAATGCCAACTTTTCATCGGATTGCTCCTGACTCGCCATTTCTGCTGCTGCTGTGAATCTCTGTGTAGCTGTTGCGCGTGTGTGTGTGTGTGTGTGTGTGTGTGTGAAGCCGCTGCTGCGTGTGCCGGCATGTGTGTAAAAACACTGGCTCTGATTGGCTACCATGAAACACATGACTCTGGCTTAGCCAATCATAATCGCTTATCTCGTTATTAACCCACCTCATCACTCGCTGTGTGAGCCAGGGGTGAGTTCGGATTGCATCGTTTATTAAATCAATGCATAGTAACGCACCACATTTAACGTTCAGTAACGTTAACGGCGTTGTAACGACGGGAAAAGTAATTAGTTAGATTACCGCGTTACTGAAAAAATAACGTTGTTACCTAACGCCGTTCTTTTAAACACGCGCTCGAACGCCTTTTTGTGAATGTGCCCGCTTGAGCAACCGGAAGCTGCAGATTATAATTTATTAATTTTTTTAAATCTATATTTTTCTTACATTAAATGCATCGTTTCACATTAGAAGGCCTTTATTAACACCCCGGAGCCGTGTGGAGCAGTTTTGTGATGGCTGAATGCAGTTTTTAAGCTTCAAAAACAGGGACACCATTCACTGTCATTATACAGTACAGCTTGGAAGAGCCAGAACAATTTTAAATGTAACTGATTGTTTTCACCTGAAAGATGAAGGTCGGATATGCCTAGGATGTAAAGTAAATCATGGAGAATAAATATACAGTAAATCATGATCCAATTTTCATTTTTGGGTGAACTATACCTTTAATAAATTCTTCAAAATAAATATTTTTTTATAGCAGTTTATTTCAAGGTTGACTATTTAATGTCTCAAAATTTTATGATTTACTCAAAATTAAACCTTTCTTACTTTTATTTTAGACCTGACGGAAGAGAATGAGGAGAGTGAAGTGGAGGAGAAATACCATCATGTTAAAACTGATCTAAAAAAATCTTTGAGTCACTCACAGACTAAAAGTAATTCATTGAAAAGAAGAGCCAAGAAGTCTTTCAGGTGCCTTCAGTGTGGGAAGAGTTGTACATTAAAACAAAGCCTGAAGAGACACATGAAAATCTGTTCTGGGGAGAAACCACACACATGTGATCAATGTGGAAAGAGTTTCACATTAAAAGGAACCCTTAATGATCACATGAAAATCCACACCGGAGTGAAGCCGTACACATGTGATCAGTGTGGAAGCAATTTTGCTCAAAAAGGGGGCCTTAAGTCTCACATGAAAATCCACAGTGGAGAGAAACCACACACATGTGATCAATGTGGGAAGAGTTTCACACATAAAGGATATCTTAAGATACACATGACTATTCACACTGGAGAGAAGCCGCACACATGTAATCAATGTGGAAAGAGTTTCAGAATTAAAATAAATCTTAAGGAACACATGACTATCCACACCGGAGAAAAGCCATACACATGTGATCAGTGTTGGAAGTCTTTCAGAAAGGAGTACTCTTATAAATTACATATGCGTTCTCACTCTGGAGAAAGACCGTTTTACTGTTTTACTGATCAGTGTGGTAAAAATTTTTTTAGGACAGATACACTGAAGAACCACCTAAAAGTTCATTCAAAAGAGAAGCCTTACATGTGTTCTTTGTGTGGAAAGAGTTTTACTCAGCTGGGTAATTTAAAAATACACCAGAAAAGACACAGTGATGTGAAAAATCATATGTGCTTTGATTGTGGGAAGACTTTTGTTAGAGATGCTGAACTGAAACAGCACCAGACAATTCACACTGCAGAAAAACCTTACAAGTGTTCACACTGTGAGAAGAGATTCAAACGGTCAATATATATGAAAATACATGAGAGGATCCACACTGGAGAGAAACCTTACAAGTGTTCACACTGTGACAAGAGATTCATTCAGTCACAAGATCTGAAAATACATGAGAGGATCCACACTGGAGAGAAACCTTACAAGTGTTCACACTGTGACAAGAGATTCATTCAGTCACAAAATCTGAAAAAACATGAGAGGATCCACACCGGAGAGAAACCTTACAAGTGTTCACACTGTGACAAGAGATTCATTGAGTCAAAATATCTGAAAATACATGAGAGGATCCACACTGGAGAGAAACCTTACAAGTGTTCACACTGTGACAAGAGATTCAGTCGGTTACCAAATCTGAAAATACATGAGAGGATCCACACTGGAGAGAAACCTTACAAGTGTTCACACTGTGACAAGAGATTCAGTGAGTTATCAAATCTGAAAACACATGAGAGGATCCACACCGGAGAGAAACCTTACAAGTGTTCACACTGTGACAAGAGATTCAGTCAGTTACCAAATCTGAAAACACATGAGAGGATCCACACTGGAGAGAAACCTTACAAGTGTTCACACTGTGACAAGAGATTCAGTGAGTTATCAAATCTGAAAACACATGAGAAGGTCCACACTTAAGAGAAGTCATATCGCTGCCTAACATGTGGGAAGGTTATCTTCTTAACTCAGTCAACCAAAAATCTAAAGGTTTGAAATAACAGTATAGTTCATTTTTAGATCCAGAACACTTAAATTTGATACTGTGTCCTCACCAAACATGACCCAACAAAACATTGTCTATAGTTGTTAGAGTTAACAGAATTCATCTGCAAGACCAACAGTTTCTAGTCTGAAATAAAGATAAACTCAAAAAAGACAGGTCTCATTCCAAATGAACAAAATCTTTATTCTTTTTTTACTTTGTATTTTTTAAATAATTTTGCTTTGTGATTTTTGTATTTTGATCCATTTACATTACTTTTTATGGAGTGATTTTAGTGAGTGAATAAAATAAAAGTAGTTTTTCCTACTAGAAATGAAGTTCTTTGCTTTATGTACACACATTCATAAGCTTATATTCTCAAGTAATTGTCGTGCTGTTAAGTGTTTTAAGTCGTCTAAAGTCACATAGGTCAGAGACACCCTTCTTTAATCTATTCTCTTTTTAAGAACAGATGTTAGATTAATGTTTACTAAGAATGATGAAAAAGAAGAAATAAACATTTTGTGATTAATTGTGTTAGAGTTTTTCGCTGTCTCTTCTTTTTTGGAAAAAAACTTGCTGAAAGAAGCTTCATCCTGATGAAGAGTTGTGTTTCGGCACAATCTCTTTTCCTTTGAAGAGTAGAGCTGACTCCTGCTCTTGACACTGGAAACAAATTTATTTTAAGTTTTCTTTGATTGATTGAAATCTTTGGTCTATGAGTCTTAACTGTACTTCCTCTTATTCATAAAGGAAAGTAGAGCGTTTTTTACGTGTCAATATTCCCTACCAAAAAACTACTAAAAGGGATTTGTTTTGTCATTTTAGATTTGTTTTGATATAGACTATTATTGATGTGCTATTGGTGTTTCATTCATCTCGTGTTGTAGAAATTCTATTTTTATATTTTTTTAAGTCATTGTACAGAGACGGAAAACAATATGAAATGGGAGGAAAAATCAGATTCCACTGCCTTTGCATCTTTGCGTTCTCTCAAGAAACTCTCATGATCTTTTATGATAGAAAAATAAAAGCAGTCGAACTAGTAGATATTTTACAAAATACCACCTGTTATTTATTTTTCAATATCTAAAATAACTAAATTAATTGAGAAGGTATAAAAAGGGAAGGGAACTGTTATTGCACACTACATACCAGTCGGTGGCAGTAATGCGCCAATTCATTTCTAATAAAACCTGAAAAGAAGCAGTGGAAGATGTATTGTTATCATCAGATAAGCACTATCTGTGAGTCTGCTCTGGCGTCTGCCTGCAGAAATAAAATTAGGATACAGAAATGAATATGTAGATAAATGTGAAGGAAGTTTGACACCAGAAACACGAAATTAGTTTTTGTAAGTTTAAGATTTTATTGCCATATATTGATATTTAATGTTCAATATTGTAATTTATATGATTGATGTAATAGCTGTAAGTTATTTACCTGTTGTGTTTAATAAAATGGTGTCACACAGAAAGGAAGCTGGCAAACTATTGTAAAGATGACTGTCATTTGAATTTGTTGTTTTGCTGTAAGAGTTTCAGTCATTACTCAGAAATATCTTTTTAATATATTTATATCAGACCCTTAATAATAATAATATAGAACAGTTTTATAGTTTCAGTATGTATCTAAATCTAGAGTTTCTGTTGCAAACACTGATAGCACACATACATCACAGAGATCTCTATTTGATGTCTGCATTTACATCTGCAAGACATTTTTTTGTGTTTCTTATACACTTGCATCTGCAAGACATTTTTTAGTGTTTGCTCATCTGCAATCTGTAGGATATTTCCTATTCCTAGATGTTTTTAAGGTGTTTTATGATTTAGAATGTAAGTAAAACGTACTCCGTTACTAATGTAACCTCGGTTCCCTGAAATACGGGAACGAGTACTGCGTTGCTAGACGCTATGGTAAAAACTATTTTTTTCTCCTGAACTGAAGCCTTATTCAATCACGCAGTAAAATTGCCTTTCTATCGGTTCGTGCAGTGTATAGAAATGAACCAGTGGCTCGGCAGCGGTGCTGAACGAACCTATGGCAGTGAAGCCTGCCAGAATGGGTGTGGCCTCTGGTTAAATTAAGGCCGCTTTGCCACAGGCATTGAGGTTACTTCGATTAAAACGATGACTGAGTCGTGCATTTTTTTCAACATGGCAAGGAACGCAGTACTCGTTCATGTATTTCAGGGAACCGAGGTTACGTTTGTAACCGAGTACATTCCCTTTCAATACTTCACTTGTACTGCGTCGCTAGATTATATGGTAACCCGGTTCAATAATGCCGTGCTAAGAACGGGGGAACGACCAATGCAATCATACTTGATATATGATACCAAGATATGACAATAGCAGAATAGAAGCAGAATGAGATCAGTGAGGTTACACAGGAAGTACCCTAGCATGAAGTGCAGGGACGTCTAGATTATAAAATCTAGCAAATATGGGTGGCGAGTTCCAACCGGCCGCCACACAAATTTCTGTGATAGTCACACTGCTAAACCATGCCCAAGACGAAGGGACTGCTCTTGGTGCGGCCTCCAAAGCATACAAAGAGCTGTTCTGATTGCCTTATCAGCGCAGACTTATTCAGTGCCCTTAAAGGACATAGTAGATTCATCTCTTGATCTTCCTCTGTTTTGTAACAGAGAGAGTAACCACTTGTGCTCTGTGGGGTGTGGAGAGCATCTTTGGTGTATAGCAATGCCTTGGTTTCAGTGCCAGTAGCAGAGCGCTCTACAGCGATAGGGCCCTCAGTCTGATGAATCGTAATGGTTCAAAGAGGGCACCCTTTAAGGCTCTCAGCACCTTTGAAGGTATAGTAGGAGGGTGAGGCGGATTAAGCCTTCTGGCACCTCTCATAAATCGGACGTCAAGGTCGTTTTTGCCCACCAGCTGGCCTGCTATCGGGACGTATGACAAAAATCTTGGAAAAATATTTAGGGCATTGAGAGTTGTCTCTTGAGGCTAAGCGGTCTATTTCCACTTCACCAAAGATTTCCCATATGTTCTGAAATGTCTGCGGGTGAAGCCTCCACTCCTCTGAATGGACTCTGCTTCTCAACAGCATGTCCGCACCCTGGTTCAGTTTGCCCAGTAAGTGCACTGCCCTATGGGAACCCAGGTTGCTCTGGGCCCATTCCAGCAGTCGTGATGTTAGTCTGAAGAGTCGTGTTGATGACAGCTGGCACTGTAGAGCGGCAGCACGCTCCTTCACCATCGTTGCCCTCGTTGTCACTGAGTCGAGCACTGTTCCCAGAAACGGTATCCATTGGCTGGGAGACAGTAAACTCTTGGCAAAATTCACCCTGAGGCTCAGGCATTCCAGGTGGCTGAGGAGCAGGGTTCTGTAACTCAAGGCCTCCAACTCTGAATGAGCCAGAACCAGCCAGTCATTGAGGGAATTGAGAATGTGAATTCCCTTCTGCATAAGAGGGGAGAGAGCCACATTCATGTACTTTGTAAATTTACGAGGAGCCATCCATCTTGGGAACTAGGAAGTACTGGCTGTAAAGTCCTGAGTCGCTATGAGCTGGAACAACTTCCATGGCTCTTTTTGCCAGCAGATTTCCCACTTTGGCGCACAGAGCGTGAGTTTTCTCGTTGTGTACTGAAATGGTGAGCACCCCGCAGAAGCTCGGGGGTCGTCGTGCGAACTGTAGGGAGTAGCCATGATTTATTATTCCAATACCCATTCTGACACTCTGGGAATGGCTTGCCAGTATGTGGCCCGTACAAAGAGGGGTTGAATTAGCTTGAGTGCTTGTTCGCTGCATGGGGACATAGTGCTCGTGAGTAATATGAGAGGAAAACTGCTCTTTTTGTGAATGGGTGTGTGTTATTTTTTGTGTGCTATCATAGCACTTTGCTGTGCTCTTAGTAGTATGTAGTGCCAAGTCCATCGCGCTTCTCAGCTCCCTGAGTGTTGAGGCGTCCGGGCTAGATTCGTCGGTGGTGGCAAGGAGTTTGGCTTGGAAGCCTTGTAACACTGCCATGGAGTGGAGTGCCACGTCTGCTTGTCCTGCTGATGAATGAGCTGGTTAGTCTTGGCATTCCATCCAATGGTGGTGGGCGGGCAGAGATGCACGGTAACAGATTCGTCCAGCGACAGCAATCATTCATACCCCTTTTCTTCGGCGCCGTCAAGGAAGGTTAGGGCAGAGGAAGATGAAGTATGCAGGCGCGTTGAGTAGGGGACATGCCATGACTTAGTTAGCTCATTATGGACTTCTGGTAAGAACAGGGAGGCTCGGCGGCGCCCTGGCAGAAAACACTTATCCAGATGGCTACAGTATGGTTCCACTGAAGGAGATCATTCCAGACGCAGCTCATCCACTGCCCTGGAGAGAACGTGTATGCGTTAGGCATCCAACCCAAGTTTTATGTGGCAGGGCTCGGACGGCGTCGAGGGGGCAGAGTTTTGCGAGCCCGACAGCTCCTCAGCATCCGAAGCAGCTAGACACATGCTGTCATCTAGCAGCTCCTCATCAGTCAGACAAGACCAAATCGCTTGCGGCAGCAGAGGGACATTGGTCAGGCTGAATGAAGCAGACGGGGGAATCCCCTCTGGGTGGAGAAAGTGAGGCACGTGGGGGCTGAGCTGGCATGAGCTCATTCTCATTCTGATGCTTTAAAAGAGGGAGAAAACGGTAGGGCGTGAGGAGCGGGATCACTCTCTGAATATAAAAGCGATCTGTGAGCACAGAGAGACGAGGTTCATATTCTCACAGTGAGAACATTAATTCTCAACAAGCGCTGCGTTAGTGTGGGGTTTCCCCAAGCATGCGACACACTCGCTGTGCCCATCATCTTTTGGAACTGCAATGATGAGCCGGCATTTGAAAAAAAAGCTGGGGAAAAAGGCTCTTTTACAGGAATTTGCTCTTTCTTTCTCTCTCTCTCTCTCTCTCTCCGGATGGCGGCAGTCGCATTCCAGTTGCGAGGCGAGTCAACGGCGAGCACTTCAGTGGAGATCAGCGAAGAATCATAGTTGCTGAAGGAGAAGAAATCTGAATGCCTGTGGCGAAGTGTCCCTTGTATAGCCATTCTGGCGGGCTTCGCTGCCATAGGTTTGTGCAGCACCGCTGATGAGCCATTGATTCATTTCTATTAACTGCACTAACCGATGGACGTGCAGTTTCACTGTGTGATTGAATAAGGCTTCAATTCAGGAGAAAAAATAAGTTTATGAGTCTATCGACGCAGTACGAGTGAAGTATTGAAAAGGAATCTACATCTTAAAGATGTCTATCAGATGTTTGTACACATGATATGCTTTCCAGTTTCTTTGTCTGTTGGTTTTCCCTTAGGTTTTGGGTGGAGCATCTGGCAGCTGCTCCGTGGAGGAGGGGGTAATGTCACGCTGTTAGTCTCTGTCTCCCTTGGTGTCCACTAGTGAGCTCACTTCTCCTTAGGCACTTCACCATAGGCACTATAATTCCTCTAGTCTGGTCCTGTCTTCACAGTAATTGCACTCCAGTTAATTGCACCAGGTGCAGGCAATCTATTGTCATTAGTCTCCTTATAAATAACTGTCTTTCCCTGTTGTTTGTATGGAGTCCTTACCCTTTGTGTTACCAGTGTTCTCATCTCCCGAGACCTACCCTTGCCTTCTCTTCCTCCGAGTTCCCGTTCCTTTCCTTCCGGTTCCCTCTTTTGTTTTGTTTGTCTCCTTGGACTGTTTATTTGGATTACCCTCATTTGTTAATAAATTTACGTGCAATTGGATCTCTCCCTCTCCTTGTGTTTCTCTGGTGCACGAACGTTACAGTCAGCTGTTTAACCGTCTGTGGCTTGTGTACTGCAAACACATATGAGCTTCATCACCGGGTCTTTCACAAGACTGTTCCTCTTTTGGCTTGAACTGATAGTAAAACTAAGGAAATTATTAACTTTTACATTTATTTTGAAAAATTAAGCTTCTGATTATGGAAAGGGGCGCTACTTTTCTGACGAGTGCTTGCAGTGTTTGGCCCATCACAATGCACTGGGTCAATTGGCCAATCAGAGCAGCCTGCGCTTGTCTGAAGGAGGGAGGCGGGGCATAGAAGACCTACAATAATGTACACTATTTGAAAAATAATGTGTTCTTTGAAGATTAAAGCATGTAAACATATTCTGTTACACCAAATACACAAAATAAGGATCTTTAAAAAAAAAAAAAGCATCATATAACCCCTTTAATAATAATATGTGTATTCTGCCTGGGAGTGGTTCTCAACTGGTTTCACGTCAGGACCCTGATTTTACATAATAATATTAAAGTGAAAGCACTACTACTAAAATAGCATTAAATGCTGAAATCCATTATATATTACTGGTTGCATATAAATTATTAACATAAAATAGGCTCAGAATGAAAACTATTTTTTTTTCTAAATCCATCCAATTTCCAAACCACTTCTCTCATGTAGGTAACTATTTCACTCATCATAACACTTGAGCACACTGTGTTATCTTCTGTAACACCTTTCTGTAAGAAAACCACAAAGGTAAAATTGCATGTGCACTAATGCACTAGACACTCTCTGAGAGGTGTCATATTTCTGCTGCTCAGTATTAGTAATTTCTCTCTGTGCACTTTGGCATATAATGCCACATTTGTTCTCCTATTTACTTTATTAATTGTATTTTAATAAATCATTGTGGAGATTGCTATTGTATATCTATTGTTTCTACTTTTATTTGTTGTTATTTGTATTTATACATTTTCCTATGTCTTTATTTGTAGAAAACCACACACACGTGCAAATTTTGTGTTGACAATAAATGGGTTAATCTCACATTAATCTCTAAATGGACGCTTCTTTGTGGATATGTTGCCAATCGGAAAATGCACTTTAAAAGAGAAGAGCTACCAGTAGCAACTCAATTTTACAAGACATCTGATATAGACCTTCATGTTCGGATTAAAAATTCATGAAATTAATGTTTTCACAACATTATTGCTGGATTACTTCCAAAGAGCATCAGTTACTGGCAGGCCTGGTCTATGGCCGGCATCTCTATCTGTCGATATTCTCTGAACTTTCCCGTATATGCATTAGTTAACTGATACACCATCAGGCTTTTATTTCACTCGAATGACTCATGCTCTTCACCCAGATGGTCACAGAGTTTGATTACTTCCTGGACTTCTAATCTCTCGCAGAGAGAAGAGATAGGACTCTTTTAGTTCTCTAAAATCCTGAGTTTGCTGAAATAATTGAATGACCGTGACAATTAGAATTAAAACCACAGCATATGTAAAGTTCTCTTTGGAGGTTTTTTACCTAAAAGAAATGTCTTCATTTGTTGTAACAGATCATATAGTAGGCTAAATTAAATTAAAGATGTCAAACAAACAAACTATCACAATAGCTCTTAGAAATTCATGAAATTCCTCCGTTTCAGTTTCTAAATCTCTTCACCATCTTTTGCTTACAAAAATGTAATAAAATATTTATATAAACTTACACAAGATAGTTTTAACCCAGTCATTTTCATGTACACAGTCCTGCACTCTTTACTACCAAAGTTTCATTAAACACCCAATTCCACACACGGCTACTTTTAAGGACCGTCAATATATAGGTATATATAATATTTTCTTTTTTCTTTTTTTTTTTTTTGCGATATGGATTGCATTTAGGGATACTCCACCCCAAAATGAATATTTTGACAATGACAGAATTAAATTTAAGATTAAATTTAGATTAAATTTTCTTTCCAGTCCTTTATAATGGAGCACTGACAGCAAGCGAAAAACGGAACTCTCAGAGAAAAAAAATAAAAATAAAACCCGCTTCAATCAAAATCACGCTGTTCCGCTCTCAATGGACTAAGATCACATACGCTCCTTTGGGGAGGCAAAGCTCAGTTGTAGCCGCTCCACCCTCGCGGACACGCCACTGCTCTAAATTGTTTAATTATTTAAATTGTCACTACAATTACCTGATGCGAAAATTACAGAGAGGTGTGTAGCCCAACCCTTGCGCAAACTCGAGTAGCTTGAAGTCAGCTGTTGTTTGCTTTTTCGATCGGAGAGGTTTGCTACTACTAGCCTAGAATAATGATGCATAATGATTTGTTTTATGCTTCCGAATTGTTTGAGCTGTTAAAGAAGATGGTTTACACATTTATCTATTTTTTCTCATGGCTTTTATGTGGTAAGTTGTACATTTTCAGTATGTTTGTCCTAAGTTATTGTTTTCTTTCATGCTCTAGTATCATAATTTACTTTTATTGTTATTATTATTAATTATTTTTTGACGGTTTCAATTAAATTGTAAAGTTGACACGGCAGGAACTTGGGCTAATAAAATATTGCAAAAAAAAAAGTGTAAAGGTGTAGACAAGTAATGTCAGAATTAAGTTTGATGCTGTTGCTTTAATTAGCGTTTAATCATTTAGTTTTGTTTTGTTTCAGGTGTGTTTGGTGTTTACACAGATGAAACCGAGACTATATCAGTGATGGAAGGAGATTCTGTCACTTTAAATACAGATGTTTCTGAAATACTGACAGACCATCTGATACTGTGGACATTGAAAAATTCAGAGACTCGTTTAGCTGAAATCTATAAAAAGATCAAATCTGTATATGACATTAAAGAGAACAATGAGAGATTCAGAGACAGACTGCAGATCGATGAGCAGACAGGATCTCTGACCGTCACAAACATCAACAAATTACACTCGGGACTTTATAAAGTACAGATCATCAATGGAGATGTGAAGCACAAGAGCTTCAGTGTTGCTGTCTATGGTGAGTCAATAATGAATTCTTTATTGTGTTGTTTGTGGACCGCTGAAGGCTGTTAGTGGGAGGATTCAGCCAAGCTTAAAGGGGTCATATGATGCTGCTAAAAATAACATAGTTTTGTGTATTTGGTGTAATGCAGTGTTTATGCGGTTTAAGTACAAAAAAATATATATATATATTTTCCATATATTTTTTGTACATTATTGTTTTTTCCTTTCTGAAACATCTGAAACCTATCTGATTTCACAAAGTTTATTATTCTGAAAAGTGAGGTTTGCTCTGATTGGCCAGCTATCCAGTGCATTTTGATTGGCCGGATACCTCAAGCGTGTGACAGAAATGTTACGCCCCTCTCCACACTGTGATGCCATCTAATGGCACGATGAGACAAAACCTTGTCTTATTACACGTTGCGGTGTGTTTTGTATCACACTGCGTAATATTACCATGTATGTATTTGTTATCTGCTCAAAACTCAGGTTTGAATGATCAGTGGTAAATCCTTTGCATATGTAAACGTACTTACACACTGTGAGTCAGGGTTTGGGTTTGAGACTTTAGTCTTGGCAACTTTACAGATCTTCTTTATGCACCAAGAGCTTGTAATTCTCCAAAAAGAAAGGAACACTTGAAATCACATCATATGACCCCTTTAAGAAGAATTTTTGCTTATTGAGAATATCAACTGCCCAGACCTCTATAGAATTTGTCTTAGAGATTCTAAACATTCATTGCTATTTTTAGAGAAATGAATTAAGGATCTGTACAGATATTTCAATGACCAATTCATCCTGAATTTTTTCCTTTAATGTTTTTAGCTCCTCTGACTGTTCCTGTCATCAGTGATTCTCCTCGATACCCTTCAGTATCAGAAAGATCCTCAGAGCAGAATTGTTCATTGCTGTGTTCAGTGGTGAATGTGGGTCATGTGACTCTCTCCTGGTACAAAGGAAACAGTTTATGGTCCAGCATCAGTGTGTCTGATCTCAACAAAACCATCTCTCTACCTTTGGAGATTGAGTGTCTGGATGATTCCTACAGCTGTGTTGTGGCTTATTCGTTCACTAACCGGTCCTATTCATTCACACACCTCAACATCACCGACCTCTGTGGGACATGTCCAGGTACAGATATGCTGTTATTTCATCTTGGTTAAAGTCTTGTGAGTCTCCTTTAAGGTAATGGCTGTTTTATCCATTGCAGGAGCCAGTCAAAGTTTATTTCTCACCCTTCCTATAATTTTTGTGCTGCTGTTGCTGCTAGTGGGCATAGGTGTGTTGGTGTTTTGTCGGCGTAAAAAATACAAACTAGCAAAACAAGAAGGCAAGTATTATCAACTTCGTACACTATCAGTGCATTTTTTTGCAAAAGTAGTGCCAACAAATTCTTTTAACCATTATTTCAGATTCATAAAAGGTTTTTTTTTATTAATAAATTTATAATTGAACAGCTCAGACTCCTGAGGAAGACGTCATTTATACTGATGCAACATAAACCACACAAAGAGCTCCGGATACAGTAAGATACATTTATTATTGACAAATCTCTTTGTCTGCTGGATGAAAACCAATACGCTAGAATTGTTTCGCTGGTCTTTCGGTTTGTGGATGATGTTGCATAATTTAACACTCAGACAACATGAATAGTTGTTCTTATTGCGCTAAAGCTTGCTTATTTTCTGACTGAATCTCAAGTGAATACTATCTTGTTTAAACATAATTTGAGAGCCTAAATCGCCCTAACAATATGCTGTTGGTTTAAAGTGCATTAGATGTAGTCCTGTTCTTCTGTGGATTTTTCATTTGCAAGTTCTTATGATCATGAAACTCTTATATTAAATAGATGTTGGATTATATTGATAGTGATAGAATTACTTAAATAAATGTCATTCCCCATTTAAATAGACTTTGTAGACAATTTGTTCTATATTATATTTATAACTGATATGAGTACTACTTTCCTCTCTCTTCCTGATGCATACTTCTTTTCTTACAGGGTGACTAATGGACAAGATCAGGCAGAGTATTCAACAGTTGTTTTGAGATGATGAGCACACAGTCTGTTATACAGCTTAGTCATTATAGGACAGACAAAGCATGTTGGAGCACATGTCAGTATTTAACAAAGCTAAACTGCAGATGCACTGCTGGCACTGTTCACTACAAGTGACTGTTGTTTCTATTTTTCATTTTATAGGTATTCTGAAACAACAGAAAATTTGATTTGGTGTCCATTTATTTGATGGTCTTGCAGCCATGTGCATGAGACGCTCCATTGATTTCTGATTGCAGTCTTGTCTGCACTTGCATTGACTTTATAATAACTGAGTCATGTCTAGACTTAAATAGCACTGGTTTGCATGTTTGGTAGGGGTGTAATGATTCACAAAATTCACGGCTCAGTTCAATACTACACAGTGGTGTAACTGTTCTGGGGTGAATTTCCCAAAAGCATAGTTGCTAACTAAGTTAACTTTGTTGGTTGCAATTAAATTTCCCATTGCCATCCAACTAGGTTAGCAACTATGCTTTTGGGAAACACACCCCTGTACGTTTTAGATACGGGTCGGGCAGGGGGTTAACTGGTTACTTTTCAATGTTAGAAATATTTCTGTTTTAAACCATGAAGTCAAGCCAATGGATATCACACACAAGCAACGTACAAACTTTGTGCAAAAGTTATGCAGGTGAACGTCTTAATCTCAGTCAATTCGTTACATTAAAAACTGCTGGGTTGAAAAAAAAAACAATTTGGGTTGTTTTGGCAAACCAGCACTGGGTCAAAAAGGGACGAACCCAGCGATGGGTTATTTTAATCAAACAAGCTGGGTTATTATGTTTAGCATGCTGTGTTGCTTTTTCATGGTTTAAAATTACTACATTGCTAGGCTAAAATGAACCCAAATCGAGCTAAGCATTGCTCATTTTAAAATCACTACACACAAAGAATAACTATCAAAAGGTAAATATTAATTAAAGACGAGAAAACAGTCAAAAATGTACATGCATGTAAGAGGAAATACAGAAACGTATGGCATTAACAGCCACAGAGATTATAAATACAGCATTGAACATTTGTTGAATATAACTTTTAAGATCAAATTTCATATAAATACATTTTTATATATAAAATATACAAAACCACAATTATACAATAATTGTATAATTATTGTGTAATTATCATATAATTATTGTATAATTGTCATATAATTATTGTACAGTTATCGTATAATTATACAATAATTATACAATTAGTTAAGTTCATTACAAACTGTTCTGGCATGACAGTACACAAATAAACCACAACAGTAACACTGATATTATAACATTTAACAGACACATGTGTGACAAAGTGTAAACTCCATTTCTACTAAACGACACAGAACAAGCATTTAACATTTTGTTTTTAAAAATTATACACTTCCAGTTTGTTTCATAGTCCATGAATACAGATTATGCATCACAGTCGATTTTCATGATCTCTTCAGCATAACTGATGTAGTCATGAAGAAGCCCAATCAGCACAGCATTTGACATCTTCATCATCCAGGACAGCGTCCTCCTTTAAACCACTGATGCATCAGTTTAGGGGAAAGGACGCTCTCTTCTTTGACCAGCATTCATCGCAGTCAATGCATGTTCTTCATCAGTGGCCTACAAAGAGAAAAACATTTGAAAAAAGAAAACATTTAATTAAACTATGTGAATTAGCCTACATAAAGAAAAGAAAATAACACATTCATTTTTGTTGTTGTTGTTGTTGTTATCGTCATCATCATTATTATTACTAATCATTCCTTCATTCATTTGGTCTTTTCAGATCTGTTCAAGGGCTCTTAAGTTTAGGCTACTTTTATGACCTCAAAATATTATTAAGTAGAGACATAAATCACTCACCCTTTGACAGTACTTATATAGATGGTTAATGCATTAAAATGATGATAGCTCAAATCACATTTTGCAGAAAATTTTAATCTTCAAACTCGTCAAACACTTCAATAAAAAACAGTGGTGAACTTTGACAAAAAGTCTTTTTTTATAAAAGTCTTATTATAAATCCAACAGCATACGGTGAAAATAACATAAGGGAGTGGAAAGAGCAAGTGGATACATGAATCTTTGACAATTTTTGTGTGCTGGGAAAATTACTTTGGTAATGTAATATGTTACAGTTTAAAGGTTACCCTATTTAAAATGTAATATGTAGTATAACTATGCCAATTGCTTTATTAAATTAGTTTAACAGATTACATTTGATTACTTTTTGATTATTTTCTATATTTAAAATATTTTCAACTGTTAATCGTTTTGAAACATTTAAAGCAGGAAGGGTTATCCTTACAGTAGAACTCAACACTGATTTCTAACTGGTTCTGTCTTATCTGAAGGACATCCCTTAACCCTTACTGGACCTAACAGGTCCGTGGAGGATCGAATCAAGATGGGATTGCACTTTATCCTGCAACATCTGGACAAAGCAAAGACTTAGTTCGGCTATCAACACCATCATCCCAACAGACATCCAGACCAAAATGACCCAGCTCTCTGTTCCTAGCTCCATCTGTCAGTGGATCACAAGCTTTCTGACAGTTAGTGAGACTGGGGAAATTCATGTCAAACAGCCGTTCCACCAACACTGGCGCCCCTCAGGGATGTGTTCTCTCCCCTCTACTTTTCTCCCTGCACACCAAAGACTGCACCTCTAAAGACCCCTCTGTCAAGCTCCTGAAGTTTGCAGACGACACTACAGTCATTGGCCTCATTCAGGACGGTGATGAGTCTGCTTACAGACAAGAGGTTGAGCAGCTGGCTGTCTGGTGCAGTCTTAACAACCTGGAGCTGAACACGCTCAAAACAGTGGAGATGATCGTGGACTTCAGGAGAAACCCCCCTGCATTCCCCCCGCTCACCATCATGAACAGCACTGTAGCTGCAGTCCATCTCTCAGGACCTGAAGTGGGACATTCACATTGACTCCATTGTGAAATAGGCTTTGTACAACAAAGGTTGTACATCGCCAGCTGTGGAAGACCTACCACAGGAGCTTTGAACTTTTGCCATCTGGTCAGCGCTGGGAAGTCGTGGCATAATGGTTAGAGAGTTGGACTCACAATCGAAGGGTTGTGAGTTCGAGTCTTTTGATATTTGATTATTCCGGATTCACTATACTTTCAATTATCCGTCCACTGGGGACCTAATGTCTCTTTTAAGTCTCACGCTAGCTTTACGTGGATCTTACGATCACAAACTCGCCAGTCTGATGCTAGTCAGAGGGTGTAGGTAGACCAATACATGTTTTGCCTGCCGCCTACTGCTTGCTTATGACAAAAGTGTAGTTTATTTAGTCTTTTCCCATACAACTTGCTAACACCAGCGATAGACAGAAATCAGAAGGTCTCCGAAGATGTGCCTACTGCTCCAATCATTCCTGAGCCTTCAGTTTGACTTACCCTGGCCGTAACTTTGCGGTAACAAAAGCCTCCTCACAGTTTACTAGTCATAATGATTTCAGACGAGTTTAGGATAAATCAAATATAACAATTTATTATTAGTCCGGTATAATTGTATCATGTCAATTACATAATGAAACAATTAGAAGCCAATTTAGAAACGATAGTGCAATTGTGAATCACATTGTAACCATGTAGCAACTTTGCTCCTGCACAGACACTGTAGTCATATGGGCAACAACCACGTGATCCACGAAGGAGACAAACAAATTTAACAGTCACACACGTAACAGTTATTCTAATTTAAGACACATGTTCTAAAATGTATAGCAAAGCACTCGGGTGTTTTAGAGAATAAACTTAACTAGACAATGTGCACAGGTAGTAACACAAACAACTATACAATGTGCTCAATGGGCACAATGTGTTCAACACAATTACAGTTTTGAGTAAATAATAATATACCTGACTTCAGAAAGATACATAGTATGGAGCATATGAGATACACTCCACACTATGGGCTGATCTGACTACAGAATTGCCCCATACAGTTTTGTCAATCCCCTTAAATACCCAGACCAGACAACAAAGAAATCTTCAAATCAGCTGTAAAAACATAACGGTCATTTTGGTTCAATAGGTTATCGCGGTCACATAAGGGTCAAACCTGGTTGGAGTTAAACATTCTCAAAAACCCCTAAAGGGGAACACACCTCCTTCTCAGCAGAACACAATTCTACAAAAGTTCTTGATCTTTCTCATAATATAAATGACTATTGTGAAATAGAGACCATTTTACCAATCGCACAGAGACCATTAAAATGACACTTAACATGAAGTGGAAAAAACATCATTTTCACTAGATATAACATGGCATGTGGATATTCTTGCTTTTGGAGGAGAAGAGTGAGAGTCAGAGGCAAGGAGGAGAGAGGAGAGGGAGGAAGGAGGTCATAAATAGGTGTTGTTTGCACTCCTTGAAGATCTCTTTTCCAGAGCAGTTTTATTGTTTTATTGCATGGCAGAATGGTATCTGTTTTCTATGAACTCCTGAGTTTTGGCTTGGGGAGTTAATTTTGTAAGGAAATCATTTAATTCCTTTCGATCTATAGCACAACTGTTTATACAATTTATTTATTGTGCAATATTTGTCTTTTTATTTATTTATTAGAAGTAGTAGTATTTTGTCTGTGTGTGTGTGTGTGTGTGTGGTTGTCTCTGTGTACTGGAAGCTTATGTCACTAAAACAACTTATTTGTATGCACAAAAAATGAAACCGAAAGTTCACTGGAACTGAGAAAGTCTAGAGCGACCAGTGGGAAGAATGAGTCTAAAGTAATGTCAGTGAAAGGTGGATCTACATACAGTTAATGTTTATTAAACAAAGACAGTAATACAACGGAAGAATAATGTAATAACTTGCATGCCTAGAGACAATGCCTGACCAGAAACAAAGGAAACTTAAAGGGTTAGTTCACCCAAAAATGAAAATTATGTCATTGATAACTCACCCTCATGTCGTTCCAAACCCGTGAGACCTCCGTTTATCTTCGGGACACAGTTTAAGATATTTTAGATTTAGTTTGAGAGCTCTCAGTCCCTCCATTGAAGCTGTGTACGGTATACTGTCCATGTCCAGAAAGGTAAGAAAAACATAATCAAAGTAGTCCATGTGACATCAGAGGGTCAGTTAGAATATTTTGAAGCATCGAAAATACATTTTGGTCAGCATTATTTAGAAAAACTTTATTTGAGAAAATGTGACATTCTGCAATATGACACTCAAGTGCATACTTGGATTAAATCTTTCATTTCATACTGTATACTAATCAGAATACACAGTTTCTTAAGGCCGTGATTTGCCTGTCCAACATTGTTTTTCTTGATTTTTTTTTTTGTGTTTAATCCTATTTATTCCACTCCTACAACTTCAACTTTGAGGAGGAACCTCTCGTCATCTATTTCTGGCCTTCTAGCAAGAATATAGTAGCCTAATGTAAACCTACGATTGGGAGTCAGTACAAGGTGTTAATTTTTAAATGTACATGATTGTTTTACTTCTATTTTGCATTTTCTGTGTGGTTTGGATGCAGCGTGCGTCAAAAACAGACTAGGGACCCCAGATGACTGTCTGTTGTGAAGTACCACTACAATGAAATACAGCCATTTATAATAAAGACTGTAGTTTACCTTTGAGGATTCAAGTTTTTTTACATAGAAACGTATGTCCCAAAATACTTGTGCTAATAAACTGAGTGCTATGATAATATGGTCTGAATGATCATCATCTGAAAGCCACCTCTGAATTCTCTGTCTGATTCTGTCCATTGGCTCCCTGTAAGAAAAGAGACACACATCAGAAAGAGATAGTAAACCAGTGCTGGAACTACATCTGCTTACAGTACAAAGATTTAGAAAATCAAAGCAGCAAAATTACCAAATAATATCATTAAATCATTAGGAAAAATACTGTGATAAGTCCAAATTTCACCAAGACTTGGAATGAAAATGGAAAATTAAACATCCTGCTGGAATCAACATCTTCTCACGAGAGCTTAAAGATGTGAGTACATGCACAACAACACAAAAAAACTGAACTAATACCAAAATACTAGCCTATCAGTAGATCACGAGTGTCATTTGAGATCTTGAGTCATATATGAACAAGATAAAAATGATTTAGGTTTCATTATTCAGTGCACAAAAGAAAATGGCAAGAAAAATAAAAGTATACATCACCTATAAAAAGGGCGGATAATAACAAACATATCTTACCGTATCCTGAGCTCTGTTTTTAGTAAATGTTTGATTAGCATGATCCACCTCTTCCATAGTAGTCCTAGCTGTTTAGTAAAAATACATTTACAAAAAAATAAATAAAAATAAAAGATTTGAAATGAAGGTTACAAGAATTTGTCTGCAATTTTGTGCACTATAATGTCATAAAAAGAGGTAATACTTGCTTTCTTGTGCTGCTTCTTTGTATCTCCTGCTGCGACAGAACATCTTCACAGCTAAAACTAAGACCGCTAGCAGAAGCAGCAGAAATACAGCAGCGATTATCAGCGCTTTCACAGACACAGCTTGACCATCTGCAATGAATAAAGCAAAACCAGTCATTACTGTACACCAGTCTCACCAGACTTCAATCCAGATGAAACAACAACAGATCTAGTGGGGTATATATATTTTAAAAGACGCAACTACATTTACATTTAATCATTTAGCAGACGCTTTTATCCGAAGCGACTTACAAATGAGAACAACAGAAGCAACCAGATCAACAAGAGAACAACAACAGTATACAAGTGCCATGACAAGTCTCAGTTAGTCTAGTACAAAACCCATAGCCAGGTTTATATATATATATATATATATATATATATATAAATGAAAAGACAAGAAAGGGAAAAGTGCTAGTATTAGTTGGTTAAGTGCTGGTGCTTTAGATGTTTCTTGAAAACGAGTAAAGACTCAGGAAAAGGACCGTGAGACTGATTTTGAACTTCTTTGGGAACTAAACTAAATTTGAATAGTCAGTTAATCTGCCATTTATTTGCTTAAAACATGCAAAGTTTCTAGTTATTAAAATACACTGCAGTGTATAACAGTAAAGTGTAGTTTATGTGCCAAGGTACAGCACAGGCAATGTGACAATGAGCACTTTTATTTATCATTTAGAGATAAACGCTGCAAAACAGTATTAGCAGACATATTTTGGTGAAAAACCTCCAGTGTGGACATACCTAAACATGTCTGACAGAGATCAGTGCTGCTGAGGTGTTTAGTCTGGTTAGTGAATGAATAAGAGACCGCACATCTGTATGAATCATCCAGACACTCGATCTCCAGAGGTAGAGAGAGACTGATGCTGAGATCAGACACACTGATGCTGGACAATAAACTGTTTCCTTTGTACCAGGAGAGAGTCACATGACTCACATTCACCACTGAACACAGAACTGAACAATACTGCTTCAGTGATCTCTCTAAAATGGAAAGGTTTCGGGGAGAATCACTGATGACAGGAGCAGTCAGAAGACCTGAAACATGAGAGAAAAAATATATTAGGAGAAATCAATAGCCGAAATTAATGTGTGTACAGATCATAATTAATTTAAATAATCAAATATAAAATGCATGGACAGATGCTGATTTTAAACAACAACTTTTTAGACAGCACCTCACCATTGACAGCAACACTGAAGCTCTTGTGCTTCACATCTCCATTGATGATCTGTACTTTATAAAGTCCTGAGTGTAATTTGTTAATGTTTGTGACGGTCAGAGATCCTGTCTGCTCATCGATCTGCAGTCTGTCTCTGAATCTCTCATTGTTCTCTTTAATGTCATATACAGATTTGATCTTTTTATAGATTTCAGCTAAACGAGTCTCTGAATTTTGATCTCTAAATGTCCACAGTATCAGATGCTCTGTCAGTAGTTCAGTAACTCCAGTGTTTAGAGCGACAGAATCTCCCTCCATCACGGATATCGTCACTGTTTTAACTGTATGAACAAAAAAACACACTTAAAAACAAAACAACAAATCACAGAATCTCTTCTCGGATATATTGCAGAGTCTGTCTTTAAAATAACAAAATATGAGTGAAATTTTAAAAATGCTAAGCATATAAATGATAAAAACACACCAGATGCAAGGAGCATCCTGACATTACTGGTCTACATCCAAGGAGATAATTATTTACCATTTCCAGTCGATAAGCTCGAGGACTTTTTCAAGTGTGATGGATTCTGGGAGAAAGAATATGACTGAATTCCCTGCAGTGTCAACTTAAAACCTGCAAAACATTTAAAAGTAAAAATACATTTTGTAAATGATGTTAACGAGTGAAATATGATGAGATGAAAATACTGCTTTGACCCCGGGGGGGCCTTTTATCAAACTTTACCTTTTTTTTTCTCACATGTATGCATTTGTCAGAGGTTTATATTTGATTAAAGTTTGATCAGTTGAATCAAGTCATGATTGCCACTATTATTCAATGTGTTTAGTTCCAAACTCACCTTCCAGTAACTATCTAGGGCTATGTTTCAAACGCTCTGCCTCCGAAGGGCACTTTTGAGTGAGAACAATCAGGGAAGGGATATTTAGTCCATCATTACACACTTCATACCTTTTAAACTCTCTCCCTGGAGCATAAACCATTCAAAGTAATCCAAATGGATGCGCATAAAGCTAACTCATATACGTTTTTTTTTTTTTCAGTAGGGACATAAGTCTATATCAGTTATACAGTGGTATTGCGGCTGCAGTGTGTCACATGATAAGCATGAGAAACCCCGTGCCATACTTGTGCCCCCTCAAAAAAATAAGTGCATGATGCCCCTGGCACTACAAAACAAAGTTGCTTGTCAAATAAATGAAACATGATGAAATATTCATTCTAGTTGAAGTTATAAATTACTTCTAGAGACACTATCTGACATGGTGAAACACGACTAAATAAATGATACTTAAAGTAGGTTGAGGTAAATTTTATAATTGTGCCCTCTAAAAGCATAAGTTCATGTCTTTTTGCTAATTTTGCTTGCTTTCAAATAAGTAATGCATTTTTATTTTAATGACACATTTGTACTTAAAAAAGGAAGAATTGTCCTTGATTAACCAAGCTCTCCATAAAACTAACAAACGCATAAAGGCATACTATACAGACCATATAATAATACTAAAGGATTTGTTAATTGTATTCAATAAATAACACTTTCAATGAAACATTGCAATATTATTTTAAAAGGTGTTTTCATGCATGTTCATGCATGATGATTTACTCCGTCATACAGACAGACGTAACCAGTATTTCATTCACCGAATAATTTTGTGAAATAATTGATTCAACTTATTTCAAAACGCATGGTTGGTCCATTCACTATGTAGGACTGGGCTACATAAAGCCATACAATTAAATTGTGTAACTTACCCTCTAAAAGCCATAAGTAAAAAATAAATGTGTAAACCATATTCCTGAACGGCTCAGACAGTCTGTAATCTGTTAACGCACCTGAGTGAGAACAAAGAGGGTCTGCGTCCACGTATTGATTATAGTGGGCGGGGCAAATCATCATAACCCCTTAATGTAACTGTGCAGAGAGTTTAGGGGCTCAAATATAAAAAAAATATAAATAAAAGGATGAGTCTCATCTGTCGCGAGATTCCATGTCTTCTCTTGAAAATATATATATTTCTAAAAAGGTATAATATAGCCTACAGTTCCCAACGCAAGTATTGTTAATTGTAAAACATGTTGAAGATTCCATTGACATCCATAAAAAAAGAAGGAGGATAAAAAAAAGAGGGCGGAAGTGGCGGTCCAAAAAACATAGCGCGCGTGGGTCCCGCCATCCCGCGATTTTGCGCATAACATGACTGATGGAGTTATAAACACTGTTGTTTTGCTATTTTAAAAGAAATCAGCGTACGCTTCACTTAACTGAGAGCTGCTCTGCGCCATCAATTTCCAGGTCTGCGTGACAAAACTAGCTCATGCCCTCCCCAAGTATAAAAACTCAAACTTTATTATATCCTACCTGGCTGTTCTAATTATTAGAATGGTTGTGGGAGCATGAGAGCGGGAATGGACAAAAAATCGCGGGAGCGGGACCAAGAAAACAGTTCCGCGCAAACTCTCCCTCCCTGCATACCGCCAAAGATGCAGTTTTAGCGGTTTCGTAACTTTCGTTTTTAGCTGAAGATTGCAAACGGGCGTGGCTATAGACACCTTTTACTGGGCACGTGCCGGTGAGACTTCATCATTTCCAAAATAAAAATATGCGATTTTCTATTAAACTTCATATTTGTTATATTAAGGAGACTCGTAGACTTTTAGAAATCCTGCACTTAAAATAGAATAACTGCAAGCAGACAATTTTTGATTAAACCACAAAATATGCCACAAATTTAGAGTCGAGTATACATTTTCATAATGATTATAAAATGTAGGTTTTCTGAAAGATAAGTTGTCCCTTTCTCAACAATACATTTTACTTAGTGGGAGAAGTCTTTTGAAAAATGTAAATTACGGCAACATATTAGTAACCCTATAAAATATGCAAAAGTTGCACTTTCTTTATTAAAATAAAACCAAACGGCAAAAGATATATGGTCGAACTTTCAATGAATACAAACTGGCCCTCATTTCTTTATAAAGAAATCACACAAAAGGTTTTGCTAACTTGTTTATTTTCATAAAAGATTATGAGGGTGGACAGCAAGATGACAGGGTGGACAAATGGATCAATGGGTTAAGAGGACATCAAATAAACAACAGGAACAACAAGAAAACCTTAAGTAATGGAAATAATAATTTCAGAAATATATATTCTACATTGCAAGTGTACATTTTTAATTGATCTAAAAGGACATTTTTACATTTATAAGGCAATTTTCCCTTACCTTATTAGATGTACTGGTATGCATGATATTTTATCAAATTCTTACATTTTAATCAATAATCTAAACCCAGACAGCAGGCAGTTTCGGCCCAGAACTGTCCCACAAAGACATTATGCTGTTCCAAAATCAAATTAAATCATTATATATATATATATATATATATTTTTTTTTTTTTTTTTTTAACCATGTAATATTAAGTTATTAGTATTAAAATTTTACCTACCTTATTATATTTATTCGTGATATTTTGTCAAATTCTTACATTTTAATCAATCATTTAAATTAGAATAGTAAGACATGGGGCTGTTCCAAAATCAAGTTATGTGTGTGTGAATGTTTATACCACTTCATATATGAAGAGTGCTGTTTTTCTCCAAATAAATTACCATGATTAAAAATGTGATATTGATTTTTTTTACATCAGCTCAATAAAAAAAAAGTTATTTAAGAGACTTTTGTTTTATACCCTGTATTACCTGTTTTTGCTCTATTTCGCTAACAAAAATCATTCCAAACACAGTCACGGCACTGTTTTGAATCTCTGAGCAACATGATAGTGTTTCATTCCTGAATGAATCAACCATTTAAATGATTCGGTTCAATCGTAAAGATTTTTATTAACAGTGATTATAAAGTAAAAAAATGCTCATAAAATGTAAAAATCTGTTTAAAGTTATTGGGAAATATTATTTCCTGTCAGTGTGAATAAAAAGTAAATAAATACCCATCATGTTTAATCATTTTAGACTGGTGATTTTACTGAAGGCTACCAGGATAATGATAACTGAGTTTATTAAATTCATAAACATAAGCAAACTATATCTTCTCTATTTCCAGTTTGTAGTGTGGATAATTCATTGCAACATTTAATCTACATTAAACATTCGTCACACCATAGGTGTTCCAATAGCGATGACACCATTGCAGAATTGAAGTGATACAGATTTCTGAAATAGAAATCAGAGACATTTCCTAATTCAGTGATAATTTAAATATCTGGTATGGTCTATGTATTAAATACAGACAATACATTTTTGTATGCTTTGGTTTCACAGTTGTTGTGATTTTCAAATACTACCATTATAATGAATTAAATTTGCATATTATAAATTTGGAATAGTCTGCCCAATGAGTTAAGGGAGTGTAATAGTATCTCCTCTTTTAAAAAAAAACAGCTTAAAGTTTGGCTTAGGGACAATTATAATTGTAACCATACACCAGATATTTAAGTCCATGAACATACTTTTTTCTTCTTTGTTCATTTCCCTTTTTTATTTATATTGTATTCACTTTATACTGTAACTACATCGAGGGCTAGGTGAGTTGAGCAATATATTGTCTGTTTGAAGGTATATTTATGTTTTAAAATTCCTGCTGTATTTATTACATCGCTATTGTATTTATTAAATTTATAGTGTCTTTGTATTGACTTTTGTATTTTAGGGTGCCTGTTAAGATCTGGCTAGGGACAACAGATGGAAACTAGCACTTGTAGCTAACTCTGGCTTGTTTACAGCAAGTTATTTGTCTGTTGATCAATGAGCATTGTCCCTAACAAAAAAAAACAACAACAACAGCAACAACAAAAAAATGCTGTGAGTCGAACTGACACTAACTCGTTTTAAAACAATTAACAAAAAAATCAAGTAGTGGGTTAAAAATAGCAAACAGATCACAATGGTTGAATAAATGAGCCAGATTTTACAAAACCATATTGCAAAAATACATACGCAAATACATATTGCAAATACATTATTTATCATAAGTACATATGATAAATAAAACTAACAAATATTCCTTTGAATAATTTGAATAATTCCTTTGAAAATAGCCTATAATAATAATAATAATAACGTTTTAAACTTTTTTTTTAAATTATAATGTTTGTACTTTTGGAAATGTATCTTACATCTATTCTTAATTAGGCTAATTCTGTAACATTTTGGGCTCATTTTTAGCACAAAGTATGTGCTTTCTGTAATTGTTTAGTTGACAGCTGCATGCAATGTAAGATAACGCACAGGTCTTGTTTGCGTTAAATGATTTAATCATTTTTTAACGCCTTATTTTATCCATTATTAACCTGACCTAATACTAATATATTTATGTAGCATCACACTTTCCTTTTTCAGTCTAAAGCAATGACGTATTTGTATGGTTAAGGCTGATTGGTCGTTCACCGATGAGGACCCTTTCGCCACGCCCATTTCTCCAACCTGCAGCAGTTATCCCTTAAACAAGAAGAAAAAGTAGTCATGGCTATCCCAATCACACAGCTTTGAGAATTCTGAGGTGAGGTCATTCGTATATTTATACAATTATGAAAACACAGTTTGCTAAAGCTGTACATGTCATTTTTGTGTTGTTTTAATCTGGTAGAGTTGTATTTGTGCCTCTTTTCTGGCGTCTGCTAACTGAAATAAACATTTAGCCTAGCAGTAGGGTTGCTCACCATTCTGATTAGTACGGAATCGTCCCGTGTTTAAGGTATTAGTCAGTCCCGTATACGCAGGCTTACGCAGTCTGACCACCCAGACCATATGAATAACAAGCACTTCATTGAAAATAATTTATTTTTGGAGAAATCGTTGTTTGTTTTGTGAACGTTTGCTGAAGGCGTTAAGACCCAGCAGAATCTTGTGCAGCGTCACAGCGAGAGGTTGATTGATCCAGCTGCATTGTGATTTATTTATTTATTTATTTATTTTATTAATTATTGCAGCCGCGTTTAAAAATATATTTTGTCTCAAATTCAAAATATTCTCTATTAATCTTATAGTCTGCATTAAAGCTGCAGTCTGTAACTTTTATTTTTTATTTTGTATAATGATCCAAAATAATTAGTTTGAGCAAATACATAACCAGCTAGTGTTCAAAACTATCGGTAACTAACGATAAGATGGTAGGGAGATGAGAGGGTCTAAGCACATATTTAAGTAGCTTATTTCTATTATAAGATGATTTGATTTTGAGAACAGTATCAATTTTTTTTTTCCACATGATTTTGTGAGATTATGATGGGTGGACCTCAGTCCCATCAGGGTGTCGGAGAACATTTTGTACATTTTAAAGATAAATTATTTAATCTGGTGGACTTTCAGATTTCTAAATTAAGATCTCTAACCCAAGTTCAGTGTGCAAATTTAAGAAAAAGTATGTGCATTGTCCCTGAACTTAGAACTCTACCCTCTATTTGTTGTACCATCTTAGTCTACATTACATTTACAATTTTTTTTTTTTTTAGAAGGCCTAACAATTAATATGAAAAAAAAAAAGATTCCAATTAAGACAAAATGTAATCTTTTTTGCCTCCATTGCTGCTTAAAAATCTAACAACTGATTAATTTTTGATTTTGGCAGATCTGCTCCAACCACACAGGAGTTCACCTACAGTTCAGCTCCTCCCACAACAGTTTATGAAAGAGTTTATATGAAAGAAAGTCGAAAACATGACTGACCCAGAGCCCTGCGGAATAAAACAGGAAGATACTGAACAACAAATAGGTTGGTGTATATTCCTGATTCTTCACTAAGTTTATAAAACTTTAAGCAGTCCATCAGATTCAGTGGTTGCAGTTATACAAAAATGACTGAGTTGTTTTAAAAGAAATAACATCACAAAGGTTAAGCAATGTAACCATTGGCAGTAGAATCGCCATTGGCTAGTACAGTTATACTCATACTTGAAAATTAAGAGAAAAGAAAACTCTTAATAATATAAAAATGACACGAGAGATGTATCTTCATTTTTGTACACATTGTTATAAACCTGCTGAAAATGATACCTTTTTAAGATGAGTGATGATTATATCTCCATGAATGCAATACTCAAATGTTTCTAAGATATTTTAAGATAAAAAAAAAAAAAATCTGTAGTTTTTTTATGTTGGTCACATCAAAGGACAAAAACATCAGAACAATTTTGATCAATGTAATTATTGCATTTAAGAACACTGAACATGTTAAAAATAAATAAATAAAAAGGAGTTAAATCTTGTTTATTTAAAATGCTTCTTAAAGAGACATCGTGTGGGACATCTTTGCCCTCCAGTGTGACAGTATAGGTGTCACACCGGTGGACATTATTTGTCATTTCAAAGGATGTTTCAGCCTTGTGCGTCCCTTAATGACCTTACTATTGCTAGCTAACCTGTCATTAACAGTTAGATGGACACATTTCTTTAATTGGCTTAAAAATATTGTTTAGTTTAATATGCAGTTTTTAATAAGCAAATATAATTAAAGGGTTTCACACTAAAGGGGTGCCTCTACGGATGTCAAAAAATTCTGTGCACACCACCACGTGAAATGAGTTTGTGCGCACTCAAAGCTAACATCCGGCAACACTGTGAGGGCGTCATATTTGCCACGTGCGAACTTGCGGATCTATCGAGTATAAATCAGCCTTAACACTTCATGCCATCTCAGAAGTCATCACAAGCGTATGTTATTCCTCCCCATTGAGCCAATCCAAAGTGTCATGTCTCAGCAGCGCCTTAAAGCATCATCAGCACCTGCTTAACCAAAGCCCCTTCCCAAAGCCCCAGGGGCCCCACCCTAAGCCAGAGCAGCCCCAGCAGTTTTGATGCTCCAAGTCCAAAAAGCTTAGGTTCCACCGAGGCTGGACCCCCCTCATACCACCTCGCTTTAATTCATGATTTACACTTTGGTCTCTGCCCACATCTTCTGAGCCAATGTCCAAACCATGCTAGCAAAGGGTATTGTGGCGAGAGCCATGTCAAGTTGAGCTTTTACAGTCGCTGCTACTTCATTCCAAAGGATGGCAGCCTCAGGCCAATCCTCGATCTGAACTGCACCCTGATAAAGCAGCCGTTCAGGATGCTACGCTCTTGCAAATTCTCCCAGGGGATTGGTTTTATTGGTGGATCTGAAAGATGCATAAATTCATATTCATATAGCCCCCGTCACAGACCATTCCTGAGATTTGCGTTCAAGAGGGTGGCTTACCAATATACAGTCTTACAGTTTGTCCATGGTACTCAAGGCTCTTTGAGGCCCTCCTTTTGAGGTGCTCCGAACGACTAACCTCCGGTCTCTCTTGCTAAATTCTGTCCTCCCGCTGGTTTTGGCTTTGGTCAAGTGAGTGAGCAACTTGCAGGCTCCTTCAGTGGACAAGTCCTGCTTCGAGTTTGACCCTAATGACAGTTAAGTTGTTCCTAGGCCCAATCCCAATTCTATTTTATACCACTACCCCTTCCCCTTGTCCCTTGAAACAAAGTGTCAAGGGGTAGGGGAGAAGATATTTCCCTAAGGATTGGGACACCACTACCATGACTTCACACGTCATCATTCGTCGTCTAGCTCTTACAATACACACATATACTGGTGTGCATTAGAGCCTGTAATTATCGCTCTGTATTAATGAGCTGCTTACTGACACACACACACATATCGGAAATCGCGCAGCTCACACATCCAGGAGAAAATTTACTTGTCAACGCTGCCCCACGACTTTTATTAAATACAGTTTAAATAATGAATCGCTACATTATATTTTCCAGCAACGAGAGAATACAATCGCTGTTTTTAAGTAAACTCACAATAAAAAGATAAACCCACAGACGTGAATACACGCAACCTCCATTTCTCTCTCTCTCTCTCTCTCTCTCTCTCTCTCTCGAATAGGCAATATTTGAGCAAATGGTTTAGCGATTTCTAATTATTGGGGGGATTAGTCTATGGCAGTTATCGCCCTGATCAGACTTATGCTGTGGCACTATCATGCAGTCTGTAATGATATGACTTTAGCAAATATTAGCGATTTTTTGCAAACATTTCTTTGAGTAACATGACCGTTAATATGAACTCACAATTGAATGTAACATAAAACAAATGATTACTTTTCATTAAAATCTTTATTTATGCCAAAAAATCTTACATTTATGTGTCTTTTTGTTTGCGGTAGCTGCCATGTTGCCAAGATAATTCATTCACCTTCGTTTGAAGTGTGGTCCCGAAAAATCTTCATTTGAAGGCCTATCTGGCCCTTCCCCTTACCCCTACCCCTCCAACCAAAAGAGAATCGAGACACCCAGGGGAAAGGGGAAGGGCTAAGGGGTAGGATTGGGATTGGGCCTTAGTCTGAGAATAAGCTATGTGCCTCATGTGCTTTCAATCCCTTTAAGGGAAAGTTATAACTCCCTCAGCTCTTCCTCCCTTCCTAATGCAATGCTCATTCCCGTTATCTCAGGGAACATTAGTAACCAGTATAGTTTTATTTAACTGGTTTTTAACAAATGAAAGGTGGTTTGAGAAGTATTCATACATTGCAAACATTAGGAGGTCAGAATAAATATCTCAATGGTTTAACTTTTAAATATATTTTTAATTCAAAAAATGTTACAACCCTAACTTATAAAATGTCGTTAATCAAACATTTATAAAAAGTTATCACTTCAAAACCTGTGCATATAGTCTTTAAAATAATAATTGGATAATAAATGTACCCAATTCAAATAAACGCATCAAAATGTTTATACTTCCCACTGTTGTCTCAGTTTTCACGTCCTTTTACTTACACATTGCGCCTTTTTGCAATTTTTTTAAGATTTATCTTTTTTTTTTACTTTAATTTTAGACCCGATTGAAGAAGGGGAGAACCATCATGTCAAAACTGAAGAAACGTCCTGCAGAGACAATATATCTTTCACTTGGCCTCAAAGCGGAAAGAGTCTCTCATGCGAGCGAAATCTTGATATTCGCATAAAATGTAATCTTGAAGGAAAGCTGTATGCGTGTGATCAGTGTGAAAAGACTTTCACAATAAAAGGAAACCTTAAAAAACACATGGTTATCCACACTGGAGAGAAGCCGTACTCATGTAGTCAATGTGGAAGGAGCTTCAGATTAAAATCAACCCTCAAACAGCACGTGAATATTCATACTGGAGAGAAACCGTACTCATGCGGTCAATGCGGAAGGAGCTTCAGATTAAAAGCAACCCTTAAACAGCACGTGAACATTCATACTGGAGAGAAACCGTACTCATGCGGTCAATGTGGGAAGAGCTTCAGATTAAAAACGACCCTTAATGAACACACGAGGATCCACTCTGGAGAGAAGCCCTACACATGTGAGCAGTGTGGAAAGAGTTTCACACAAAAAGCATACCTTGATGCACACCTAAAAACCCACTCTGGAGAGAAGCCCTACACGTGTAATCAGTGTGGAAAGAGTTTCACACAAAAAGGAGCCCTTAATGTACACATGAAGATCCACACTGGAGAGAAGCCGCACGTATGCAATCAGTGTGGAAAGGGTTTCAGACTTAAGCAACCTCTTATTGAACACATGAGGATCCACACTGGAGAGAAACCGTACACATGTAATCAGTGTGGAAAGAGTTTCAGAAAATTAAGTGGTTTTAAAGATCACCTGCTTACTCATTCTAGAGAAAGACTAAATGACCGTGACCAAAGCAGTAAAACACTTTTTAGGGGAGATATCCTGAAGGACCACCTTAAAGTTCATACAAAGCGGAAGTCTTACATATGTTATTTATGTGGAAAGAGTTTTAGTTGGATGGTTGCATTAAAGATACACCAGAAAAGACACAGCGGTGTGAAGGATCACGCTTGCTCTGAGTGTGGGAGGACTTTTTTTTCATATGGTGCACTAAAAGTGCACAAGACCGTTCACACTACAGAAACGCCTTACAAGTGTTCGCACTGTGACAAGAGCTTCAAACGGTCAATATATATGAAAAGACATGAGAGGATCCACACTGGAGAGAAGCCGTATTCATGTGATCAATGTGGGAAGAGCTTCAGACTCAAAGAAATGCTTAATCAACACATGAATGTCCACAATGGAGAGAAACCGCACACATGTGATCACTGCGGGAAGAATTTCACACAGAAAGGAAACCTTAACAAACACATGAGAACCCACACTGGAGAGAAGCTACACACGTGTGAACAGTGTGGGAAGGGTTTCTTAGAAAAAGGAAACCTTAAAGAACACATGAACATCCACACTGGAGAGCGGCCGCACACGTGTGATCAATGTGGCAGGAGTTTCACACACAAAGGAAACCTTATCAAACACATGAAAAGCCACACAGGGGAGAAGCCGCACACGTGTGATCAGTGTGGCAGGAGCTTTGCAGAAAAGGCAACCCTTAATGAACACCAGAGGATCCACACTGGCGAAAAGCCGTACACGTGTGATCAGTGTGGAAGGAGATTCACACAAAGAGGAACCCTTTACGAACACGTAAAAACCCACAGTGGAGAGAAGCCGTTTACCTGTGAGCAGTGTGGAAAGAGTTTCAAACGGAAAGAAGGCCTTAATGATCACATGAAGATCCACAGTGGAGAGAAGCCTTACTCATGTGATCAGTGTGAGAAGAGTTTCACACGCAGAGGAACCCTTTATCAACACAAGAAAACCCACAGTGGAGTGAAGCCGTACACATGTGAGCAATGTGGGAGGAGTTTCAAGAGTTCAAGCTGTTTCAAAGTACACCTGTGTACTCATTCTAGAGAAAGACTATATAACTCCAGAGCAGATTTCCTGAAGGGCCACCTACAAGGACATACAAAGGAGAGGCCTTACATATGTAATTCATGTGGAAAGAGTTTTATTCGGAAGATTGCATTAAAAATACACCAGAAAAGACACAGCGGTGTGAAGGATCACGCTTGCTCTGAATGTGGGAAGGCTTTTTATACGGATGGTGACCTGAAACAACACAAGACCGTTCACACTACAGAAACGCCTTACAAGTGTTCACACTGTGACAAGAGCTTCAAACGCTCAGAATATCTGAAAATACATGAGAGGATCCACACTGGAGAGAAGCCGTATTCATGTGATCAATGTGGGAAGAGCTTCAGACTAAAAGGAACGCTTATCGATCACGTGAAAATCCACACTGGAGAGAGGCCGCACACGTGTGATCAATGTGGGAAGAGCTTTTCACAAAAAGGAAACCTTAACAAACACATGAAAATCCACACTGGAGAAAAGCCGTACTCGTGTGATCAGTGTGAGAAGAGTTTCAGAATATCAAGTGCTTTTAAAGCTCATCTGCGTACTCATTCTAGAAAAAGACGATGTGATTGTGACCATTGTGGTAAACAGTTTTTTAGGACAAGTGCCCTGAAGAAGCACCTGAAAATTCATACAGAGGAAAAGCCTCATGCGTGTTCTTTGTGTGGAAAGAGTTTTAGTGAGTTTGCTGCTTTAAAATATCACCAGAAAAGACACAGCCGTGCAAAGGATCATGTTTGCTTTGAGTGTGGGAAGACTTTTTTTTCATATGGTGCACTGAAAGTGCATCAGTCAGTTCATAATCGAGAAACACCTTATAAGTGTTCACACTGTGACAAGAGCTTCAAACGCTCAACACATCTACAAGTACATGAGAGGATCCACATTGGAGAGAAGCCTTATCACTGCCATTCATGTGGGATGGGATTCACTCAGTTATCTTCTCTAATTTGTCATAAATTACATGTCTGCATGTCGGAAATTACTGTAAGTAGTTCAAGTTCTGATCCTGTCCTTCCAGGTGTGAGGTAGGGCTGCATCAAGAAACGATTTTGATGAACGATTAATCAGAAATGATTAGAATGATTAATCAACTGATTGTTAATTATTTCAGAGATTTATCAGTAGCTTTTATTTATTATTCAGCTTTTGGAGTTTGTTAAAATGTTAAGTTATACCCATTCTAACTAAGAAATAAAACAAGGAAATCACTGCATTTTTTGAAAGTGTCTTTTTAAGAAACTTTCGAGTATACTGAATGTTCTGTCTTCCATACACCAACTTTGCTTAGAACTGAAAACAGTCCCATAAATGGCGAGTGGTGAGAATATGCAGAGAAATTATTCTTTTCTACTTATTTTTCAATGGGGTGGTCTTCTTGAAAAATGAAACAAGGAGTGCTTGGACGGTACAATTTAGCCCGATAGATCCATTGTAGCTCAGTCTTCCTGTAAAGGCGGGCGTACACGGTGCGAATTCGGATGGTCTGAAGATCGTATGTCCATGCACACGGCACGAGTGAGTTTATCTGAAAATCGTACGGATGAAATGATATACGACACGATTTTACAACCTGCGAATTCCAGAAGCAATCGCACAAAGTTGATAGACGCATTTGACTTGAAGCACCGCTGAACGCACAGAAGGATCACTGTATGACATTAAAGTACAGCGAGAGCGATAAGAGAGCACAATGCATTCGAATCGCTCTCGCGGTACTTTGACGTCATACAGGTGATCATTCTGAGCAGTGCTGCTTCAAGTGGAACGCGCCTAATATAACTGCTCTCCCGCTCTCATAACTGCACATAAAATATTGATACGAGCCGTGACTGTTTCCTACACGTACAGCTTATTTTTCAGCAATAGGAAACCGGGAAGTTTGGTCACCCTGTGTGTGTGTGTGTGTGTGTGTGTTCTTGTATATGGTTTATAAATATCTGAAATAGGTATTACAATGTAAACATGGTTTGTGAGGACAATTCCTGTGCCCTTATACCAAATGGCTTTAAGAAATACTATACGGTGTTTAATAGAAATTTTAAACATGCATTTTCCGTGATTGTATAGAGGTAGTGTATGGGGATATACATTATAGAATACCATTACGTCTATGGAGTGTCCCTGTAAACTACATATGCGTGTGTGTGAGAGAGAACTAAAAAGGCATTGGAACACGTTGCTAGAAACCTCATACAGTGCTCGTTGTTCCTCTCAGACTTCAGCGAGTTTATCCTCCTGGTCAATAGTCCACATTCGCCGTGGCACTGCCGTCTTCGTCTTTCTTCTTCTGTGGTTTTCCTAGTTCGTGATTGGTCAACTTCAGATAAATCAACAAATCGGCTCGTTCAACAGCACACGTCACGAATTCAAACCGATAGCTCACGAACTTTTTGTTTAAAAATGATCGGGAGGTCGGGAAGTGCTCGTAAGCCACATCGTAATTCATCGCAAATGATACGAGGCGCGACCATACGAGCATACGCGATTTCCACACGATTGAAAAAAATCGCATGCGAACTTGTACGACAGCAAAAATCACACCGTGTACGCCCGCCTTAACAAGAGGGTCTTTTGCACCGTGGGAACCTTGTCATAGTATCAGAATTAATTGTGGAAATACCCACTTTTTGGCGTTTTCGCACAGCTGGAACTGGGTGTGATTTTAGTACCGGACTACTGCTTCATTGGTGTTTATAAAACAATCTAATTGGTAGGTAAATTTCTTACATGCTGCATGCCATTTTCAGATGTCCATGTATTCTCCAATGTTTGTTAAGGGAGGAAGCAAGATAAGACGTTGATTTTGAATTTATTCAAGTATTCCCCTTAAAGTTATATTTTCTTATCTTAATTTTTTTTAGGTCTTGCCCCCTCAAGTTTTATTTACCTACCAAATGTTTTTCAAATGAGTGTTCTGTAGAGTGCTGGAACAGGAGAGAAGATACCACAAACGTTTTAATGTGGTCAGCAAAATTAACTTCAACCTACACCTAAATGGTAAGACGTTAATTTTACCATAAAAAAAGTATTGTGACCAAGCAAAAATAATTCCACTCATTTTTTTTATGTAGAGGTGTTTTTTTTATTGATTGGATTGGAGTGGGTTGAATGTGAGGGAGTTGTGTGCGATTTATAAAAAAACTGGTTTGAACAATCAAAGGTAAAACAAAAAAAATGTAATGCTCAAAGTCATACAATGAAAAACACACACAAAAAAACACTCCGGGATAATTACAGTCTTTCACAATAACCTCAGGTTTAATATTCTGTTACAGACAATAAAAAAAAAAAAAAGCAGCAAGAACAATAAAATAAACATAAAAATGACCTCTTAACACCTCCGACTATCAAAGTTCCCTTTCTAAGAATAAAAATTGCAGGTTTACTACAGACGCGTCATTATATTACACAAACACGCAGGAGATGGTCCCTGTTGCTGGACTCTAGTAAGCGTAGTGTAGTCGACAGAGTTTTGGCCTGGTTTATTTTCACAACCGCTGTAGTGAAGAAGTGCTGTAACACGCTTCATTCACTGCAGGAGTTCTTCCCAGGAAATGGGTTTGGAAAAGACCTCCCGCTCCAGCCAAAGGTCATAGTTCATTTGGAAGTCTTCCGGAAGGTCGATCCTCTGTCCCAGCACGCTTTGCAGACAGTTGTCCACGGGGAGGAATTCGGGGTTGCTCTGGCTCTTATCGTAGCGTCGGCTGTTGAACCGTTCGATGCTAGCACGTAGGGCGCACTCTTCCGCCTGGAAATCCCATGGGCGAGCGTCCAGGTCTGCTGTCGGAGACAGAACTCGTTTAGTTCTGACACTACAAATGTTTCAGGTTTCAATCATTTATTATAAACCCCTAGGTTCGTCACCTACTCACCGTTTCCGTAAGCCCAGTCATCGTTGAGGCGATGGCGCACTTTCTGGTATATCGCCGACATGGTTTTCATGTTGCTCTTTCTCCATTGCCTTCCTAGATACTTTGTCTGGACTTTAAGCAGTTTGAGCACATAGAGTTGCATCATGGCCTGCTTGACCTTCAGCGCCCTCTTCAGGATCGGAGCTGATTTGAATACTACCAACATCTAGAAAAGCGTCAAATTTTAATAAACACTCTTTACGGGTATAACACTTGTTTTAAAGCAAAACCTGTTTGGTTTGTGTGTGTGGCGTCTCACCATGGTCCTGGAGTGCTTCCATTTGGTGAGTTTATTCAGGATACGCAATAGATTAATACAGGAGAATAAGTTCCTCCAGCAGAACTGATTGTTATCACCAGCTTCCTGTGATCAAAACACATCAAAGAGCTCAAAAACTCACTCACATGAGCATTAGACACATTCAGGTGCATATTTTTATTCTCACCAGACTCTCAGCAGTGAGTTCAGGAAGCTCATGAACAACGCAGTGAGGGAAATCCAGAGCCGAGATACTGCAAGAAGAGATATGGCAGATGTCATTACTCATAGCGCATCACGTGAGCAATTAACAGCGGTTAAAGGACGTGCAATCTTTATACTCCAGGTCATTCTGACACATGAAGAGATCTTTTGAGGGTCTGAAATGAACAGAGGTTGACATGAAGGTTCACCTGTTCTTAGCAGTGATGTAGGACATGATGTTCTGGTTGAAGAACTTCAGGATCAGCGGGATGCAGTTGGCAAACACCAGATGCTGTGCCATGTACTCAAACTAAAGCAGGAAAGTTGTGTAAGTGTACTCACAAAATAAACTTTTCCTATAATTGTGAAGCACAAGCAGTTACTGCAAGTCTAAAATGTGGGGTACCGTTAGGGTAAGACAATTATCTGGACAAATATCTTCAAAGTTGTTTGTCTGTGTACCTGATAGACGTGGTTGAGTTTGAAATGCTTCAGCAGCAGCAGCAGTATGGCTGAAATGGCTTTGACAATGATTTCTTTATGGCGATTCACATCTACGCCCAACTTCATGCTCTGAAGAACCGTAGTGCTAGAGAGAGGTAACAGACAGACTGTCAAACCATGCACACTTGAGGTATGCTCACATTAGCAAAGTTGCATCAAAATTTTGCGGGGCAAATAATATCCATTGTCTATTTTCATTAGCTTAATGTATGAAGCATTGCTCACACAGAAGTCAATTCCTATTGTAATTGAAACTTTGAAGAGCAACAGCAAATGCCCACCTCTTTAGTTAAGATACTAGGAAAGTCTATTAAGGCTACGTCCACACGAAGCCAGAGCTTTCCCTATCCTAACTTTTTTTCCCCCTTGTCTCAAATGTCTGCATCCACACAAAAGCACAAAACGATGTAGTAAACATGCCAGACCAGCATATGGCGCTGTAATTCTGCCACAGAGATACACTAAAAATGGAGAAGACATGGACTATGCTCATAAACCTTGCGCGTGGTACACAAACGAACATGGAACATTGCATTTATTAATCTGCGTTAATGTTAGATAATAAAAAAAAAATCCTTCAGTGTTTGTTCATGTTTTTGTTGCTGTTGTGTGACGTAGCATTGTTTGACTCGGGGCGAAACGTGGGCTGATGATGTCATCGTTTCAGAAAATACATGGATTTGCTGTCCACATGAAAACGCGAAGACTGCATTTTCAGATTTTTCCACACTGGGACCCGGTTTAAAAAAATAGCGGTTTCATCTTCCGAAAACGCTGGATCCGTGTGGACAAAACACCTATCCGCTAAATTTTTTTTTTTGCATATTCACAGAAATGCGTCTCCGTGTGGACGGGGCTTAAAAGTGGTTAAAGTTCATTTTAAACTTTTTATTGACATTTTAGTTTCTACTCTATCATTAAACCCTAAATCTCACGGATTCTACTGACATGACAGAATTTTGCTCATGAAATTTTTAAGAGCAATGGTAAATATGTGACCGCACCTTTAATAAAAAGACGTATCTATAAAAAAAAAAGAAAAAAAAGGTAAACATTTGAGAAAAAAAATAATACTTTGACTTCAAACAGGGTATTTAGTTAACTGAAAAACGTTTTCATAAAACATAAAAAAAAATATATATATATAGAAACATTTAATTTCAGTTAGCTGCCAAGACAACATTTCTTTTACTTGTACTAAAATAAGTAAAACCGAAATAAAAAAAACTATATAGACTTATTTAAAAAACTTTACATGACAAAACCACAAGAAAATCACTAAAACTATTTAAAATAAAAATAGAACGTAAAATATGATCAAAAATGACACTAAAAGAGCCCTGAGACACACATACATATTCCAGCGAGAATGAGATGAATACTGATAACGCAGGGGATAATTTTACAGCATCTGAAGACATGAGCGCGCTGTTGCCATGACAACTCAGCGGAGTGATGATGAGGTGAGCTTGTGTTTTGATTTGACTCTCTAAGATAATCACTCGGATCAGTGAGTCAGTTGTCTGACTGATTCAGATCATTAGATTCAGGGAAAGCTATGCTGTTTAACAGTGTCTTACGGCATTTCCTCGGGCAGCACGTCCGCCAGGATGTTGATGGAGTCGGTCTTGGCTTTGGATGTGGGAGCAGCAGCCAACAGGATCTTCAGCAGAGCAATCTGAACACACACACACACACGCACACGAAGCCTGTCAGTATGAGAATGGCTCAAATGCAGTGGGACTGGTGTGTAAGGGACAGTTTCTCACCATATACTGTGGTAAACTGGGTAAAATACCCTGGTATAAGAGCTCTATGGCACACAACTCCAGCTCTTCCTCACCCTAAACACACAAACACAGACAGTGTGTGTTATAAGCTCATCATCAGACGTCATACTGAAGCTCTGTCGGTGTACAGTGACTCACGCCGGAGAGAGGGGTCTTCTGATACTCCTCTTCTTTAGCGATCTGGACCTCAGCGATGGACACATACTTGTGCTGAAGTGAACACAAACTAAATGTTACGACAGACATTAATGCATTTCATTACAGCAGTTAGCCACAGAACTCTATATAACATTCACTGGTAAAATGGTTTACTGTTTTTATAAAAGTGCCAACAGAAGTATAAAAGACACAATGAAATAAAAGTTACAATAAATTATCAATAATAAACAAATTAATGTGTTTATAAAGTATTATAACTCAGCTATTAATATAATAATCAGTTTTAACTAATAAAAACATAGCATTGATTCATGACAAATGCAACACACACACACTGACTCAACTATATTTTATAATTATATAACTCAACTAAATTATTAATAGCTCATTAAAAACGCATAAGGTATATATTTGATAATTGTTTAATATTATCAATCATGATAAATAGCTCTTCCAGCAACTAATATCATTCATTAGTCTTGCATTTTTAATAATATAAATTTGACATTGATTTATAACCAATAAAAATAAATTTGGTTGTTTATCTAAAAACTTGAAAGAAAATAAGGGGTTAGAAGTATATCATTATAAACTTATTTTAAAAATATTTTACATTTAATTTTCATTTTGCTGTTAATAATAACAACAACTTATTATTATTATTATTATTATTATTATAGAGGATTAAAAATGATTCTTAAAATTTTGGAATCAATGTTCAATTAATTAATTAAAAAATAGGAATGTAAATAAATTACAAAATGCAAACAAGATTATATATTTAAAACTATTGTAATTAAATGTTGGAAAATCTAGTAAATGGAACCATAAAATAATAAACAGACAAATGTTTTATCAGTCAAACTGAATACTGGTCTAGCATAATCCAATCTGAATTAATATAAAGCCATTCATTTCATAATGAAGGATGTGGGGAGAAATCTGAAAGACCACATATTAAATATGCATGAGCAGGGGTGGGGTTATGTTAATCAGTCATGACTGATATGTTAATTACCTGTTTGAGAGTTTTGATGCTTTCATGTATGGGTCTGGGCAAACCGACTACAGTATCCGTGTCACTGCAACACAAACGCACTCATGCATCACTGCGGCTCACAGGAAATAAACATAGAAGCGTCATGAAACACACTCACTTTCCCAATGTGTAGCCGATGAATTTACTCCTGCTGGACTCCAGGAACTGCTCGATGTCCTTTTCCCTGTTAAAAAAGAAATCGAGTAAAAACGTATATTTAATAAGTAAACCATATCCAACAGTTCCTACCTGACTTTCGGAGCCCAGGGTAGACCCTTGGGGAAGCAGACCCTCTCAGTGGGGGGATGCGGGATGGGTGGCGGCATGACCTCATCACGCTCTATTGGGAAAGGCTCCGCCTCCATAGAGTTATCGTTATCATCATTTTCCTCTTCTTCTTCACGGGTGTCATCGGCTTTATACGGGTCCTTCTCGTTAAATGCATCCAGATTGTCTTGCTTTATCAGAGCCTGAGGAAACGATGTCAAAGGTTTATAATCTTCTCTTTATCATTTTACGTTCCCTAGTTTAATGTTTGTCAAAGTTTGGGTTCGGGCACCTTGTGGTCTCTCCGGGCGCGTCTCTGTTGTTGCTCGATGAGGTCGGAGGCGGACGCCGGAGGGGACGCGGCTCTCATGCTCCGCACCACACAGAGGCTGTCCTCGGGCAGCGGAGGGAGACCCAGTGCTGCCCGTTTACTGACTTTACTGCACTGCAGCTGCTCGAACCCTCCCAGAGTGAACTGGGTTGAGACAGGAAACATTCAGACAACAATCCCTCGGTCTGAATCGGTTTAGAACAGGACGCTAACTCACCAGGATGGTCTTCCAGAGCAGCAGCAGGACTTTCTTCATTGGGAAATGGGGCGCGTGGCCGCTGCAGAACTTGGTGACCATCCCGAACAGCATGACGGAGACGGGCTCATGGTTATAGAGAGGAGAACCTGCCAGGAAACATCCGAAACAGTTGTAGTCTTCCATACTCAACGCATATCTTCAAATAAATCATCCAGTTTTAGATCAATTGAAACGCATGCAGACCCAGTTCAGACTTGAAGGTTTCTCTGATGGTTCTCCACTCTGGACTGTCTGTGGGTTCTTCACTCTGGATGGTCTCCACCATCAGATACATGATGTTCAGCAGCACCCTGAAAACACGAACGCACAGAGTTATGGAGAACTGGGAGTGCTCTTAAAAATTAAACCAATGATCAGTTCAAAAAAGTACAACATGAAGTAAATAAATTAAAAATGACAAATAAGTAAAACATTTTTTAATGTAGTTAACTGTAAAAAAAAAAATCATTTTCAAACCGTCAAATAAACAGACATATTTAAAATATTTTATTTAATTTGTTTAATGTAGTTAACTGTAATAAAGTACTTTTTTTTAACACATTGACAAAAATAGTGTAGTTAAATGTAACAGTAAAATAATAAATGATCTGACAAATATAGTTATATCTTTTACATATGTTTTAATTGTGGTTTAAAAAGAGCAATCATTTTAAATGTAACAATGTAACAAAATGACAAATAGACATTTAAATTTTTTTTAAACAATATACAATAATAAATCACTTTTCAAATGAACAAATAATATAGTTCAATTGAACAGTAAAAAAATAAAAAAGCTTCTAATAAAAAGTCTACTAACAATAAAAAAATAGAGATTTGAAATATTGTAATTCTTGTTCAAAAATGTAGTTAATTTTAACAAAGTAATAAATTAAACTGCCAAATAATGTAGCTAAACGTAACAATAAAATAATAAATTAGTTTTTAAAATCAAAATAAATTCTACAATAACACAATATATTAATTTACTTTAAATAATCATTAAAAATATTTGTTTAATGTAACGAAAATTTTTACATTAGTCACTTTTTCTACATGCATTCATCAGCTAAATTAAAAATGCCTCTTTACAAATTTGGAAAAGAACACTCTCTGCCTTATTAGTCAACAACTAGTGAGTGTGTGTGTGTGTGTGTGTGTGTGTGTGTGTGTGTGTGTGTGTGTGTGTGTGTGTGTGTATAAAGTGTGCTGCTGTACCTGAGGTCAGTGCTGTCAGCCAGTGAAATGGCAGGTTTCCTGACCGCACTGCTGCATGCAGCACTGTTACTGCGAGACATTGAACACAGAGTTGAGATATCAAAGCTTACAGATGTGTATTATGAATATGAGCGCGTGCGGTTCATCTCACTCGATCTCCATGTTGAGCAGCTCCAGCAGTGCAGTGAACGCTCCCACATCCAGCAACAGGAAGCTGTTATACCTCATCCAGTGCTGCACCTCCACTTCTGAAGAACACTCGCCGAACGTCCCTGAAAACAGACAAACCGGATCTAATGTACACGGTGTCTTCATGTCAATTAACACATGAATAAAGATTCTTACCTTGAGCCATGTACAGGATGGCTCTGGCGACTTTTAGGCGGTGCTCTCGGCCGATCACGTCCAGTCCATCCAGCAGACGCATGGCATGAGCTCTGTGCTGAACCGAATCCAGTTTGGTCCATTTCTGATCGGGCACTGCAGGAACACATGCATGTGATCTTTTTATGACATTCTGATCATCTTAAATGCACAAAAACACCATTTTCATGACGAAACCCGCCGTTTTGTGTTACTATAAAACAGTCAAGTGAAAAATAAAGAGCTCAGCACTTACTATGAGTGTGGAAGTCTTCTTCAAAGCACTTTCTGTTGAGCAGAAACTCTGGTCCCTCTGTGTAGCTGTACAACTCTACAAACAGCATTTAATAGAGGACAACAAAATACTATTGCTTGCAGTTTGTTAATGAATGTTAAAAGCTTTGTGATATTATTTCAGAATTATATTATATTCACCTGATAGTTCAACAGCCCAATTATCGGCATCTGAATATTCAAACTCCAGATCAGGAGCTTCTGATAAACCCTGAGACACAAACGCAACACATTTGTCTTTATCAGTGAATAACTGTATTAAATGACCATTTGTATAGTTATTTTGGTGTGTTGACTAGCATATTAAAGCACACGTGAAGTAACCGGTTAACATTATTGTAATTGTGGTGTGCTATTAAACGTTACATTTAAAGTTCATATATGAAACGTTCTTAAGTAATAATCACAATCAGCAGGAGAAGAGATTCACTTCACAATGAATCATTTATGGCGATGTTTTTACAGGAATCAATCATTAAGTGGTTTTGTGAATATTCACTAGTAACTGTTTCTTTGGTTATGAGTTTCAATCACTAAACGTTCAGGAATAAGCTGGAGTAATGATGCTGTTTTCATATTTGTTGCTCGTTTAATCCGCGTCGCTCGATTAATGATTTTCTTCATGTTGCTGATGTTTAGGCTAACACTGGCTGTCAAAACAGACTGCAAAACTGCCAATATACATTCATACGGATTCACACAGCTTCGTCGGACTCTTACCTCGGAGTCTTTCCTCTGGTTTCTGGTGAACTCGCCGCGCGTTTTATTCGGCAACATTTGGTTTTGTTTCTGTTTGTTGTTAGCGCTTAAACCGACACCCTCCATCTTCACTCCACTTCCGGTGTTCTGAACTATGCGGCGTCTGCGTAATGTGGGCGGAGTCACTGGGCGGAGTAAACATGAATATTCATGAGTTTCCGGTTTCGTGTTAAAGCAACTCTGAAAATATTACGGTTTTCACCGGGTCACAAAACCTTTTCAACATTTTAGTTTAGAACGAAGTTTGGGCAAGCTTAGAATAAAATTGTTCGTTTTGTGCACAAAATGCTGTTAACTGCCACTGGGCCCCTCCGTTGGCCCCCTACGTTTACGTTACTATATTACAATTAAATATTAATCTAATAATGACAAACTATATATCGTTATATATCGAAAGGTCTATGACTCCTAAATATATATTTTACCAATCTTTTTTGTTAAAAATTATGTAGTAAAAGTAATAGATTAAAGTATGGCAAGAGTGCAAATCAAGAACCTACATCATAACAGGAGTTCTGACCTTTGTCAAAAAAAGTCTTCTTTGTTTAGAAATCATCAGAAATTATATATCACTTGAAAACTTAAAATCTCAAAATCCATCCTTTGAAACCCATTTTAAATTCAAACATTGCATTACCATGAAAATGATACATAAAAAACATGTAAAAAAAAAAATTCAGTCGTGAATTATAAAAAAATGTAGGTTTGGATCATGCACTTTTAAGTCTATGTTCAAAAATGTGAGTGACAGTTAACAGGATAAATGGTTTCCCATGTTATATTTTTTATCAACGATTGCCAGAGGTAACCTATCATTAGAATACGCTTTAAGTTAATGGGCCAACAGCTGATAAATATTGTCTAATATTCATCTGTTTTGCTGTTAAAAGCATGTTGTTTAAAATGTGTAGCCTATTTATGGTGGCATAATAAAACTTAATCACTGTATTGTCAGTCTATAAGGTAAGAGATAAGGAACAATAGGAAGTAGTCACAATAGTCACATGGAAGTGCATGGCAGCCTTCCTACAATCAGATTGCTTGTGTTGATCAATAACCCTAGCATTCACCTGTCTTTATATATATATATATTTTATATTGTTACAGGTGTGTTGTAAATGTCATCTATGTAATGCCTTCACCACATCTGTTAATAACAGAATCAGTTGCTGTCTTTATTCGGAGAAAGGAATCTACTTTTATCTTTGAAATGAAAATATACAAATTACTTTATGGTTTGATTTAAACATTTTAATTGTTATAGGTTTGAAGAATATAGGGAAAACAATGTTAAAGTACTGCACGGATGCTGATTTCTCAACTTTACCAGTCAAAAGGATTTTCATTTGAATCTCCAATTCATCTCAAAGTGCACCACGATGCAGTGCAAACAATACATGGTTAAATACATTTTCACAATCTTGCCTTTTTTTTTCTTTTCTTTTTATTATTATTATTTGTAATACATTTTGTCCACTAAATGTACCATTTTAGGCTAAAAAAATAATTAAACAAAAATATTATTTGAATGATTTAGCAAACGATTAGGAATGGCACCGACTAATTATAATAAATAAATAAATAAAACATAGCTAACTCTATTAATATGCATTAATTTGTTTATTTATGAATCATGATAAAAAATAATAATAATAAGTACACAGTACATCACGTGTAGTGTGCAGATGTGTATCAGTTGTTTGTAATGCTTGATATTTTGGCTTTAAAAACAGAATGTGAGATTTTGACATTAGATTGTTTATTTAGATAATTTCATAAATTAATACTAATATTACGAAAACAATGCTAAGTAATTCAAGAGAAAAAGTGCTCTCAGAAAAAAAGGTACAAAAATTGTCACTGGGGCGGTATCTTTTCAAAAGCACAATTAAAAGGTCCAAAATGTACCTTCTGAAAAGCCCCAGTGACAGCTGTTGTACCTTTTTGTTTTCTGAGAGTTTTCTTGATAAAATAGAGTGTTAGCTTTCTGCCGAGTTCACTTAAGACCTTTCAGACTTTGCATCTCCATTTCAGATCTGGTTTCACGATGCAATTGTCGTGACTTACATGAATGCCCACCAGGGGTCGCTAGTGGATCAAAGCATTGGTGCCGACCCAATACGTTGGCCCCGTCCCAAATCGCACCCCAAACCATCACAGTCTTCCTCCGAGTGCGCACTTTCGCGACGTAATGCAGCATTGACTTTGACATGAATATTTATTTTTCTTTACAGAGCAAGGAAGCAGCCGAGTAAAGCCTCAAGTTTAGATCACCACACGAAGTAATCATAAAATAGGATGACTTGCAGTTGTTTTACTGCTGTAATTAAAAACCTGCTGTTCTCTTTCATAATCAAATACATAATTCTGGAGTAAAAAATAAAAATCCATACCCAGTTGACGTGAAAAATATGAATGTCTTTATCTCACCAAATCTCTTATAAACATCTCCCAGAAGTGAATGACACAATATGATACAAAGTTAACCTTTCATGACAGATTTGTGCCATCTGTACAAAATGAAGTGATATGGAAGACCGCAGAAAGGGAGGAAAAACCCTTTCACATAGTTAACAAACATCTGCAGGACGAAGAAAAAAAAAACGAACAAAAAAATAATTAAAACATTCCAATTCACATCAAGTTCATTGTAACACTGATAATTGTTTTTACAGAAAGACAATAGTATAAATACTCTTATTGGCATGAAATAACACTGTTAGAACGCTCATAGCTCACATACAAACATTAAGCCGATATTCCAAGACAAGCATGAATCAAAGTCATCCAAAGAAAGCGGCTCAATACTGATATCATGCTCTCTTTACACTAATTCAGTAGCGCTCACTTGCATTTCAGCGTAGTTGACATAATTCCAAGTATTGCTCAAGCCATTACGATACAAAATACGTCAAGCGAAACCCTTTCAGTTCAATTCAGAAGAATCTCTACCCATTTGTTTTGGAAGTTTGGAAGATGAAATACAACCAACTAATTATTTTAATTTTTTTAGCTAAATGGACCTTTAAAATGTTATATATAATCACTGAAAAGCAACAAAACATCTGCGATAAAATCCAAAACATTTCAATAAAAGCATGAAAGCGTCTCAAAATTCACACTTGATACATTTCGCAAGCAATATACACACCGTATCTTTTAAAGTAAATCAAAATAAATACATATCGACCCTTGGATGACATTTACCGACTCGTTGAGTAAGATAAAGTTGGTCTGTTCAATGGCTCAAAGGGTCGACTCTCTTTCCAGTAAATGTTCTAAAATCATGAAATTTAACAGCAGTTATCGTTTTTCCCAGCATGCAGCGGGACATCGAAACATCAGCTTGCATTCCATTTCATTAAAACACACTGAACTAGATCAAGTCAGTGTGGAATAATCATATTTACATCAGAAAAAGTTAAAACCATTTGAGTGACTTTCTAAAGACTGAATCAGTAGAATAAGTGTAATAAACCCATACTGAACGCCAAAATACATGCACAGGCGAGTTTCACGAGAAAACACCCCAAAATCAACAGAAAAATACCCCAAAACTCTTAAGACGAAAATGAAGGGTATTTGTAGGAACATTGTGGATACTTCTTCGCATTGTGACACTATTTCACTGTTTTTACTATTTGAATAATTATAAATTAAGGCATTGTAACAAATGCTACCATGTTGTCCTCACATTACAGTAATAAGAAAAGTTTTTTTTTCTCATTACGGTAATGAGATTTGGAGGGAAAATGTGCTTTTAAAATCTTAACGATCGTAAAAATGTGCTTCATTTTCATTATGTGAGATTTGCTATTTATATCTTTTGATTTTGGGGTGAAATATGAATTTTTGCCAGGTTTCATGACATTCACCCTTAAACTGTAAACATTCAATACTGTATATTTCTCCATCATTCATTCAGGGTCAGTCGAATCCACGTCCAGTGCTATTGTTGGTCCATTCGGACAAGTGCGCCAAGGCACTGTTGGGTAACAAACCAGGCAGCAGTTTTTAGACACAATATATATTTGCCCTTAAAACTTTCGACAAAAGCTCTAAATGAACACAAAACAAATTCTAAATGTTTTTATTTTTCCCTAAACGAAGCAGTTTGCGATTATACGACATTCTCTCTTGGTAAGGAAGCTTCAAAAAACAATATTTCAACGAAAGCTGCGAGTCCCCAGCGCTTGAGCATCCACATACGTCAGGGTTTGGCACTAAATCGAGAACGAAGCAAGACTCTAATAAACACACAATGCGAGATTGTGATAACAACCGTCGTGTTCCAGTATTTTGAAACAATCCAGGTCCTTTCCTGTTTTTGGCAAGCAAAAATACTTTACGGCAGCAGAAAGATTGTTGTTGTTGTTGTTTTTTTGGACGTTTTACGAATATAAAGGTTGAATGATTTGTTTTTTTTTTGGGATCTGCACATTGGGGTTACTAAGACACGTTTTCCCATCATGCTCTGCTGTGACAGCACAGAGCTGGAATGCACCTCACGATGAGACAGAGAGCTGGAAAATCAGGACCGGAGAGGAGTACGGATGAGGGACAGGAACATCGAAGGCAGTGAGACTCAGATTACGATTGTAGAATGAGGTAAAGCGACAATAACTGAATCCAGAGCAGAACTCCCATTGGACAGTGTAAAGAGTGTGCGCTGCCACACTCCGATGTGTTCTCCTGCCGGAAACAGAGAAACAGAAAACGGTAATGTTAACATTGACTATAGATTCACCATAAACAAAGCCAAGTAGTTTGTCACAGGTTGCTCGGGTGTTGCAATGTAGTTTTAAGTTGTTCCACTTGCTAGGATGATCTGCCGTCCAAAGGTAAAGCACAGTAACTACACATCTGGTCAAAATTGAGTTAAGTCCTGAGCTTTGTGACATCTGTTTTGTCTTGTGACAATGTCTCCTGGTTCAATTTTGTCCCATTTCAGAGAAACGAGTGTCAAAATTGCATTAACTACAAAATCCAAACTAATATCAAGGCAAACCGCAGTAAGTGAAGTTACTGCATTCTGGCTTTGTTTTCCCATTAGACACCACAGATACTATGTGGTCTACCTTGGTATCCCGTGGTAAATGATGGTTGAATTAGCGTTTAAACACAAATATCCAAAGACGGGTGAGGTAGATAGCAAAATATTAACTCCTAGCAAGGTAAATTACAGTTTTATAATCAGTTAACACTAACTAGCCAGCCGCTAGCAAATTAAACAGCCTACCTGCATTGCTTCATATGAACCCTGATAACGTAATAATAATCTGATTTATAATATTTTTTTTCTGAGAAAATGTTATACACCTTTTATATACTTAACTGGAGATATGGTAATGGTACAGTACACATATTTTGAGCATCCCTTATTCTGTCCCTCATTTTCCTTTATGGCATCCCTAGTTATATTGTTAGGAAAAGTTTAAAATGTGTGGATTTTAACTACTTGGTCTCTAATAAATTACTTTTTCAATAAAATGAACATAATTATTTGTGGTGAAAGTAACATTGTAATAAGATGATCTTGAGGCTTACAACAGAGTAATTTTAACATTCACAACATGCAAACACCGATAAAACTTTTAAAGTTACTACAAACAATCAACATGTGGTAAGAAACACACAAAGAAAGTTGGATGAACTATTTTTTTTAATCTGATTTAGTTTGTAGATACTGCACATTGCTTTGCAATAGTGTTTTAGTTGTATAAGGTCATACAAAGTCAGAGTGCAGTATCTGCATTTTAGTGGTCAAAGGTCACATCAATGGTCATGGTTTTTATCTATAAAAATGTAATCATAAAAAGGCTTTAAATTAATACATTACCAATAATTTACCCGCAACATGTTTGACTCGTTGATGTAAAAACTATAAAGGGCATTTTTCTCATTTTAAGTGTTTGCGTAGTTACTGCACTTTGCCTTTGTAGGGCAGTGATACTATGTGGTTTCTATGGTGTTCTGGGTGGTTGCCAGGACGTTGCTATGCAGTTTCTAAATTATTTTGGGTAGCTGATAGGACATTCCTATGCAATCGCTTGAGTGTTCTAGGTGGTTGCCAAAATGTTGCTATGTGGATGTTCGAGTGTTCCTGGTAGTTGCAAGGATGTCTGTAGGTGTTTTACCAAGATTTGGTTTCTTGAGAGTTCTTCGTAGTTGCTTAGGGTGTCACTATGGAGTTGATAGGGTGTTCTAGGTGGTGCTAGGGGGTTCTGGGTGGTTGTCAAAATGTTGTTATATGGATTCTAAATTGTTCTGGGTAGTTGAAAGGACATTACGTGTTAATTTAGGGTGGGAGCCAGGATGTTGCTATGCGATTGCTTGTGCTGAGTCTTTGTAGTCGTTAGGATGTTCGTATGCGGTTTCTAGAGTTTTTTGAGTATGAATGAATGAATAATGCATTTATATAGCACTTTATTGTGTATTTTTGTACACCCAAAGCGCTTTACAATCAAGTGGGGGGGTCTCTCCTCAACCACCACCAGTGTGCAGCATCCACTTGGATGATGCGACGGCAACCAAAGGGCAACAGCACCACTTCGCTCTCCACACACCAGCTACAGGTGGAGAGAAGAGAGATAGAGCCAATCAAGTGGTTGGGGATTATTAGGAGGCCATGATTGACAAAGACCAAGGGAGCAATTTGGCCAGGACACCGGGGTTACACCCCTACTTTTTTACGAGAAGTGCCATGGGGTTTTTAGTGACCACAGAGAGTCAGGACCTCGGTTTAACGTCTCATCCGAAAGACGGTACTTTTTGACAGTATAGTTTCCCAGGCACTACACTGGGGCGCTAGGACCCACACAGACCACAGGGTGAGCACCCCCTGCTGGCCTCACTAGCACCTCTTCCAACAGCAACCTAGTTTTCCCAAGAGGTTTCTCATCCATGTACTGACCAGGCTCAGCCCTGCTTAGCTTCAGTGGGCAACCGGTCTTGGGCTCCAGGGTGATATGGCTGTGGAGATACAGTTGACAGAACATTTCTATGCGACTGTTTGAGTGCTCTGGATGGTTGGCAGGATACTGCTATGCAGTTTTTCGAGTGTTCAGATTGGCTGCCAAGAAGCTGCTATGCAGCTGTTAGGTTATCCTGAGTAGTTGACCAGATATATATATGCGATTCCCCAAATGTTCTGGCCGACTGCCAGGATGTTGCTATGTGGTTAATAGGTACTCTGGGTGGTTGCCAGGAATCTGCTATTCAGTTGCTAGGGTGTCCTGGGCTGTCGCCAGGACATTACTATGCGATTACTTGAGTTTTCTAAGTAATTGCCAGGAAGTTGCTATGTGTTTGAATGCAACATTTCTAGGTGATTGCTTGAGGGTTTTGGCTTTTTGACCATGTGGCTGCTAGGCTGTTCTGCAAGGATGTTGCTATGTGATTACTCAAGTGTTCTGGATGGTTGTGTGAATGTTGTCCACAAAACATCATTTATAGAAGCAAACAAACTGTGTTTGATCAGAGCAACAGGCAGCGCTTCACCTCCGAGTTGTAGTCGAAGCATTTGTCAGGGCCTTTCCGATAGCGGGCGGAGTTTAACACCTCACATGGATTCTCTTCTTGAGCTGGAGAATACAAATTAAGGAAACGCCACAAGCTCCGTCTGTCATCTATCCATCATTCAAACACAGATGACAGCAGTATTTCAGGGATGAAAGCATCTGTTAGTGTTGCTTTGTGAGCAGAGGATTATGGGAAGGAAGGATACACTTTGTTCTGACAGGAAGGAGTTTCTCGATCTCGCAGGAGCTGCAGGGCAGCGTCTCAGCCACCACAAACAACAGGTTTGTGTTTTCTATACGCTTGGCGTGGAACAACCTGACAGAAAGAGAGTTTGTGTTGGGAAAAATGTGCGTTAATATATTCATAAATGAATTTCACACACACACCTGGAGCAGTTCCCACAATCCTGCAGCACATTGAAGGAGTTGGTGGTGTTGGTGAAGTAGAACTGACTGTGAACCGTCACACAGCTGCTGCTCCCTTTAGTGTCCGAACTCTCAGCCCAGACATCTTCTAAAAGATACAATTGTGCATAATGCAATCCCAGAATGTTAACAGCTCATTTATAAATACAAGTATCACTAGAGAATGTCTAATTCAAATGTATGAGCTGTGTATTTATAGAGTTTGGAGTATTTGCTCAATAGTTTAACAGCATGCTAATGTTGTTTGTGTGCTTGTGCACTGTTGCATTATGGTTAGAATGCTGTCTTGGAAGGTCCTGCTAAAAAACAACCACATCTTAATCCAGCCTAAACTGGTCTCCGCTGGTTAAAACTGGTCTTTCATTATGAACAGCTAAAGAGTGGCTTATAAAAACAGAAAAAAAACAGCTTGACTGTTTTAAGACATTGTTTTAAGAAAGAACCTGAGGTAAACCAGCTGCTGTAGATGAGTCCATACAGGAACTGCTGCAGAACAGACCTGAAAGAAACCAGTGACATTACTACATGAGTATCTGAGTCAACGTTATTGGGGCATGAACTGACTTACGAAACCATAGATATTAGATGTTACATATTTGTTCTTAATGTTGCTCTAACAACCAACAGGGATCATTTTAGCAACATAGTGTAGATATATTTACCACGCCGCTGCTGACGTCCACCAGGCCAGACTGAGAAAATCAGCAATGGAGGGCTGAAGAGAATAAAACATGTGGATTCAACACAAAACCAATCATAATTGTAATTTTTTTTATTTAGATTACATAAGCTTTATAAATAAGCTTTCTATTGTTGTTTGGTTGGATAGGATCGGACAATATTTGGCAATCTGAGATGCAACTAGGGCTGCACGACGTGTCGTTTAAGCATCAATATCACGATGTATGAATCCATGATAGTCACATCGCAGGATGTGCGATGTAGGCTGTCGTAGTTGATCAGTTATTCATTAACTTTACGGCCCTTGACAAATGTGATTTGCGGATTAATTGCACAGCTTAACCATCAAAGAGTGAAAGTTTATCCTTTGCAGAGAGAGAGAGAGCGTGCGAGAGAATGAGAGAGCGCGAGAGCGACGAGAGAGAGAGAAAGAGCGAGAGAGAGAGCGCGCGAAAGAGCGTGAGCCCAAGAGAGAGAGAGAGAGAGAGCGCGAGCCCAAGAGAGAGAGCGAGAGAGAGAGAGAGCACGCTCACCGTCTTCAAACAACATGATCGCTGTCTTGCTCTCTCTCCCTGGCGCATATTAATCAATTGACATGACGGTGTCGATGTTTAAATAATTTAAAATGAGAATATAAGTGTGCTCACCCCATTTTTGTTTGTAAGAAGAAATTGGATTAGATTTCATATCGCAATATATATCGCCGAAAAAAAAAATATCGCAATGTCATTTTTTCCCAATATCGTGCAGCCGTAGATGCAACTACTTGAAAATTTTTAATCTGAGCAAAAAAATCTAAATATTGAGAAAATCATCTTTAAAGTTGTCCAAATGAAGTTCTTAGCAATGCATACTACTAATAAGAAATTAAGTTTTAATATATTTACAGTAGGAAATTTACTAAATATCTTCATGGAACATGATCTTCAACTAATGTCCTAATTATTTTTGGCAAAAAAGAAAAATCTATTATTTTGATGCATGCAGTGTATTGTTGGCTGTTGCTACAAATATACCCCAGCGACTTAAGACTGCTTTTGTTGTGCTCCAGGGTCATAAATATAATTTAACATCATGTGATCGTTCACCATGAACGTATCGGTTCTCACCACGTAGAATCCTCTGTGCGCGGCTCCCGTGTGGCTGCTGGCCATTGGCTCGCAGGCCGACTGATACTGGAAGGTCTGATGACGGGCGTAGATTGAGTTGTTGTAGAGGGCGAACATCAGGTAGGGGTCGACCTCGCCGAAGAACAACCCCACCTGAGGCAGACGTGGACACGAAGACACACAAACTCAGGAAAGCAGATTAATACAAAGCTTCTTCTTAAGATTTTTTATGCACTTAACAAAAGTTGGAAACAATCGGAGCATCCACCTTCTTCCAGTGATCTCTCTGATTGGACATCACCAGGAAACCGCCGTCATCGATCAAGTAACACAGCAAATCCTGAAACATACCATCTACATTCAAGACCAGATCAACTGACACTATGTTCAGTCATCATGCAGAGTTTGTGTGTGCTGTTTCTCTCACATCGCTGTTCACTTCACAGTCCATCTCGCAGGATCTGGAGGGGCCGCACTGCACGGCACAAACAGGAAGTTAGGATATCTCACCACACTCATGCCAGTACAGAAGAACAGAGTGCTAGAAGATGATGGTTTTCTTCCGTAATTCCGTTTTTAACCCTAACAATCTTACCTTATGTGCGGCCTGTCTGCTGTCTGACACGTTGCTGGCGAGGATCTTGAACTTGTCGACCCAAGCCTCCAAATCCAGCTTAACGCCGACCACTATAATCACAAACACAGATGAAAACAGACCCCAGAACAGTTTCTAAAGCGATTGATTGCTGGTTTATCAGAAAGCGAATGACAAAAGCAGCCTATTTTTGCAGAAGCACACCTGCAGGCTTCATGGTTTTGCCCGCGATCACAACCTCCACGGCCGTGGTGACCAAAATCCCCAAAGTGCCGTTCTCTGAGATTAACAGATCATCCATAGCTAGACACAAACACCAGAGACATTAAAACAGTCAAACACTTTCATACAGGCTGAATTAATGTATAAAGTCAACATGAGATCAAATTAAAACATAATTTTATGAATTTTGCAATAGTGGTTGCCTAATATAGGGTGCCTGATATATAATATGAAATTGAATAACATTTCATTATGACTGCTGAGATTAGTTATGTTGAAATATTAATTAATTAATCTATGGTGTAATATTAATGTATTAATCTGTAAAATTTAGTAACAAATATTTTAATATTTATTAACAAATACTAAAATATATAAATATAGCTGTGATATTTAGTTAGAAATTAAATATTTAGTAATCAATATTAAAATACGTTATCATATTTATTAATCAGTACTCCAATTTATTAAATTACAGCTGTAAATTTAGTAATCAATGCTGTAATATAAAGTAATAAAGTAATAATTAAAGAAAAGCTGTAATATTTAGCAATGAATGCTGTAACATTTAGTAATAAATACTGAAATTCTTTTAATATTTAATTAGCATTAGTAATCAATGCTGTAATATTTAGTAATCAATATTACAATAATTGAAGTAGAGCTGTAATATTTATAATGAATTCTGAAATATTCCTTTAATCAATATTGTAATATTTAATTAGAGCTGTAATATTTATTAATAATCAATGCTGTATTTATTTTTTGTAATTAATATTCTACGATTTAAAGCTGCAGTAGGTAACTTTTGTAAAAATATATTTTTTACATATTTGTTAAACCTGTCATTATGTCCTGACAGTAGAATATGAGACAGATAATCTGTGGATAAATCAAGCTCCTCTGGCTCCTCCCAGTGTCCTATTGCCATTTGCAGAAATACATCGGTCCCTTTAAGAAACAACCAATCAGAGCTGCGGTCCGTAACTTTGTTTGTGTTAAAAATGTAGAAAAATGTATATAATAAGCGAGTACACCATGAATCCATTTTCCAAACCGTGTTTTTAGCTTGTCCTGAATCACTAGGGTGCACCTATAATAAGTGTTTATATTCGGACTATTTTAGATTGCTTCGGGGGTACCGCGGCGGAGTAACCCAGTATCTTTGTGATTCTTCATAGACATAAACAGAGAGAAGTAGTTCCGGCTACGATGTTCTTCCGCAAGACGCAAGCAGTTCTGTTTATTAACCGCTAGAGCGTCAAAAGTTACCAACTGCAGCTTTAATTAGAGCTTAATAATTAGTAATGAATGCTGTCATATTTAATTAGAGCTGTATTATTTAGCAATTGTTTTGTATTTATTAAATGTACAAAGTTTTGAATTTCTGATTTTTAAATGTATTTTACAAAATATTTTCTCTGTCAATCTTAATTTCCAGAACAATTACGTACATTTCACAAAATTATTTTTAGAAAAAATGTATCCTACATTATATCATTGGATCTAGTTGTTTTGCAGAGGACTCAATGCTAATCAGTGACTGACTGGATAATTGTTTGGTTCGGACGAGGACTCACAGGTTCGAGTCGGTGTCCTGAAGATGTAGCCTTTGTTGTCCAGAGTGCGACGGTAGAAGTTTGAGTTCAGAGGTTCGGGATCCTCGTCCCATGATTCAGCAGCTCTGAAACACACACACACACACACATATGCAGATGAAGCTGATTGTAATTGTAATGTCCATTAGCCCAGTGAGAAGCTCGGTCACTCACATGTTGGGGTAAACGCGTGTGACGCCTCCATTGGTAGATGCGAACAGCGCCAGGAAGCCATACCTGCAGAGATTTCTGATCAACATCTCAATGCACTGAACCAGGTAAATCAACAGTCTCCGACGGCTCGGATCTTACGTGTTGAGATCCTTGTTCTGCCAAACGCGTGTCGCCAGATTCCAGAGGATCCCAGAATCCAAGATCAGGTTATGAATGAGACCCTGATCACCTGTGAGCCCCATCACAAAACATTCAGTCATCAGCTCCTCACAGTTCACGACCGGAGACAAAGAGTTCACTGAGTTCATCTGTGTGAGGCAGCTTCACATTTCAGATGGCCAGAATATAAAACTGATTCAATTATTATAAGTTTTATTATAAGTTCTTGATGATTCATTAATTCATTATGCCTGCTGTAATTGGTTTTTGCCAATAAAATACTGCTATTTAATTATGGGTGATATAAAAATAATATAAAAATCAGTGCTGTAATATGTAATTACAAGAGATCAAGTATTTCACTCATCAGTACTGCATGTCATATTTATTTTTAATTAACATTTAATTTTTACATTAAGGTTTATCATTTATTTATACTTCTAATATTAATATTATAAGTGATAAATTCTGTAAAAATTGATTAATAAATGCTGAAATATTTTATTTAGAGCTGTATTATCACTGTATTATCAATGTTGTAATATTCAATTATTAGCTGACGTACTTAATAATCAACATTTAAATATTTATTCATCAATATTGTAATGCCGTATTATATTTAGTAATGAAAGCTGTAATATTTATTAATCAGTGCTGTAATATATAATTAGAGTTGGGATATTTACAAAAGCTGAAATGTTTATTCATCACTATTGTAATAAATTGAGCAATGATAGATAAATATTCATCAATCAATAATGGAATATTTAATTCGAAATATATTTAGTAATGCATGCTGTAATATGTTTTAATCAAAACTGTAATATTTAATTAGGGCTGTAACATTTCATAACAAATGCTGCTGTTATAATTCATCAGAGGCTCAAAAATTGTGTCTTCAATATTTTATTATAGTTCAGTAATATTTAATAACGAGTACTTAATGTTGAATTATTATTCCTGTAATATTGGTAATATGGTCTGGAGGTGAGCGTTACTCACAGTCTTCAGATTCAGGTGAGATCTCCACCATCAGAGACAGGAAGTCGGCCAGGAACTGTGTGTTATTCTCAGCCATCTGCAGACGCTTGCAGTATTCTCTATACATAGAGAGAGAAAGAGAGTGGATGACCATACATCTACACAAAACACACAATATCTCATAGCTTTACCAGAGCTAATATCATAACGGATGGATAGAGGTGTATACCTGGGAGCTAGAAACACGTGACCAGCCGACTCAAACGAGTTCGGCAGCAGAGACTGTAAATCTGAGGGGAAATGCGGGAGAGATTATTTAAGATTAAACATTACATAAAGCCTCATTCATGTGAAATGAAAGACTCACACTGCAGCTGTAACATGACATCGCTGAGATCGGCCTGGATGTAATATTCACTGTAAGGAGGAAGTACCAGACCCAGACTGCAGGGGGCAGCACATGAAAACAAACACGAGTTTAGCATGTTTAGCGTTAAAGCTTACGATCTGAACAGCCGAATCGACTCCTGTACCTGTAATCGGTGTCGTTAATGGCCGTCCAGCTGTACATACGCGTGACCTCGTCAATGTAGCGCTGCGGGAAAACATTTCATTATCGGAAATTTTTCATGCAAAGTTTTTGACATTTCGTAGGATGTAGCAGAAAATACTATTCGTACTAAAATGTAGAACATCCATTGAATATGTTTCCTCATTAGGACAGATTTGGCGAAATGTAACTTCACGTCACTTGCTCAGTAATGGATCCTCTGCAGTGAATGGGTGCCGTCAGAATGAGAGTCTAAACAGCTGATAAAAACATCACCATCAGTTATCATCTTGTGAAGCGAAAAGCTGTGGGTTTGTAAGAAAGCAACTATCATTAAGGCATTTTCAATTTAAACTGTCAATTCTGGCCAAAATATAAATCCATAATAAGTCCATCTCCTGTTGTCCTCTTGACCTCATATAATATTCATAGACATATAACTTATTACTGTTTTAAACTGTTTTCGCATGTAAACGTTGCTTGACCTGTGCATATTTCTCTCCTGATTCAGAAGAGATGACATTTTCACTTGAGAAAGCAATATTACGGATAGAGGACTCGTGTTTTAACTGGAAGCAATGGATTCAATTTAAAAACATCTTAATGATGGACAAACATGCAGATTGTGATTGATGGACTGTGGATTATTGTGATGATTTTATAATCAGTTTGAACTCTCATTCTGATGGCACCCATTCACTGCAGAGGATCCATTGGTGAGCAAGTGATGCAATGCTACATTTCTCCAAATCCGTTCTTTCTACATACTTAAAAGTTTGTACTTTAACATTAACAGTGAAATAATACCAGTCTGTAATGCTATTATGCAAATTGGGATGCAGCCTATCAGTGACATCACTTGAGGAATCATACGCATGTAGATCTGAAGATTGAATCTGTATTTCTGAGCCATTTATAGAAAGTCATGTCCCAGATATCATACATGTCCTAGTTTCATCTGACACATTAATAGCACACACACTTGCCTCATCCATTGATTTAATTAGAGTTTTGATTGTCATCTCTCCCGATCGACCATCAATCATTTGCCTACGGATCTAAAAAGACAGAAAGCAGATGTTCAAACGAATCCATGAGCTGCTGCTGATTTAACAGAAACGATCAGAGAACTGATTCAGCCAAACGTCATATTTAACACATGAAGTGAGTGTGCTGGTGCCGCCCACACCCAAAACAATGATTCATTTATTATGAACAACTGAGGAAGATGCAAGTTCAACGAGGACAGTCAGCACTTTACCTCCTGTTTGCTGCTGTCTTCTACTTCTGCATCCAGGAAGTCCAGCGTCACGGGCTCCGGCAAATCCTCTTCCTCCAAAACCATTAAAAAAAAAGACGAAAAAAAGTTAAAGTTAACTAAAATAATATCTTTCAAAAAAAAAATAATAATAAACTTTTATTTCAGCTTATTTTTATTTAGTTTTCTTTAAATAATTGTTTATATTTCTTTTATAAAATAAAACATTATTTACATCTTATTTTTATTTGAAAACAAAAAACAAAAGATATAAAAATGAAACACACACACACACACATATATATATATTAGGGCAGGGAAAGTAAAAGTGTTATTTTTGCGTTAATGTATTAAAGCAACAAGTTTTTTTATTATTATGAAAGTCCGTTATGATCAAGGCTAGTATGATCTATAACAAACTATAAAATGTTTTCTATAAAAACATTAATGTCCTGGCAGTGACAAATTTGCTTGTTTTATATTTACATTAATGTTATAAGTTGAGATTTAAGCTACAATAAATATTTTAACTGCTACTATGTAAAAGGAACACTGCTGTAAAAAGCATCTTATTTGTTTAATTAAAGTGTTTGCAAACCGAATGTTATCACACTTTTGTTCTTAATAGCAGTATAATACTTTTAAATGAAAAAAGTGCACAATACACTTCTTGCATTATTAGTTTTGTGCATAACAATGCAATTAATTACGATTTATCACAGACAATAATGTAAATAATCGCGAATAAAAAAATGTAATCATTGCAAAGCACTAATTTATATTATTATGTATGTATATTGAGGCAAACACACAATCATAAGCATGATTAAACCCATCCTGAACCCATCTGGGTCATACTGCATCCCCAAAATAATACGTAATACAAAAGTGGACCGTTGTGGCATTATTTCCATGACAAATAAATCATAAAAACACGAACGAGTGTGATTTCTGATGGAGCGGATGAAGAATCAGAGTCTCACTCGAGGCTGCAGGTTCGGGTGCATCAGCACGTATCCATTTGGGTCGATGGCAAAGATGTATCCGTTTGCTCCCAGCTACACACAGAGAGAAAGAAAAAGAATACTTCACTTCTCATAGTGAAGGGATAAAAATACTAACACTAAAAGAGAGTTCTTCAGTAGCCAATAATATTAACTTAGAAGCCACTCGAAATATCTGACAAAACAGTAACTATGTCTTCAATTGTTATAAAGATTTTGGAGCCAACACATTTTTTAATGATTAGTCGAGCAGTCTATCACAAGAAAACAAGACTTTTTCAAAATATATGTTATATCAGAAAAAACCATATTGAACACATGTAAAAACCCCGTACAAACCGAACTGTTGAGGCAGCTCAGGGCACCAGTCATAGGTTTTTCAGGGTAAATGACCTCACCTTGTATTGTGGCGTGAGTCTCTTCAGCTCATCCAGATGTACGTCGACCCCCATCACCCCTAAAATCAGCTGATTCTGAACACACAGACACTGCCGTCAACGAGATGAACACACCAGAGTTTGTTTTCAGTGCTGATCTGTCGTGGACTGAGCCTCACCTGAGAGTTTCCGTCCACAGTGAGGTTGAACACCGGCATCGTTCCAGTCACCACCAGCCCCAGACCCTGTTAATGAACACACACACACACACACACGAGGCATCAGAGTATGACGGAATCAGAGCGGGCCGTATGTTTCACACACAGCAGGCGGGTCGAAGCGGCTCTCACCAGCGCGTCCTGATAGACGTTGGTCCATTGCACCTGCTTGGCACTTCTTCCCGCCAGAACCATGGGGCGGCCCAACACGTCCAGATATTCCTGCCACACACATTAAAGCATTTTACCTTTCATTAACACGCCATTTGAGTTTGTATAAGGGCTGGGTTATATGGCAAAAATATAATATATAGATTTTTAATCATTTCTAAATGGAATATCTCAATATTTATGTATTTGAACTGAAATAAAATAAAAATTTGTGTCTATTCACAGGAACATAAAATGATCATGCTTTTGTCAATCAATGCATGCTTTTGTTTTACTAAATGAACAGAAGGAATGTAGATGTTCAATTTTTATAGAAACATTTATAATTTAATTAATTATGTGCACCAACTAAAATAATATACGACTGAAGCGCCTCATATGTGCGATTTGCGAGACACTAAATAATGAAAATAGTTATATAAAAATTGTAAATCAAAACAATGTTTTTCATTCATTTTATATTGCCAGTCATGATATGTAAACGTGCACACATTAATATGTGTGTATGTGTGTGTGTGTGTGTGTGTGTGTGTGTAACTCACCTGGGTGTTAATCCTTATAGCACAGATGGAGCGGATCTCGAAATAGTATCCTGCCGAGACAGTGAGACACTCGGTGAGATGTCACATGTAATTTATGTATAGTTCAACATGCATCACCACATTAGTCAACTTGTATGATCACAGTACGGGCAGTTTTTTTGTACTGCATGTCCTCCAAATGAGCACGTGTCTCACCCTTATTAGCACATGCGATCCACTGCAGCGGAGTGACATCATAATTGTGCTGCCCCACTGAGAACGTGAACACACGGACCTGCAGAGACCATCACATATCCCACAATTACCCTGGCGAATTAGACAGGAAACGAGCGGTTTCGCTGGAGGAAAGGGCTAATTATGAGGAACAAGCACTTCCAGAGAACAACGGCACACCAGAAATAAAAGACACTCAACAGAGAAAGAAGATATAAATCATATCATGTCATGTGAAATGGTATGGGCGGTGATGATCAGACCGTCTTATTGGGCCAGTTGTACTGCTCAAAGATGTCCTGAGCTCGGTCCTCCCCTCCGTCAGTAAATAACATGATGATTTTATTACAGTTGGCTCGGGGAACATTCGTCTTCTGCAGGAGAACGAGAAACAGAAAGAAAGAGGATTGGAATACTGTGTTTGCGAAGCAAAGAAATAAGTCAGCACATTTCTTTAATCAAATGAGCTGTTTTTTGTTTTGAACGTGTTTTTATTTAAGGACATTATAGTGCAATTCTTAAAACGCAATTTAAAACCCATTTTTGAATGATTTTATTATTTGTGCAGAAGAGCTATTTAACTCACATTTTCCATACATAAAATAAAAAAATAAAAAATCATAGTTTTAGTGCGGGAACCAAACATCAGAAATGTGTCACGAACAACCAAAATAAATATGTTCCACATTTTTTGAAAGAATTTTCCAACAGACGTAAAAAAAAAAAAAAAAAAATTATGGGATAATTTCACCCTGGGTATCAACTGAGGCTTTATTTGTGATATTTTGCATATTTAAGTTTTACAAATCAGGTACTATATGGTTTTTATGGATGTTTTACAAGATTAAATTTACACCATGTCAAAACTGACTCAAGCTGATTTTTAAGTATCTAAAATGAAGTTGTAAAAATGGACATAACTACATGAAAATGGTTAGTAATTGATTTTTCTGCACTAAAATCATGTTAATACTTATATTATGGCTGTACTATTGTATTTGAACAGCATTTGAACTATTACAATTGGCCCAATCCACTTCCATTCTAAGGTGCTGACTGTAACCTGCATACTATGCATCAGATTTTGTCGACTGAGATGTTGTGTACATTGTGTTCAGACTTACATTGAGCAGCTGGTTGAAGGCGAAGTGAAAGCCGGATTTGTAATCGGTGGTTCCTTTGGCCTGCATCTGCTGCACAGCCTCTTTAAAGATCTTCTTATTGCGCACGTTTGCCTGAACCAGGTGCTTAAAACAGGGAACCACCGCCTCGGCCTTCTCATTGAACTACGACAAGAAGCAGAGAGAGAGAAGATGTAAATATACAGCTTCATGAACTCAAATGATAATTGAACATATAACTAACTTATTTAGTGTAATAAAAGCATTTTTATTCCATTATGTCTGCAAATATTTTTAGAATATTTTATCAGCTGATAAAATATGTCAAAAGGGTCATTATTTTCAATGGACGATGCACTTTAAAATTTGAGTAAAATATTGAATAAATCCAGCATTTATTTTAAAATGTTTCATTTCCTGTAAAATAATGCCTTTCTTTGGACAGCTTGGCTAGATATTGTCCACGAAAACGCAAAGTGGGCTATCATATCAAAACTACTTTCAAAATCCAGCAATCAAAGGTAGCTGTCTGACCCTGGCCACGTTGACGTAATCGTCGTCTGAGAGTGTGTCGAGCATTTCCATGACCGAAGCTTTGATCAGTTTGAGAGTGAGTCCGCTGACGCTTCCGCTCCTGTGAATGAAAACAATGTCAATGTTAAACAAAACCAAGCAGACCAGCAGCTTGTAACAGGACAAACAACTACTCACACGTCTACCAGGATGACCATATCTTTAGGCGAGGACGCTCCTTGAATGTACCTGAGGAAATCAGTGATACAAGTTTAAGTATTAAAAGCCGGTAAGTCCCACCCTCAAACCTAACCTGACCAATCAAAGCTCAGGTTTGACTATGGACAAAAAAGTTGATTTACTGTAGGTTTATTAGACAGTTTGACCAATGATTAGAAGTCTCCAAACGCAGTTACTGGTTGACTGAAAGAAACAAAAATCAAACACTTGAAAGAAAATGCATTACCAGGGTCGGCGTCGTACATCATAAAGGTCAATCTTATCCGGCGCCCTCCAGGGAGCAGCTAAAAGAGAAAATATATTACTTATTTGGCACATATGAGGTCGACCGATTAATCGGTTTTGCCGATTAATCTGCACCGATAATCCATTTCTGGAACTAGTGCGAAGCACTATTTTAGTTTATGTTTAGAATCCATTGTAAAAATAATACTGGATGATCAATTGTATCGGCCAGTGTGGTCCAACCTGACTATGGATACAGGCAAAATCCTCTATTGGTCTCAGGGTGCAATCTGATTGGTTGGTTTCACAATTCATGGCAAAAAAACCTGTGATCTGCCTCATCATGCACAGAGTTACCTGGGTAGTATCTTGTGACACCGGTGGCGCTACCAAACGCTTGCCAGAGCAACGACGGGTCGTCTCTGCTGTTCTCTATGAAGACTCGCTCTAATGCCTGCGTCCAGTTCAGCTCGTTCAGAATCACCGGAGCTACCGACAGACATATACATCATGAACCCTCATCGACTCATACAGAGATCTAATAGCATCAGTCGGGTTCCTCACCGCCTTTGTAGATGTCTGTGGGGATCTGGACGGCGGTGTGTGAGTAATTGACATGGTTTTTGAAGTTTGGATCGTACACAAACTCCAGTTTCAACGACATCTGGGAATCAATGTCCTCACCGTCCTGATGAGAATCATGATATAATCAGAGTCCATTGTTTCTGCTCGAGTCTGATCTTCAAAATCATTGTCATGTGGTGATAAATGAACATGCAAAAAAGTACTTTCGGAGTTAGAAGTTTGAGAATCCAGCTTCTAAAAAGAAATGGTGTATGAATGCATGAATATTTTTTTATAAACATACCATAAAAAGCATCATTTTCCTTTACATTACATATGCTTTTCTTAAAATAGTTCACAGGCCCACTTTTAAACCATGAAAATCTACACTGAAAGTCTTGCATTGTAATTTTTACGGTCGTTTGCACATAGGCGATAAATAGAGATGTACTCACATAGTCCATCTCTGCTTTAGAGTTATAATATTCAATATTTTCCTCCTGAAATAAACACACACAGAACAGAGATACAAAAATCTGCTGTTTAAGATCAGTTCGAGAACCTGAAGATTCAAATACAGATGTCCTCCACAAAACAAACTCTTAGCTCAGCACAGTTCACTCGTATGATCGTGTGTGGTCAGTCGAGCTGACTAGCTCTAATGAGTCAAATCAGTCAGAAAAACAAGACGTCGCAGTCTACTGGGTTTAAACAGACCCTCCGGCTACAGACTCACAGAAATCATGACTCACAGCGTGTGTGTTTGTCTGTAAAGCTCGTATCAGGATCAGAGAAACATAGATGTGAATGTCAGAGGAAAAAGAGCATCAAGTATCGCAGATGGAGAAAACAAAAACCGTAGCGTTTGATTCAAGAATGAAACGCTTGGGAGGTGCGGTTCATTTTAATGAATCAGTTGAAACAATATAGGATTCATTGATCTGAATCGACTCACACATGCAAAAGCAATGTGATAAATTAAATTTCAAACCGAGCAAAAAGTATTGCGTAATGCACATAAGTGAACGTAAACGCCATGAAGTGGTGAGGTTAAAGTCATCTGACCTTGATCCCATCCTGCCACCGATGATCTTTCTGAAGACGCTCTGCTTCACTCGCGAGTTTCTGTAGGAAAATACAGACCAGAACCATCAAAAATGATCCTTAAGGAAGACTGATTGTGATTTTGTGTGTTGTATTACCTCAAGCGCTTTGCGTTTCTTGGCCAGCAGTCTTTCGATGTCAGTCGCAACTTTCTCTACGATATCTCGAGGGTTGTTCCTGACCAGACTGAACTGCCTTCTCTTCTCACTGTAGATCTGAAACAACATCAAAAACATCCTCTTGATGATCTTTATACACTACTACCATTCAGATGTCTGGGTAAAAAGTTACCAAAATCATTCTAATATGCTGATTTGCTGCTCGAGAATCATTTCTGATTATTATTGTTTTTTCAACATTTTTGGATCAATAGAAAGTTCAAAAGAACAGCACTGATTTGAAAAAAAAAAAAAAACTGTAACATTATAAATGTCTTTAGAGTCAATTGAATTAGGGCTGGGACAACGCGTTGAGGTCATCGATGACGTCGACGCAAAATATGCGCATCGATTCGTCGACCTGTTTTTATTTCTCTAAAAAACTTTACCTTATGTGCGTTGAATATACCTGATGGCCGGATCAACATTCTGTCCAACGTTATATAACCAATGCAGGGGTTTTTCTGCATTGATCTTTTTTTTGGCGGCTGTCAAAGCCTTATTTGATCGGTGAGTGATGTAGAGTAGAATGACTGCTGCGCCTGACAGGGCGAGAGAGAGAGCCCCGGCTGTGCGCGCGCACTCACAGTCTTCAAACAACACGAGCTCTTCTTGCTCTCTCTCTCCCTTGTGCATATTAATCAAAATCATTAAACACGATAGAAAAAGGGGAAACACCAAAGTTTCACGCGCGCTCGTGCACTCACAGACTTCAAACTACACGAGCGCTGTCTTGCTCTCTCTGTCTCTCTCTCCCTCCTTCGTGCATATTAACCAAAATTATTAGACACGATAGAAAAAGGGCGGAACGCCAAAGTTTCACGTGGAGCATTGGGAGATTTTTTTTCCTCCATGACAGGCTGCTGGCTCCCACTGTTAATAATTTTTTTTTTTTTTTTGGAAAAACACTCTCTGTATTTGCTTAAAGCCCTCAAGTTTACATTGGTTACTGTATTCTTTCAATTGCTCTAAACAAGTATTTTGGGTGACCTTTTTTATTGCTTGCTAGACATCAAGTTGTTGTTATTTTCATCTGAAAGAAGAACTTTTTTTCAGTAAACTAGGCCCTATGTGTTCAGTAAGCTTGTTTCAGTAAGCTATGTGTTTTCAAGGCTTCAGGGTTTTATTGAATGCTATCTCTATAAAAGTGCAAAGTAATGCATTCTTAGTCAGTCTTTTATTTTGTAATTTTAAGAGCAATAAACATATATTGCAATGTTAAGGAATTCATGTTTTTTTTTCATTCAGATATGTAAATCATCATGTATAAATTGTTAGTAGTCAATTAATGGGGAGATAATCGAAATCGGTTCGGTCTGGAAAAATTAATCGTTAGATTAATCGATGCATCGAAAAAATAATCGCTAGATTAATCGTTTAAAAAAAAAATCGTTTATCCCAGCCCTAAATTGAATGCATCCTTGCTAAATAGAAGTAGGGTATTACAAAAAAATAACTTACTGACTCCAAACATTTGAATGGCACACACTTATATTCTCTTGATGTATTAAATATACCATCAAGAGGATGCATCAGCAGGGGGAAATGGTGAGCGAGCTGCATGTGTGTGTTTTGCATTATTAATGCTCATCACTGGGAAACCCGTGTAACTTCCTGTCAGATGTGACGCACTAAGAATAAAAAACTCGTTTTGCAGTGATTCTACCTTTTGTAAATGAGTGTCTGCGCTCCAGCGTGAGGTGTGAGACAACAGCTGCTGAAAATCCAGTGGCGTGACTGAAGCCTGAAGCCTCATTAACCCAGAAAATAACCTCCAAGTCCAGAACAAGAGCTGTTTAGAGCTCAGATCAATACAGGAGCATCAAACACACGCTCACTTACACACTGACAACTTGAACTTTCAGGCGCAGCATTTAAAGCAAGACAATGAGTCAAGACAAAGCCCGTGAACTTGTTATTCCCAGGAAAAGACAAAAACAAAATAAATCAATGTTACAGCATTTATGCAATCCAATCTAGTCCTGCTGCATATAAAACGAGACCCAGCTGTTATTTAGCAGTGTTTATCTGTTTGCATTGTTTTGGTTCTCGAATTTGAAATATGCAAATGTGACAACGGCACAAAATAAGAACCGAATGCAATTTGCACACCACAATTCTCAATCCTGCATTTCATTTTACTTTCAGTTTTTCCAACTATGATGTTACTCCTCATAAATTAAATCGGTCACAACAAAGAACTGTAATGCATTATCAGTGATATTTAATGGTGAAACTGTGAACACAAAATTCACTAAACAAATGCACACTCTGAGATAAATATAATGAGTCTGTAGCAATGGAGAGGCAATCAAACACTCCTCTTCCAAAGACTGATGAAAGTCGAGGTCAGAGGTCAAGTGTTAGGGTCAAGAGCATTAGGATGGTTCAGAAGACACGGCTGTCACATGATGTGTATTTCTGCTGAATAAAATCCCACCGGTTTTTATCCCAACTCTAGAGGCTCTTCATGAGAAGATCAGTTAGTTATCATTAGAAACATGTTTATTTTAAATAATAATGATGACCGAACAAAAAATGCTTTTACAAATGTGCTGGTTATATGCCTGTATTGATCATCATCAGCAGTGGAGCGCTCTGTCTGCAGCACTGTGGCATTCTGGGTAAATGAATGAGGGGCGAACCATCTGTTCTCTCTCAGTGATGTGAGCAGACACACACACACACGCACACACAAAGCTTCAGGATGCATTCAGACGCTGTCGCCTCTCGATGGTGGAATGGCAGGATCATTATATTCTCCAGCATGGATTCTGCTGGAGTGTCGGAGTTCTTCATTGTTCGTGGGTGTTTGAGATGCGAGCCAGACCCACGGTTTTGAGCACATGTTTGACAGAGATACTGGAAAATCCACACACACACACAGTCTTACCCCTTTAAGTTGCTGAGCGCCACTGATGTGCTGCAGGACTCTGTCAATCTCCTGTTCGATGCGACGAGCCCAGTGCATGATCCTACACAGCACACACAAGCAAAACCGTTATACAATGGACGAACACAGCCACTGCTGTAGGTTTCATGACAGAAATCAAGAATTTATATCACTGTAGCATACATATCATAAACATTTTTATACAGATTTCCAACAAAAAAAAAAAAAAAAATGCCATGATATATCCACCTACAGTGATATAAATCCCTGATTTCTGTCATGAAACTTAGCATAATATATACTGTACATATGCAGCAAATTAACTGCTCTGTCGTTTTTGATTGTTTACTATAGAATTGATAGCGGAGCAGTGCAAACAATGTCAAAAAGCTTAGAAATACTACATTTTAAGTAAAAAAAAAAAAGAGAAAACGTTGTTTATATAAAACAAACAATTGTTGAAAATTGCACTGCAGACCTAGTATTTTGAGCGGATCCTTCTCTGTAACTGCCGTGTAACTTGCGTCTGATTTGTTGAGTAAAATTGACCTCAGAGGACTACATTTCCTACCATTCTGGGCTTTCAATGTGTAAGTTGCATTGCTGCCTATGGAGGGACAGAAAGCTCTTGGATTTCATCAAAAATATCTTAATTTGTGTTCTGAAGAGGAACGAGAGCCTTACGGGTGTGACACAACATGAGGATGAGTAATTAATGACAGAATTTCCATTTTTGGGTGAACTAACACGTTAATCCATCCATGGTTCCCTCTTCCAAAAGGAAAAAAAAACAAGTAATGAAAGAAGCTGTTTTGGTGCTCAGTGCAAACTGGCTAGGTATGTTATAAAATATTTACTATCAGATATTTGCTCACTGAATATTATCACAGAGCGGAAGGAAAACCTGTGCAGCTCTACAACTTTGCTTGCTAGCTGACAAGTGACGTTAGCTTGCTAGCTACAGTTAGCTACTTGTTTCTGTGGACAAAATGTAAATTTTAAAGCGTCTATGAAATAATTTTCAAGGTTTAAATACCTTTTATTGCCAATGTGTGAACAGCATGTAAGGAAACTTAAAAAATGAGAGCATATAGATTTATTATTATGTGAAGGACTCAGTTTTTCCTGGGGAAATCCAAGCACATAAATCACATTGTCCGTCGCTCGCTTGCATTTCTATGGAGTGTCTTCAAGAACACGAGCAATGAGTTGCTGACCACAGATTACTTAATGGCTACCAGTGTTGCTAATAACAAGGGTTTCTGTACTCTACACAGAGCCCTTTAACAGCTACATATCAGCATATTTAGGAGTTAAAATTTCAACGTAAAACAGTATCTGGGTTGCCGTGTGTTGGATAATCAGCCGATTTTTCATAAAAAATACATTCAGTCAACTCAAATTACCCCGACTGACTGTATATATAATATAAACAATACATGTTGCCATCATGGATTGTATTTCTCTGCAATACTGTAATGTGATGTCATTTTATTTTTATGACCTCAACTGAACTGTCCTCATTCGTACTACACACACAGTATCAGTAACAGAACATGATATAATATCCTCACAGCTGGCTAAACCGATCGATATAATCGATGTACAGAAAGCGATGTGTTTATACCGTCCACAAACACACAGGCTACAATCAAACCGTGCTGCTCGATGCACCACAGTCCTGGTCTACAGATGAAGATGAATTATTTAGCATCTGTGGGGTCCGTTCGGCTTCATTAAGCCCTCGGCTCTGTTACAGAACAACATGTACGGTTAAATCACAACCCTGCAGTCTGATCATAAATATCACCTGTTTCCACGACAACAGATTTGTACGTGATTACAGCTCGACTGCAGTTATGTTATATTACATAAGTTCAGGTCGTTTAGCATCCACACTCCGAACCTAATTAAATCGCAACTGTCAATTAACAAGAGAAGATCATACGGAGCGATCGCTTAGAGAAATCCCTACAGGTTGAGCTTTTAATAATCTGTGTTAATTGAGAGGATAAGACGAGTGGACAGTTTTGGATACTCTCTCTCTACATACACACACACACACTGAAAATATCAGCCATCATGTTGGTTGTTGCCCATAGTCACACACTGATAAGGCCTATATTTTCACATTGTCTGATGAGTTATCAAATGCCACTAATGATTGAAAAATATATATTATATCTGTGGACTTCACTGGAAAAAGGATAAAGGTCACTTGTTAAATTAATATCATAAATGACATTTCATTATTCTTGTGGAATGCAGCATGATTTCCGTCTCCGCTTTCCATCGCAGCGACTGTAAACACACACATGCTCTGGTTTCCTGCACGTTTAGCGGCATGTGTTACACAATATGTAGAGGTGAGAGTGTATCAGGGTGTGTGTGTCAGTGATTCAGACGATCTGATGCACTCTCAGCAGCTGATCTGAGCATGCCCAGAACACACACACACACACACACACACACACACACACACACACACACACACACACACACACACACGCAGAGCTGGGATCTTCTCTGCTGCCTACCTGACACACACTCCCTGACGCAGACACAGATACAGGGGAACGAAAGGCTGCTGTGACCCATATTCACTTTAGAGAGAAAGATCAACTTTAAGCCACAGAAGACAGTCTTTGAAGATAGATAGATAGATAGATAGATAGATAGATAGATAGATAGATAGATAGATAGGTCACTGATGTCTGCCTGCCAGAATGAGTTAATATACATTTGAAATATGTAAAGCTGACTATATATATAAAAAAAAACATAAACATTACATATCATTTTTTTTTTCTCTATTGAAGACCCCCCCAAAAATAAAAAAAATAACGATTAGCCGCCATATTTAACTAACTTCAGGTGGATCAATTTTTTTCCCAAAGTAGTAAACTCACATTGTACGAACATGTTCATGTTAACAAACATTTAAGTGTGTGGAAATGTGAATTTATCATATGAATAATGTGGAAATAATTGTAACGTTTAGAAAATGAGCGTTTCTTGCATGTAATGCTTATTAAAATTATTATTTCTTGAGTATAACGGTGTGGAAATATGATTTTCTTATGTTTAATAATGTGTGTAAATTACTTTCTTAGGTGTAATGTTGTGGAAATGAGCTTTTCTTTTCCAGAATCTGTTACACGTAACGTTAACGTTGTGGAAATGTTATTTTTGTAACGTTACGTGCATCGCTGTGGAAATGTACATTTCTTACGTGTAATGCTGTGGAATTGAGCATTTGTTACATGTTGTGGAAATGATTACATCTTTTGAAAACTGTCTTTTCTTGTGTGTATTTCTTTGATGAGCAATGAACATTTCTTAAACGTAACGTTGTGTAAAAATAATTCATAGGTGCATTGCATAATTCAATTTCTAACGTGTAGCGTTGTTTAAAATGACATCTTACGCGCGTGTCTTACGTGTAACGCTGTGGAAATGAATGATTCCTTCATGTAATCCCGTGAAAATGTGAGCGTTTCTTACGTGTAATGCTGGGGAAATGTGAGCGCGTCCACTGCGGTCCACGATCCGCTGAAAATCCCCATCATCAGCAGCAGACACGCGTGAGCCCATCTCGCCATTTTCCATGAAAAACACCCCAATCCGGCCGAGCAAACACTATTACGGTTATCCAGGAGAGCAGAATATCCAGACACGACGCGGTAGTAAACGCTCTTTTTGTCTGAGAAGTAACAATGAAGTGAAATTACGGGATATCGGTGGGCGAAAGATGCTGCGCGTGATGAGGCTGACGTGCACGCGCGCTCGCAACACCCCACAGATCTGCGCGCGACCCCATTAATTTCCCAAAGACACTGAAACACAAACCTTGGGAAAAGACATTCTCTTAATATTCATGAATTCATACAAATACTAACTCTTTATATATATAAAAGGAGGGAATACACTGTTATTCATATTTATGAAATAAAAGCACAATAACAAACCTCATGTTCCAAAATAAAATGAATGGAAGAGTGTGAATTAACAAAAATATATGATATTTAGTGAGCATTTTGTAACTATTTGGAAATATTCTACATATAGTAGTTGGATTTATGGATGATTTGCTTAATTCAGTTATGTTACACACTTAAGTATGAATCAAATAATTAGTAGACTAAATGTTTGTATCTATTTGTGTGCATACAATTTTGTGTCATAATCATGATTAATTCATATTCATTATATAATCTGTACACTGGCAGGGAAAGTCTCAGCAGTGGTGGTCAGGGAATATAGTGGAGCACATAGAGGAATAATGGATCACAGCAGGAAAAGCAATCTCACACAGAGCTGGAAAATACTGGTTGTGCTGAAGATTTGGACTGATGACATGCTAAAATTGTTGCTTGTTCTTCACATCATGCGATGGTGTGTTGACCTCTAGTGGTGATCTTGAGAAACACATTTCAGTTTCAGGTCCACAACAGGAGAATCTTTGAATCAATAATACTGATAACTGGCTGTTGAACTAATGAACTCTTCAAACAAAATTAAATGATCAAGATTTTTTATTTTTAAATTTACAATATGCAAACACATTACATGAGAAGAAAATATTTAAATCATCTGAACTATCTGAACTGGTGTATGATTATGATTTAATTTTAAGGTCTAATCCTGTTTTACTTATACATTAGTACGGTAATACATAAGAGCTAGAATAATCAACATTACATTTGATAAAGCAGTGCTGTTTGAAGCTCTAAGATCTACATGGCATTGTTTGTATTAATTAAAGAGCCACACAGATGGGAAATCAAAAATTACCTATATTACAGTGTATGATGTAGCTGTCCATCAGTGTAAACAATGTGCAAAGTAATTAAACCAAAAAGTACACGATTTATAAAGTTATTGGCTTCTAAAGTAAGGAGTCGACTCTGAATCGCTGAAACGAGTCGTTATAGATTTCAAATCTTTTGCCCATCTCTATGTACGTCACTAGGGACACTTTACATAATAATCTCCGCCTACCGTCTTGAGAGAAACTGAACTCTGACCTGCCCCACCCCCCAAAACAGACGCTCTGGTTGGTGTGAGAGCATCATTTCGAGGAGACAGTGTGTTTTTAATTGTAAAGGCAAGTTTGTTTTATTTTCACTGCCAAAGAATGAAGATCAGAAGAACCAATGGCATTTCACTGATGACTGCTTTTCTAATCTCGGTGAGTTCAAGGTGGGATTTTCAAAGCGTTTGGCCATAAAAGAGGGTTCATTACCAACTTTATTTAGACCAACAAGCATCTCCGAATCACAATGCGAAGTATGATTATGAAGTTATGTGTTTGTTTTCTCTTGAGCGTCTTATCAGTATGTCGCGCTAGCACTAACAGTTATATGTTAAAACCCTCTGGAGTCGATTAACGCGGATACGCGTTATGAGTCATTTTCCCCTGATAACCCCGAAAAAGTCGGCGCTGATCTTCATTTACAAACACGTCATTAAAATGAAGTGTAACTCCGTGAATACTCAACGAAGAGACATGAGAGAGATATCTATAGAAAGCTTGACATGTCTACTTTAAGACTAAACAAGTGCTGCCGAAAACAGATATTCGGTGATAAAGTAATCCATATGAAACAACATGATGTCCAATCTTTCACATCTCCCTTCGTTACATCTAATGTGACCACGCCCCTGCGCTGAACGCGCTATTCAGATTCAAACTGAAGCGCGGGGCTTGAATACACCCACACAGAAGAAAAAGCAGCGAGACTGTTCAAGTTTTTTATTTTACTGTTTGCTTCGCGATGAGAGGAATAAGACATAATTCACCCCAAACAGATGCTAATGCATTGTTTACCGTGACGTTGTGTGCGGAACAACCAATCAAAACTGACTATGTTAGTTGACCAATCATAACAAAGTATGCTACCGAAAGGTGGGGTTTAAGGAAACTGAATCTTTTGAACAGCTTCGCGCGAACCGTTTGGGGATCTCTGAGAATTGAGGTAATTCTAAAATGATATTTTGACAAAATGACAATGTTTTTTAACCTTGGATGGATTTAAACCTGTTGTACAGGACTTATAAACAGTGATAGGAGGCTTAGAATTTTCATCTTACTGGCTCTTTAATTGCTGTTTTGCAGTATCTAACTAAAACTACCATTATACATATTGATTTATTCCAGTACTAAACTGACAACCTTCTGAGGATTGTTCGGATTGTTCTGAGGATTGAGGCGAATGTTCTTCCTACAGGCTGCGAGGAGAAATCAGAAGAGAACAACAGTGTTGAGTGGAACAAATCAGTTGTTATATTGCAGCTACTTTGAGTACAAAGTATAACGGCCTGTAACTAACATGACATTACATTTAACATATAACATTTCTGTAAGCATATTAGTTACTGATATTAAATTATTATTATTTAAAAAATATTTGTTTGAAATATAATACATTTAAAACAAATGACATGATGTTTGTCTTTGTGACAAATGGATGTTTTCTCACCTCAGGTTACAGCTGGAGTCTCGTAGCACATCGATGAGCTGCGTTTTGGAGTGTCCTATGTTATTTTTACTCAGATCAAGCTCTTTTAAAAATACCAGTGCATTATTCTCAGCCAAAGACTGAGCCAGAATAGCAACTTCTGTAATGCCACAGTCATTTAGACTAGAAAAAGAAAGACAAACAGAGGAAGAAGTGTTATTTTAATGTTCACCCATAGTTGATATTAACCTAGAGGGCACGGTCACATTTGCGTTTTCTTAGCATAATTTTGTAGGCAGAATCAGAGTCACCTCAATGTGAAACCATGTGATGAGGAATTTCACCTATAATGGATTTCCAGTGGCAGAGAAATGCTCATTGTTTTTCTCATTAATCACTGGAAAACTATAGCAGCCTGCCGTAATATAATTTGTCCCACCATGGATTGATAAGGAAACAAAAATATTTGAAAGTTCTAATTAGCATAGAAGATCACTAAATTTGCACTATTGCTTTAGCAATGCATGTGTCACTCCCAGTCAGTCAGTGACACAGCATGAGTGAAGGAGACAGGCTGAATGAAAATGCTCTTCTCTCTCTTGACAGTAGATGGTGCTCATGGAACAGCGGTTTCCCCAGAAACCCACATGAACAAAATAGACTGCACTACTTTGTTTGTGAGAGGCACATTTCAAAAAGTTTTTACCTGTTTTCAAACAGTCATTCAGATTTTTTGTATTAGCTTTGCTGTTTATCGAACAACACTAAATACTTAATAACAACACTAAATAACTTTATATCGTTGTTCTTTTGCGGTTTAATCTGTTTGAAAATGTTGATAAATTTTACACAGTTTTGTATTGTTTTATTGTATTTTCAAAAGTACTGTCATGTTTAAAGTTCTCTCTCTCTCTCTTTCTCTATATTATTGCTGTCAAATGATTAATCATGATTAATTGCGTCCAAAATAAAAGTTTTTTGTGTACTGTGTATGTATATATATATATATATATATATATATATATATATATATATATATATATATATATATATATGTTTTGACACACACACACACACACACACATGTGAATATTTTAACTTCATTAATACACATATGTATTTAATCTGCTAAATGAAAAAAAAAAAAAAAAACATTTCAAGACTCACACCTGTAAGCAAATGCAGTTGTCAATCCCAAATAGTGGCTGTGAATGCAGCATGGATATTTGTATTACTGACAGAATCCTTTTAATTCTTCATGTTTCATGTTGGGATTTTTTTATTTAATTGCAAAGTAAGTATAAAATATATGTATTGTATAGGTAAAATTAATTCTCACAAAACTCCATAACTAAAAACTACATAACTATCATAATAACCTACTGCCATTCATGTAACGTTTGCTTTTTAAAGTCCGCTTTTAGTTTTATCTCTTTTTGCAGAAAAGACTTCAAAGGATGAACATTTTATAGCCACAAAGTTTCAAATTCTTTAAAGTTTTTTTTACTGACACACTGTAACTGCTGTACAGTATAATGTTACTAACTCTAGTTTTTCCAGCTTGCATTGAGGGTTCATCAGTAGATCACAAATGTTTTTCAGTCCAGAGTCTCCTAGTTGATTCTCACTCAGGTCCAGTTCTCTCAGATGTGATGGGTTTAATTTCAGTGCAGAAGTCAGATCAGAACACCCTTCATCTGTCAAATTACAGGATCCTAACCTACAATGAGAGAGGAAGAGAAATCACCTTTACTTCACCAGATCACAAAATATTCAGGCTCTTTACAGTATAGCACATATGAAGTGTCTTAGTTTAAAAACTGTTTAAAGCATTCAGATTTTTGTATATTAATGTTACTAACCTCAATCTCTCCAGTTTACAGCGTGAATCAATCAGCATTTCACATATATGCTTTACTCCTTTGTTTTCTATTTTATTTCCACTCAGGTTGAGCTCTTTCAGGTGTGAAAGGTTTACACACAGAGCTGAAGTCAGGATGAAACACGGTTTCTCTGTAATACTGCATTCACACAGACTGAAGACAGAAAGGGAAAAGACAAAGACTCAGATCCAGAATGATCAACTAAGGTTTTGGATTTTTTTCATGACCGTAATTTGTCTTTTGAAAGTCACACTTGAAATTCTCTCGAACAGCTTTTATGTTATAAAGCATTACTTCTATTCCAGATGCGCAGAAAATGCTTGACATCAATTTTAGAACCAGTAATTCTACATCAATGTCACCCTTTTGCTCAACGGGGCAAATTTGTTTAGGTCTGCTTTTCCTAGCTTCCTTAGTCAGTGCCTCCAGAATTTCAACTTTTTTCAGATTTTTGCGGCCTAAAATTTGCGGTGATATTTGCGCCATTTCTTAGTGTTTTGTAGTGAAAATATACCACAGACAACATTCTTCTAAAACTATTATGACTTTTCTGACTTTGAGGAACACTGTAGGGCTCCAGACTAACATTTGAGGAAAACCAGCACCATTGCCATTAAGTTCTACAGAAGGTGGCACAAGCACCTGACAGTAAAGCACCCAAATCACACATGTACATACATCTCAGAAATGTCTATTTGATGTCTGCATTTACATATACAAGATCTATTTTTAAGAGTGCTTGCTTATCTGCAATATGTCTCTTCCTGTTCCTGTCAGATGTCAAATAGAAATTACCACATCAAACGTGACGTGATAACATGGATGCAGCTGAAGCCGCCGGGTTTGCTTCAGAAAAAAAAAAAAAAAAAAAAGAAGCTTCCCAATGAAAACCTCGACAAGACTCATGCCTGTTTCACACATAATCCGTCTGCAGTGCGTATGCAGTCCATGTTCATTTCGTATGTGGTGCAGAAGCAGCATAGACTCATACTCATTGTGCCTTCACACAGGACGTGTTTGCAGTCCGCTTCTCGGTACGTGAACGATCGCTGCACTGCTGCAGACGCAACGCAACGCCCCTGGAACACACTGACAGACCGCAACCCTGTGAACGCTGGAATCCGTTAACATGGGTGTGTAAAAAAACCCCCGCAATGCATTTGCACTGCAGACGGAGTGTGTGTGAAACAGGCATAAGGTTGTTTGCACCTTGTGCAATGTGGAATTAGTTTACAGCTTTCTCAAGCACTTTGTGATGCATTTTGGAAACAGGAAATAAGCCCGTGGTCTAATGTACCACCTGTCATGAGAAACCCGTTCTCGAAGACTTAACGTTACTTTTAGTCATTATTTTATTTTATAGCGCACATATTCTGATTGCCTTTGGCAGAATTCAGATGAGCCATTTTAATCTAGATTAATCTAGATTAATTCCAAGTTTACAGTGAGATTAATCTAGATTAAAAAATGTATCTATGCCCACCACTATATATATATATATATATATATATATATATATATATATATATATATATATATATATATATATAATGTATGTATAGCAACTTAACACAGAACAATGACACTGACACATTTTTAGATATGTCAGAGCAAAATATTTTCAGTTGAGACAGCTCAAACATCCATTTTAATCTGGTGTTAGATTAAGCCTTGTCTGTGAAACCGGGGATAAATTGTTATCAATGTGCTGCACAAAAGCAAAAAGAACAACTTATTTGAACATTTTAACACACAAAGTCTAGAGATTGTGAAAGGCTTATTGTGCATAGGCTATGTTCATTATGTTATAACAGAGCTTTATAAAATCGTAATGAACTGAGATGTCAGCTTTTAGTGATAATAAAGGAAGCGCAGCTCGCATTCTGCCATGCCAAACCATGCACGCAGCAGCCCATGCTCGCTTTTATGTTGTAAATAACAGTGGTTTGTGAATGTTGATGCTTAGCCTAAATAAAAAATATTTAATTGGGAGCATTTATGCTGGGATGTTGTGGATCTTAGGAGATGATACAGAACGATTTAATGTAAATACCTCTGATTGGCTGATAAAAATCTATTTATATTGCTTTTATGCAGGCATTTGCAGGGGGGAGAGGGTCAAAACATGAATGTCACGGGCGGGAGCGGGACCAAATAAGATATTTTTCTGTGGGAGAGGGACTGAAAAATCCATTCAGCGCATGTCTCTACTTGAAAGCTCTACGAGGAGATAGGTGTCGAAATTTTTAATAATAATAATAAGATTAAATAGTATATCAGTAAGTTGGCTTTCTAAAGCCAACTTAATAATTAATGGCCCACGATCACTGATTTGGCCTACTGTTTAAAACTAAATGTCATTTTATAATAATTTGTGTTTTTAATGGCCTGTTTAATTTTTATACTTCACATTGCGATGCCTTTAGAAAATTAGAATTAGAATTAGAAAATGGTATTATCAAGTATTGTTAAATTATGTAAGATACTCACGTCAGTGTGTTGTATTTACAGTGTTTATCTTTTAGTAGAGCAGAGATCTGATTCACTCGTGTGTCTCCTAGTTCACATCCACTCAGATTCAGCTCTCTCAGGAGTAACGGGTTTGTACCCACAATTCCAGTCACATACTGACACCCTTCATCTGCATCAGAACGTCTCAAAACCCTGCAAAAGGTAAAACAGAATTCAGTTTTATTCTGAATTAAATGCACACTACCATACAAAACGTTGATAAGACAAAATGTATTTTTGTTCCTAATAACAAGCTTTAGATACTGTTCTACTTTAACCCTCTGGAGTCGATTAACACGTATAAGCGTTATGGGTAATTTTCTCCTGATAACCCAGAAAATAACTTCAATTACACTTTCAGTTTTAATCGTACAGATAAGAACAATACACCAATCGAATCTGTAAAGGTTTACTTTTTTTAAATGTATATTGCTCACCGTTTGCTGTTTTCCTAAAGCCACCGGGTGTCAGAGAGCCCGGGTGCAAGGGCCATTTCATCGCTGCTTGCAGCTTTAATTTATTTTGTATAATTTTATCATGTCTCACCTCAGTGTCTTCAGCTTACAGTTCTGATCCTGTTGTAACTCACTGAGATGCTCCACTCCTGATTCTCCAGGATCATTTCGTGTGAGATCCAGTTCTATCAGGTGTGACGGGTTTGATCTCAGAGCTGAAGCCAGAGCTTTATAACCTTCTTCAGTGATACTGCAGTTTGAAAGTCTAAATGGAAACCATTTTATATTAATCAAAAAGTATTGTGTGATTTGTAGAATTAGAAACACATTTCTTAATGTTGAATTATAAAGTGTATTAAAAAAATTCATGCTACATGTAACCAAACTATGGTTAATTTTTACTCACCTGAGTTTCTGCAGTGTGCAGTTTCTATCTTCTAATCCATTCTGGAGTTTCATCACTCCTGAATCCTGCAGTTTATTGTTGCTGATATCGAGCTCTATCAGACTGGGGTTTGATCTCAGGACTGTAGCGAGAGGTGAACAGCTTTCATCTGTTAGACCACAATCACACAGCCTAAAATGATGAACAGGAGAGGGAGAATTATAAATCACTTTATTATTGTCTCTTGGTCACCATGCAGTTTCTCATCTCTTCAAGATACTTTAAAATGATAAAATATATTAACATAATACTCACTTCAGTGTGTTGAGTTTACAATGTTTATCCCGCAGTAGAGCAGCAATCTGATTTACTTGTGTGTCTCCTAGTTCACGTTCACTCAGATTCAGATCTCTCAGGAGTAACGGGTTTTTGATTTGAAGAACTTCAGTTAGATATTTACACGCTGCTTCTGCTTCAGGACTTTGTAACAACCTGGACATAGTAGATGTACATGGACATTATCTGTCATATATTGTTTTATGTTCACATTGTTGTGAAAGGGACTTTCAAACCTTTTATAAATATCTTTTTGACAGTTACATTTTCTTGCACCTAAAATATTTTAATAAAGACTGCTGAATGTTTTAATTTGTATAACACTCACCTCAGTGTCTTCAGTTGACAGTTTGGATCCTGTAGAAAATCATCAAGCTCCTTCACTCCTGATTCTCCAGGATCATTTAATGTGAGATCCAGCTCTATCAGGTGTGAAGGGTTTGATCTCAGAGCTGAAGCCAGAGCTTTATAACCTTCTTCAGTAATACTGCAGTCTGAAAGCCTACAGAAAATAAATGAATAAATAAAAACACTAATTTAAAGTAACATTGCAGTTGAGATTAACTCATCACAATAATATCAATAAATATGACTAAATCACACTACAGTTTACCTTTTTAAATATGCCACAGTTTTATTCTGCCATTAAAGTGCAATATTAATTATTTAATGATGACTAGGAATCTGTTTGTTTTGATTAAGTGTGATTTGAGTTTGTTTAAAATTTAGCTTAATACTTTATTTTAAGGTGTCTTTGTTACACATGTTATATGTTTTTTCCTTCTGGAGCCTGAAATGGAGGAATTTGGGTAAATACTGCTCATTAAACAATTTTTTGCTGAATGTGTTTTTGTGCTGGTACCTTGTTTGGTTTAGGACATTCATAGATAAATAAAGATGACAATAAAACTGCCCATAGGTGGCAGCAAATCCCCCTTTTTTTAATCATTCAAATCAAACTATTTGTTCAAAACAGCTGATTCAATAAAAAATGAAACAAGTGAATGGACAATTAACAGAGGACCTCTCCTGGACTGACAACACCACATCACTGGCCAAGAAAGTACAGCAGCATCTCTACTTCCTCCGCAAACTAAGAAGAGCCAGAGCACCTGCCACCATCATGTGCACCTTCTACAGATGCATCATCTTCCGTGTTTTGCCGGAAGACCCTTTAAAGCATAGTAAGAGCAGCAGAGAAGGTTGTTGTTGTCTCTCTCCCCTCCCTCCAGGACATTTATGGAACCCGTCTCATCTGTAAAGCAGTCTGCATTGCAGGGGATCCCACCCACACGTCACGCAGCTTCTTCAGTCTGCTCCAGGCCAGGACCAGCAGACTAAAGTACAGCTTCATTCATCAGGTTTTCAGGAAGCTGAACTCCCTCCCAACCTTACCTGCCTCCCCTCTTTTTCTCCAGGCAACACTGAACTCTGAACCCCCTCCCCTATTTTAACCCCCCCCCACAGCTCCAACATCCCCAGATCCTTCCACCCCCCCCCCAACTAACAAACTGTGGCCTGCACTAGAAACTTTGTGCAGCATTGGTCTGCTCATTACCTCATTCAACTTCCACTTCAGTCAGTTTTAATAAAGAACAGCTCTCTGAGCTTTTTGTCACATTAAATCAGTTTGAATAAGCTCTTTTGCCCTACAATCATTATATCTGCACTGTTTGTTTACTCCACTGGTTAGCACTCTATCTGACTTGTGCTGCTCTATTTAACTGTATTTTTTTACATGCCCTTATACAAACCCGATTCCCAAAATTTGGGACACTACAAATTGTGAGTAAAAAGGAATGGAATAATTTACAAATCTCATAAACTTATATTTTATTCACAATAGAATATAGATAACATACCAAATGTTGAAAGTGAGACATTTTGAAATGTCGTGCCAAATATTGCCTCATTTTGGACTACATGAGAGCTACACATTCCAAAAAAGTTGGGACAGGAAGCAATGAAATTTAAAAATAAAATAAAATAAATTTTATTCATGTAGCAGACGCTTTTATCCAAAGCGACTTACAGATGAAGACAGTGGCAGGAATAGTTAAATGTACATATTAGGAACAGCTGGAGGACCAATTTGCAACTTATTAGGTCAATTTGCAACATGACTGGGTATAAAAAGAGCCTCTCAGAGTGGCAGTGTCCATCAGAAGTCAAGATGGGCAGAGGATCACGAAGAGTTTGAAGTTATCATCATCTACAGTGTGTAATATATTCCACATTTTCAGAGAATCTGGAACAAACTCCAGTCAAGTCTGGAATACCATACTGGATGCCCAAGATCTCCGGGCCCTTAGACGGCACTACATCACAAACAGGAATGCAACTGTAATGGAAATCACAACATGGGCTCTGAAATACTTCCAGAAAACATTGCTGGTGAACGATTCACCGTGCAATTTGCCATTGCCGGCTAAAACTCTATTGGTCAAAAAAAAAAAGAAAAAAGCCAAGGCTCATTTAAAATATATTGTGGCAAAGTGGAAAACTGTTCTGTGGTCAGACAAATCAAAATTTGAATATCTTTTTGGAAAACTGGGATGCCATGTCATCTGGACTAAAGAGGACAAGGACAACCCAAGTTATTATCAGCTCTCAGTTCAGAAGCCTGAATCTCTGATGGTATGGGGTTGCATGAGTGATTGTGGCATGGGCAGCTTACACATCTGGAAAGGCACCATCAATGCTGAAAGGTATATCCAAGTTCTAGAACAACATATGTTCCCATTCAAACATAGGCTATTTCAGGGAAGACCTTGCATTTTCCAACATGACAATGCCAGACCACATACTGCATCAATTACAACATGCGTACAACATGGCTGCGTAGAAGAATGATCCGGGTTCTGAAATGGCCAGCTTGCAGTCTAGATCTTTCACCCATTGAAAACATTTGGTGCATCATAAAGAAGAAGATGTGACAAAGAAGACCTAAGACAGTTGAGCAACTAGAAGCCTGTATTAGACAAGAATGGGACAACATTCCTATTCCTAAACTTGAGCAACTTGTCTCCTCAGTCCCTAAACGTTTGCAGACTGTTATAAAAAGAAGAGGAGATGTCACACAGTGGTAAACATGGCCTTGTCCCAACTTTTTTGAGATGTGTTGATGCCATGAAATTTAAAATCAACTTATTTCCCCCTTAAAATTATACATTTTCTCAGATTAAACATTTCATATGTCATCTATGTTTTTATTCTGAATTAAATATTGAAATTTGAAACTTCCACATCATTCCATTCTGTTTTTATTCACTATTTGTACAGTTTATCAACTTTTTTGGAATCGGGTTTGTATGTATATTTGTATTTTATATTTAATCTGAATTTATCTGTACTTTTATGCTCTACTGTTAGGGCCCTATCATACACCCGGCGCAATGTGATGCAAGGCGCAGCGCAAGTATGTTTGATAGTGGCAGTCCGGTGCCGTTCACATTTTCTCTTCCAGCGCCACGTCATTTAAGTTACAAATGCATTTGCACCCATTTGTGTGCCCATGGGCATGCTGGTCTAAAAAAGAGGTGTGTTCAGGCGCATTTCTAGCGCATTGCTATTTTAAGGAGCTGAAAATAAACTGTGCCATAGACCAACTCCAACCTGGTCTAAAGGCAATGGCGCAATGTTTTTTTGTTAATTAAACAGCATGTTGGTAGAAAATGCACCTCTGGGCGGGTCTACAGTGTGTGTTGACTTTGCTTATTACACACAGGGATGCACATCACACAAACATGACAAATATTAAAAACAAAAGGATTACAGTGTCAAATAACATTATTGTGTAGGCTACATAAATATAAAAATTTAATGATGGATAGTCATTGCATGTATTAGAATTAGGCTACCTATTTGCAATTCGGTCTATTACTACTTATAATGATGAATGAAATTGACGAAATTAATTGAACAATCATGCCAATACACACACATATATTAACTGACTTATCACGTGGAGCTTTGGTGGATTCCCGCTTGTCCCGTAAAAAAACATATTTAGTATTCATCAAAATGAATTAAAATAGTGAAATACAATCTCAGAATATGACGCAAAACTTCAATAATTAAATGTTAAATAACAGAAATGTATCTAATACCATTTTATTCACTAATGTCTTTGCTGCTGACATTTGATGATCCAGTTCAACAATACTAATAAGCAAAAATTACTTTAGATAAAATAATAATTGTGCTTCATTGTTTTTTTTTATTATTGTTGAAGATTGTTGAACCTTCTTCTCCTGTGTTCTACTGTACAGACGTAAATTTACTTTTCCTTCAGCCTGAGGTTTATTCATAACAATTGTGCAATGAATGCAACTGGACTCTCAAGACGTGTTTTTGTTGGTGACTCAATAATATCAGCTCTACTACATTTACATTTATTCATTTAACTGACGCTTTTATCCAAAGCGGACTACAATTGCTATATATATGTCAGAGGTCGCACTCCTCTGGAGCAACTAGGGATTAAGTGTCTTGCTCAGGGACACACTGATGTCTCACAGTGGAATCGAACCCCGGGTCTCTCACACCAAAGGCATGTGTCTTATTCACTGTGCTAACACCACCCCCTACTATCATCTTTCAGTCCCTCACAGTCACACATACAGCACAATTATGTCAGGGGAATGTCTTTAAATAATAATGAAAGAAAAATCACATTCTGTTGTCTGCTTTTAAAGAACTTCAAAAATTGCGCTTGAAACATTTTGCACGAAAAATTACAGAAACTTGCTTCTGCTTGTTTGCAGCTTGTTACAGTACAGAGTTAATTAGCCAATTGCCATTATTTAGTTCGTGAATTATAAGTAGAGAATGTTTACATTTAATTTGCATGATGAATTTGACACAACTTAATACACAACATTATGACATACTCATAGATCGATTACAAATCTATACAGGTATTCAAGGGCAGGCTCTAAGATGGTTTAGATCCTACCTGTCCGATCGCTACCATTTTGTTTACTTAAATGGGGTGTCATCTCATTTATCATCAGTAAAATATGGAGTGCCACAAGGATCCACTTTTTTAGGTCCACTTTTATTTTCAATATACATGTTGCCCCTTGGTAATATTATTAGAAAATACGGAATTAGCTTCCACTGTTATGCTGATGATACTCAGCTATATATATCAACAAGACCAGATGAAACTTCCCAATTATCTAAGCTAACAGAGTGTGTTAAAAATGTAAAAGATTGGATGACAAATAATTTTCTCCAATTAAATTTGGATAAGACAGAGATATTAATGATTGGACCAAATAACACTACACAGAATCTTGTAGATTACAATCTGCAACTAGACGGATGTACTGTTACTTCCTCTACAGTCAGAAATCTGGGTGTTATATTAGACCGCAATTTGTCTTTTGAAAATCATATTTACAATGTTACAAAAACTGCATTCTTCCATCTTAGAAACATTGCCAAGCTACGAAACATGTTATCTGTTTCTGATGCAGAAAAGCTAGTTCATGCATTTATGACCTCTAGACTGGACTATTGTAATGCACTTCTAGGTGGTTGTCCTGCTTCGTCAATAAACAAGCTACAGGTAGTCCAAAATGCACTGGCTACCTATTAAGTTCCGTATCAGTTACAAATTATCATTACTTACCTATAAGGCCCTAAATGGTTTAGATCCTGCGTACCTAACTAGCCTTCTACCACGCTACAACCCATTACGCACCCTAAGGTCACAAAACGCTGGACTTTTGGTAGTTCCTAGGATAGCAAAGTCCACTAAAGGAGGTAGAGCTTTCTCACATTTGGCTCCCAAACTCTGGAATAGCCTTCCTGATAATGTTTGGGGTTCAGACACACTCTCTCTGTTTAAATCTAGATTAAAAACACATCTCTTTCGCCAAGCATACGAATAATGTATCTTTTAAATTGTGTGTAGTTGCATCTGATCAAATATGTATTTTTATTCATGAGCTTGGGTTAAACTAATTTTACTTTGTTGGATCAGCAGCTATGCTAATGATGTCTCTATTTTGTTTCTATGTTTTGCCACGGGATGTAACTAGGATTTACACAAGCTCCAGTCTGGATCCAGAACACCTGAGAAATGCTAACCTTGAATCAACAAAAAGAACTAACAATTATTGCTAAATGTGTGACTGCATCATATAATAACTATTAATTACTAATATTGATAGTTCATCGTCTAGCTGATTACATCTTATATTATTATTATTATTTTTTATTTTTTCTAAAATCCTGTCAAACGTGCACAAACTACTAGCTACTACTTAATATTGTAGAAACATAATTTTCTGTAAAGATGCTGTTGTAACGATTTGTATTGTAAAAAGCGCTATACAAATAAAACTTGAATTGAATTGAATTGAACTATTAATCTATTTGTTACATTTTTTCCACCCCTCAATTCGAGCCCTGATTATAATACTGATAAATTATACAGAATTACATATAAAAAACCCTAATCTAAACCTTAATCCTAACCATTTAGAAAGTACAAGTAGTTAATTAATATTACTCAGTACTTCAATGTATAGTTAGACTTTAACAAGGACACCTTAAAATAAAAAGTAAATACACAAACAGTACTTACATGTTTCTAAACAGTTCATACTATTTAACCAATCATATGTATTTTTTTTTAATTGAATTTTTCACCACTAGAGCTGCTCAATATCAGAAAGAAAACACTGATAGCATGTGAATGTTCCTGTCAGTTTGAATGAACAGCAGTTTATGGTGAATTGTACTAACTTGAGTATCTTCAGCTCACACACAGGATTTTTCAATCCCTCACAGATCTCTTTGACTCCTGAGTCTAGCAGTCGGCTGTTGTTCAGGTTCAGTTCTTTCAGGATGGTTTTGGAGGAGAGAACAGTAGCTAGAACTGAACAGTTTTTCTCTGTCAGCTCACAATTATTCAGCCTGAACACAAAATCTGCATTATTTATTATTCAGCACATATTCAACACACATTGACGTCTTTTATAATGGCTAAACAGTGGTTATAATGTATAAATTACTCACTTCATTTTCTCCAGTTTGCTATGAGAGTCCATCAAAAGAGCAGAGAGCTTCTCCCAATCCAGATCTCCTAATTTATCATCACTCAGATCCACTTCTTTCAAAATTAATGGACTTATTTTCAGAACTTTAGTGAGATAATCACATGCGTCCTCAGCAGCAGGACTTTTCAAAAACCTACAGGAAGTAGAAGATACATTTTAATTTGAATAATCTTGTTGTACAGTTCTTCAAACACAGATCATACCCACTAATATCTTTCCATAGGTAGTGTATTATTGTGATGTTACATTTGGTTTCTAGTCATTCCTAGAGTTTGGAATTGGTTTCAAATCATTCCTATTAGGTTTAATTTTATACCCATAAAGTAATGCTCACAAAAATAAGGATTTAAAGTAATTTTTGTGACAACCAAAAATTATACATAATGTTTTCTTTAATCAATAATTGTTTATAGATGTCAACTTTATTTTTCAGTTTGTACAGATGGAAGAGAACCTATTATTAGTCAATGTAAACAATACTTTTTTGGTGTGTGAAAAAGGAGATAAGTGACAATCCCTACTAAATTATTTACATTTAATCATTTAGCTGACACTTTTATCTAAAGCGACTTACAAATGAGAACAATAGAAGCAGTCAGGTCAACAAGAGAACAACAACAGTATACAAGTGCCATGACAAGTCTCTGTTAAGTCTAGTACAGAAAGCATAGCCAAGTTTATATATATATATATATATATATATATATATATATATATATATATATATATATAAATGAAAAGACAATAAAAGAAAAGATGGATATATGTAAAAGAATTATAATGTTTAGAAGACATTATGTGTTGTTTGAATAATAATTGCATTTATGTAAAGAATTTACTTAGTTTATTGCCAATTGCTTAATTTGTTTACTGTTTATGGAATGATAAAATCTGTTTTCATTTACATTTACATCACATTTTCTTTAAATCATTTTGAAGACACTTTTATCCAAAGCGACTTAAAATTGGGGAATACATAAAGCAATTATTTTTAGAGAGGCAAACAGACACAGGAAGTGCTCATAATACCAAGTTTTAGTCATTGCTCAAATAAGTAAACGCTAGAAAGGGAAGGAAAAAAAGACTAAAATGTTTAAAGGTTTTAATCACCTGATGGATAATTTACAGCATTCATCCTGTAGTAAATCATCAAGCACCTTCACTCCTGATTGTCCAGGATCATTTCCTGTGAGATCCAGTTCTATCAGGTGTGAAGGGTTTGATTTCAAAGCTGAAGCCAGAGCTTTATAACCTTCTTCAGTGATACTGCAGTTTGAGAGTCTAGAGTAAGACAAAAAGAAACAAATTGTCTTAAAACTGTAATAATTATTCCTGTAATAAATATTCTAAAATAATTCTATAGGATCTACCAGTGATGTAAGTGTACACTGATTGGCTAAACACATACGAAACATCAGCATTTAAAAAAAAAGCTATGTAAACATATTTACTGCTTAAACATGGAAAACAGCAATAACGTCATTTATCCATTGTCTGCACTGTTGTGTTCTTTTATCTGCCTCAATGAGAAGTTGTCATAAGATTTTGTTTCTACTACCTGGTGCGAAGCCCCTACCGATTCATGTTAAGATTACCAAAGTACTAACCTGAGTATCTGAAGTGAACATTGTGAATTTCTCAATAGACTTGAGATTTCAGTTACTCCAGAGTCTCCTAGTTTATTCCCACTCAGATTCAGCTCTATTAGGTTTGAAGGGTTTGAATTGAATGCTGAAGCCAGAGCAGTACAACCTTCTTCAGTAATACAAATGGAATTCAACCTGTAAAAACGAAAAACAAATATATAATATAATATAACAAATGATAGCATTAGTTTTGTAGTAGCTGGCCTGTTTTACATATTGCTTAAATACTTACTTCAGCTTTTTCAGTCTACACTGTTCATTCTTAAACAAAGCCGAGAAGATCTTCATTCCTGAGTTTCTGAGTTTTGTCCCACTCAGATTCAACTCTGTCAGATTTGAAGGGTTTAAATTTAAAGCTTCATCCAGAACTTGACAATCTTCTTCTGTTATGTCACTGTTATTCAGACTGCGTTAAGAAAAAATTATTTACTCAATGATGATTATGACATTACAAAAGCATCTATTGATTATTCAGTAAGCGCTCTCAAGTAAAAGATAGAACACACCCAGCAGCAAGGTCTGAAAAAGTGTCATCATAGTAATAAAACTCACTTCAGTGTGTTAAGTTTACAGTGTTTATCCTGCAGTAGAGCAGCTATCTGATTCACTCGTGTGTCACCTAGTTCAAGTTCACTCAGATTCAGCTCTCTCAGGAGTAGCGGGTTTTTACCCACAATTCCAGTCACATACTGACAGGCTTCATCTGCAACAGGACCCAAAAATCTGCAGAAGGTAAGAAGAAGCATGATTATTTTCAGTTCTCTACTAAACATGAGGGGAAATTGTCTTTGACTTTGATGGAAAACGTTGTGAAATTGTTTATCTTCAATACCTCAGTAGGGCTGGGTGATATATTGATATTGAAAATAATAAATACATCATATTGATAAACTTAAAATATAAATTATAAATTATAAAATAATTATACAAATTAATTTTTATATTTAGCCTACACCTTCAGAAAAAATAGTTTGATGCTAAAAAGTTCTATGTTCTTTGATGCTAAAAAGTATGTTTTGCATGCCTCTGTGTGAACCATAAGTTTTGTCTACTACACATAATCAAGTCAATTTGATTATTGTGGTGTATTTTTCATCCATATTTTTCAGTATACAAATTATAAAAATAAATAATACAAATAATTAGAATGCATTTTTTTTGTAAATTATATATACATATTTTGATAATATTTTAAAAGACTGACTACATTTGATTAAATACAGAATGCAAAAAAAAAACAGAATTTGATGGAGCCCTAATTTAGAAAATAGCTTACTTTGCAGAGTTTACTTGTAACATTTAACATTTATTCTGATGGTCTAACAAATGTGTAATACATTTATTTCCTCATTAATAGTATTAAATAAATATTGTAATAAATATTGATATTGAATAAAATGAAAAAAGAAATAAATATTGCCAAGCTTTATCTATTATACTGAATTAGTAAAATATTTTTTCTCATTATCATCATTATTATTTTGTACATATTTTCACGTCTTACCTCAGTGTCTTTAGTTTACAGTTTGGATCCTGTAGTATATCATTGAGCTGCTTCACTCCTGATTCTCCAGGATCATTTCCTGTGAGATCCAGCTCTATCAGGTATGAAGGGTTTGATCTCAGAGCTGAAGCCAGAGCTTTATAACCTTCTTCAGTGATACTGCAGTTTGAAAGTCTATAGGAAACAAGTCAAAAACATATTTAATCTGATAGAAACTTGTTTACTGGAGTAATTTAACATTGGACAAAGGGTATGTTATGGTGTAATGTAATAAAACAAAAGTGATAAAACTTTGTTACAGTACTTACAGTTGAGGTCAAAAGTTTACATACACCTTGCATAAAATGCTAAATGTTAATTATTTGACCAAAATATGGGTGATCATACAAAATGCATGTTATTTTTTATTTACTACTGACCTGAATAAGATATTTTACATAAAAGACATTTACATAAAGTTCACAAGAGAAAATAAGTTGAATTTATAATAATGAGCCTGTTCAAGTTTACATGATCTTGATTTTTTATATTGTGTTGATACCTGGATGATCCACTGCGGTCTCTTTCTTTTTCTTTTTTTTGGTTAGGTGATAGTTGTTCATGAGTCCCTTGCTTGTCCTAAACAGCTAAACTGCCTGTTGATCTTTAGAATTCTTTGGTTTTACAGCATCTTTTGCATATTTGAACCCTTTCCAACAAAGACTAAGATCCATTACTTTACACTGAGGACAACTGAGGTACTCATATGCAACTATTACAAAAAGTCTAAAAACTAGTCAGAATACACTGTGCTGCTTTAATGCATTAAAGGCTCATGACTCGCCAGAAAACAAAACAGCATGTAGCTTTTGGTCGCGCTACATTGCTACTTGACGGAAAAAGTAGTCAGCTACAGGAAAGGTACACTGTTTTAAAAGTAGCGTAGCTACCGTCACACTACTTAAAATTAAGCTAGTAGCATTGCTACTTGTAGCTAGCTACTCCCCAACACTGGAAGTAATATATTAGTTTAGCACATAGTCTTATACAGCTAGACACCCAACTTTTTTCAGTAGCATCTGCGCTATGTTGCTAAAACTATCTTTTGGATCTAACTGTAATTATTTGGCACATCCAGATAATAATATGCACAAATCTAAATATTAATCTCTTAATTTTATAGTAAGCAGTGAGTCTTACTCAAAATAAATACTTAAACATCTCAGGGGGCTTGATTTTAGATTGTTTTCATGTTATTATTATGACTATTATTATTAAAAATTGTTCCTTTGTTTCCTTTCTTTCTTTCTTTCTTTCTTTCCTTTCTTGCATTATGTGAATCCCATAAGCATGTATTTTGTTCTAAACTCCAGTCCAGTCAGTGGCGATAATTCACCTACAAGTTGGGTTGCCAACCGCCAATAATCACCAAGGAAGAAGAAGATTTGAGGGGCTCCTCTTTTGGTGAAAGTTTTTAGACGGCTTTCAAAATGGCTGCCAGACATTGTGAAAACTTGGATACTAATATCTCAGTGTGCAATGATCTGATTTCTTTGAAATTATAGGAGGTATGTAGGAACAAACAAATCAACTGGTTAAGACATAAAGTAGGATAATATATTATTTTCTCTTTTTTTTAATCTGAGCTCAAACATGGTAGTGTGCTTAATGGGTATGTGAGCTTAGTAGGTATGTTCACCCTATATCACACTAAAAGGGCTTTTTCTCTCAAGATATTAGCAGGATAACACATTTTATATAGATTTTATACAAGTTTAATATTGTCCCTGTGGCCATTTTCTATTATTAAAATCAAACAGTGGTTCATTTTTACTCACTTGAGTTTCTGCAGTGTACAGTTTGTATTTTCTAATCCATCATGCAGTTTCTTCACTCCTGAATCATGCAGATTATTGTTGCTGATGTCAAGCTCTTTCAGACTGGGGTTTGATCTCAGCACTGTGGCGAGAGCAGAACCACTTTCCTCTGTTAGACCACAATCACACAGCCTAAAATGATGAAGAGAGGGAGAAATTATAAACACAAAGTACTTCACTAATTTTCAGTGATTTCCTCTAACAGGAATTGTAAAATTGAGATGATTCAATCACATACACCACAAATGCCTTGAACAACATTAATCCATACAAAAACAGATGGCTGAATTCGCAAATAACCTGTAATTGTCAGGGTTCTGTCACTTCGGTCTAGTGTTATTTATGGTTTTGTGACTGAGCCTTGACACACCTGTCTTCTCTTTGTTTTCATGTGAGTGCAGGACTTCAGTACTTCTTGAGCCGTGTGCTCTCCTCAGCATGCATTTCAGTAGGAGGAATAACAGTGGTCAAGAAACTGATCTTCATGTGTGTTGCATGAATTGGCTAGTTGCACTGAGCTTTGTTGCATTTTTTTTTACAAGCAATACGTCTATGTATTTTCCAGTGATACATATTTTTATTGTGTTGTGGTCATCTACTTCCCTAAATGGCACTTATAATTATTGTCTGTGAGATTATATAAAAATCCAGGTATTTTGAGAGACAGCGGAGTTACTTACGATGTACATAAAAATTTAAGACAATTAATGTTAAAGCCGAAAAAATTATTCACTTAATTTAGATGACAGGACTTTAATTTGTAATAAATCTGTTCTCATGAGTGACTGTACATAAGTGAACTGAAATGAAATGGCTGATCCTTTATTAAGTAGAATGTGGAAGCAGATGTTTAAGTTTTCCATTTCTACTTCTTGCTTACTTCAACAGGTATACAAACATCTCTTTTTCATAAAACTGTTTACCACCTTTCTGTGGGCAGTAGTAATGCATTGTAAACTGATTTTAGCAAATAATGCTTACGTTTGTAATTATTGTATATTGTATGACTCATTAGCATATGTTAATTTGCATAATAATTACTTTGTTTCCCTCAAAAAGTGAATGACAGTGACTGGCATGTGGTTTGTACGAAAAGATTTTGCACTGAAATCTCAGGAACTGAAATGGTGTAACTATTTAATGAACTTTCCCTAGAGACTATTAACGACTTGCTACATATCGCAATTCAAGTTACAATTAGCAAAATTTGTAAATTAAATAAAATCCAAAAATTTTGAGAGAAGTTGAAGTAGAGAGGAAAAAGATTATATCCAATAATCCACGACTGATTGTTATTGTAAGAC